>NC_043702.1:24544311-24917410 GCF_006229205.1 Suricata suricatta
GGATTGTATCATTTATCTTGAATGTATCATAGATAAGCTGCTATATAATGATTGCCACTTCAGATAGCTGTGAAATTAGCTGATTAACTAGTTGTTACTTAACCTTCTAATTTCTGTATAAGTCTAATTACATGAAATAGAAGTTGGTATTTTGATTTTTTACTTTGCTTTTCTGTTTGGAGTGTCATTGTAACTACTGTATTGTAAATGATGGAAAATAATTGCATATGTTACAAAAAATAAATTGTGTTATATTAAAAAAAAAAAAGAAACTGGCCAATACAGGGGCGCCTGGGTGGCTTAGTTGGTTAAGCATAAGACTTTGGCTCAGATAACGATTTCATAGTTCATGTCAGGTTCTGTGCAGACAAACTGGAACCTGGAGCCTGTTTTGAATTATGTGTCTCTCTCTGCACCTCCCTGCTCATGCTTTCTCTCTCTCTCTCTCTCTCTCTCTCTCTCTCTCTCTCTCTCTCTCTCTGTCCCTTCCTCATTCATGCTCTGTTTCCATCTCAATAATAAATAAACATTAAAAAAAAACAGGATGAAACTTAGAAGCTTAGGTCTGGCTGGATTTCTAACCAGTTATTCATCTCATTTTACTGCCTCTCAGGTATTTATTTACTGATAAGTGCAAGGCTACAAGCAAAGGTAAACGTGAGAAAGAGTCATTGTCTTCCAGAATTCATATTTACTGGAAGATTTTTTTTAAAAAATATCAGCTAACTACACTAACAAAATCAGACTTTGATGGGTGTCTTAGTAAAGGCTTGACAAAACTGTATGATGGAATACAGGACAGAAAAATTCATTTTGATGATTGCAGAAGGTTGTAGCAAGGACATGAAATTTCATATGAGCCTTCAAGGTAGAGGAAGAATGAACATAGAGAGAAAAATATTGGCAAAACGGAATGACAGTAAATAGAGAGCTGGGTAGAAAGTATGACTCAATCAGTATTAAGCTATTACATAAGTATGACATTACCATGGCTAACTGGCCACTAAGTTACCCCAGATTCTTGGTATTGTTAAAGGTCTCTCAGGTAAGAATTTTTTTGGTGTTAGAGATAAAACATAGAATAAATGATAGTACGAACACAGCTCTTAAACCAAACTCTTTTGTGTGACATAAAGCTTCTTAAAATGTTTTTAACAAAATATTGGTCATAAGCACTTCTCAAAGAATGCTGACCTGAACTTTAATACTGCTTCCCACATTTTGATCAGAACACAGCAACATTTGGTTTAGAAAAGGCTCTTCTTGCTAACAGAGTATAATTCTTACTATCATCAATTTATGACATGACTTATATCATTTATAAATGATTATAACAGCAGAATGGCATGGATTCAGGTATAAAGTGTCTTTTTATCATAAGGATTTATACATTTTCTAAGAGTTACATTTTCACTTTGAAGAAAATACAGATGATATAATTGTATTCTTTGCTGTTGAAGTTGGCAGGTGGAGAAGAAGGGAAGAGGGAGGCTGTGTATAGCTAAACATTAAAGTGTGAGAAAGCATAAAATTAGTAATACCCTGACCCAAGTTATGAAGGATTTTGAAACAGTAGAAATGTGGCATTTTTATTAAAATTTAAAATATGCATACTCAACACCAAATAAATCAATGATGGGTTATTATAGCTCTCATAGCCTGAAGGCCACTGTTACCAATGATACAGAATTTGCTTTGATAGAGCAATAAAGTAGGAATTCAAATTCTATCAAGCCCTCCAATTAGCCAGTGAGGGTCAGATATGGCCTGCTCTAGTTATAGCAATTCTACTATAAACTAAAACTCCAAATAAAGTAAATCTTCAAAATGATATTCCAAAGCTGAAAAAAATCATCCCTTGATATTAAAATTAGCAAGTATGAAAGATGACATTCCTTATTTCAACAAATAGGTTCACCTAAGAGATTTAGAATTGAAGTGTACTGGGAATGGGATTTTTCCAAATGTTATCAGGAAAGCTAGAACTTCCTATAAATTGGGAGGTTTGCCTTGGCACATCATCTTACCCTCTACTCTAAGCCTATTGCTCTTGATAGTCAACGTGCAAGTGCTTACTTCCTCTTCAGAGCAGCTCAGATCCTTCATTCTCTAGAAATTCTTTTCTTTTTTTTTTTTCATTTATTTTGAGAGAGGAGGGCCAGAGAGAGAGAGGGAGGGAGAGTCCCGAGGAAGCTCAGCATTATCAGCACAGAGCTTGACATGGGGCTCAAACTCACGAACTGAGATCGTGACCTGAGCTAAAATCAAGAGTCAGATGCTTAACTGACTGAGCCACCCAGGCGCCCTTCTAGAAATTATTTTCAAAGTCTCAGATGTTCTGGGTTTTTTTTTCCCCTCGTGATTCTCCTGTTCCTTATCTTTTAATGACCGCAGCAATTATGATTGGAAATCAGAAATATTTGTGGGCCTCCTCTTCTTTTCGCTGAACCATTCACTTGAAAAGCAAGACCGGTTACTTTTGTCTCTGCCAATGCCTAATGTGGCAGACAGTATGTTTGTTGAATAACTCTTAAATAGGCATACAAATTGCTCCCTCGCACGGCCAAGCTGACAAAGATTTATTCTGAGATTGGATGTACACACACACACACACACACACACACACACAGAGGATATTTTTAAATATATCAAAACATATTCAAAGTAACTTTAAGCAGTTAAAAAAGAAAGTCGTCTATGTGATTTTGTAATTATTTTGATTTTTGAAGAGAACCAAATAGTAGAATATGTATATGTTTCTATAGTTCTGAAAAGGGGAAATGTGGCAATTTTTAAAGACTAGTATCAGTTATTTGGGTGAAAATATTTTTTCAAGCAAAAGGTTGTGAGTCATATATTGAAATATCACTAAACTATATGACTCTTGTTATAGTCTAAGGCACACAGATTAGCCTTTTGAACTATAATTTGGTTACCCAGCATTGATTTACCCATCAGGAGGGAGAAAGAATCCAAGGAAATGCCAGGTGCTGTTTATCTGGCCAGATATCTTTGTCATTGTGAATGCATAAATTGTCATTCTGGTTTGTCCATCGCCTTTTTAGTGAGACTGGCCATGCAATCAGTTCCTCAGAGCATAATCACTTGTGTAACGGTTGCTACCATGGAGTTCTTGGGTGAATTCCTAAAGGCTGAATGATAGATTGTGCAAATACTAGTAGAGAGGCTCACCTGAAGAGTGGGACAGCCCACCAGCCCCCATTTATAGTAGCTCTAGAAGCAGCAGTTGGTAGCTGAGTGCTCTGGGTTCCAACAAAATTTATGTGACATAGTTGCTCTCATCAAATTTTTTTCTTCTTACGCCTACAGTTGTTTATGAAGTGTACTTAATTGAAATTTCTGATATTAAAAGAATCACTACATTATACACCTGAAACTAATATTATACTGCATGTTAACTAACTGGAATTTTTAAAAAAACTAAAAAATAATTAGTTCAATGAACATCCTTTTACATGTCTTCTTAAATATACATTTAATGTACATTTTAATACTACTATGCTATTATATATATTATATGTATATGTATATATGTATATATGTATATATATTATATGTATATGTATATATGTATATGCTATTATATATATATTATATATATATATATATATATATATATATATATATATATATATAATCTGGTTAGAAGATTCATCAAGAAGTAGATTTTTTCAATCCACCATAGGGGTCATATCCAAAAGTACTAATAGCCCGCATGACAAGGTATTGTCAATCAGAAAGGTATTGTTAATCAAGCAGCTGTAGGAAATGTGGGACTTTATATTAGCCCTAGAAATGTGTTATACCTTTATTATAGGTTACCAAATTATCCAAGGAAGATTATACCGATTTATTATTCTCCAGAAGAGGGAACTTTAGAAATTTAACTCCCTTGAAGTTTGCACATGCACTCAGCTTATTTGACCACATTAGTGATCTTTATTTAAGAGATACACTTAACTTGCATTTCCCAATGAAGAAAAGGGAATAACTAAGACAAGTATTGGTTATGAATTCCTGTTCTAGAACCTATTCTGTATAATACCATAGTAAGACTTTTATACCAGTGACTTTTTAAGCAAACTAAAATTTAGTTGAAAAGACTAAACTTAGACAAAGTATGATTATTAAATGCAATTTATTAAAATATCATAAAATATAAGTGCACCAGTATATTTTAAAATATGTATATACTAGAGTATAGTTTTGGAATAAAGTACCAATTTTTCTTCCTTAGTATTTCAATGTAACATTGATAAAGAATATCTGTTTCAGTATCTGTTTTAGTCCTAGTCCAAAATTTTTTTATTGTCTTTCTTTTTTTTTAATCTACATTCCAGATAAGTCAACCCAAATCTTAGTGTTTCTTAATATCAATGCAAGCAAGCATTATTCATGGAAAATTACAATATTATTTCAGGCAATGATCTTGAAATATCTTGTGTAGTTTTTATGCTTTTGTAATACATTTTATTAAAATTCTTTCTAATTCTGATTTTTCAATCACAGATGCTCAAGATAGGTTTTTCCAGAACTAGATAAGAACTGTCTACAAGATCCGTATCTAGGTCCTAGAGTCACTTCAAATGAGGGCATAATTACCAAAGAATTCATGGTATGGTATTTGAATAAGATCAAAAGTCAAGAAACAGACTCAGATGCCAAAGGCTACAAGGTAACCAGTGGGTAAATTAGGCTAATGGTATTAGATAACAAAGGAATCAAAGAATGAGATGTTTCCACCATAAGGGAATGAATTAAGAGTGAAGTATATATATCAGTAAAATAGATATTTTAGAACAAATACCTACTGTCCACGGCAACTCTCAGTTGAGCGTGGGAGACACTACTCAGAGATTTGGAGAAAGATATTTAAAGACCTAAACTAAGAGATATAAATATTTCCAGACAGAGAGCTTTTTGAAGTCATTCTTGCATACTTCCAAACATATGGTTATTGTAAATATAAGAAACAGGATATGTTCCATATCGGTAATCAAGGTTTAATTTCCATGCTGCTTCACTATGTCTACTATACATAATTCAGGGCTAACATCTTTCAACTCCAGACAGAAATTTAAAGTTAATCTACATTACTCAGGATGCAAAATTGTTATTAATCTCCTAGCAATCACATCTAAAGATAATGATCAAAAATTTCCTAAAAGAGTTATATTGCAGCATTCCATATTAAAACTCACTGGTCCAACTCTTGAATTAAATGCGGGCTTGTTTACCTAAGTACACTATTTCTGAAGGCATAATGGCATTAGTTATCCTCAAAACAATATAGAAACTGAGTATGACAGATGAGTTATTAAATTTAATCTGTTGTTGATTTGTGCTCCAGGCATTCAAAAATGCTATTTTAATATAATTAACAACTAGAAACAATTGCATCTATGCAAAAATAGTAGAATATCATTACTACATCACTAATTTTGTTGGATAGCTGAACTAAAAAGCTGAAAGACAATTGTAAAATATTAAGTGAATAAGGAATCATATATTGAAATATTATTTAAATGTTTCATTTCTGTAGAAGAAGTCAAAATTCTTGGTAAAATATCATTAGTTTATGTTGTTTATGTTGTTTTTCTAGACTTCTGAAAAACACAGATATCACACATTGAACTCTAACATAGGTGAAAATAAAATAAATTTTCCACTTTGGGAAAAGACTTTTTTTCTTACTAGGAAATTGAGTTATCAGTATGAGTTAATTAGTAGAAGTAATTACATGAATAGGAGTAGTCAGAAAAACAAAACAAAACAAAAACTAGTTCTTAACTCCTGGTTATTTTCTCTCACAGACGTTAAAATTACCAGTATCCAATTCTAAAATCGCCTGATCATGTCAATTCTTTATTTCTTTGATGGATGCTCTTTCCCCCATCTCCCCTATGCTGAGTACAATGAAACAAATGGACTATATTCACACATTTTATATAATGCATAAAATTAAGCTCCAATTTCAATATTATCAAATGATCATAATGTCATTTAGTTTTCAATCAAATATAAGCACAAATTCTTATAGTCACTTAAAACTGAGTTTTAAGTCATTACTTTAACATTTGCCTAGCATCACCTCAAGGTAGGTTCCCCAAACACATTCAAAAGTGCTCATAATTCTAACTTAAGTAGAAGACACTGAAAATATTTATGTTTCTGCTTCAGGCCATGAAATAATTAAGCTGAAAACCTAAGATGGATCTGGAATTTGAAGTGCCCTGATATCAATCATTTTTTATTGTTAAAAAGTTAAAGTCCCTCTGGGAGGTCAGATAATGAGACAAGAAAAAGCAAGAGAAAATAAGGTTGCAAATTGTCAATGGTGCACCTGCTCCCATTTACCAAATTTCTAGCTCCCATTTCAGTGTTCAGTGCTTAAGGTCAGTGTATGACACAATTTCTCTCCATCAAATACTTTCAGTTTTCCTAAAAGTTTTCAGAAGGAGCTAGAGAGTCATCAATTGCTTTTTCCAATATACAAATTATTTAAAAGCTAATTGGGAGAGTGTACTAAATAGTTCTCAAGTGGGACTCCTATCCGAATGTTTCTTTCTTTCTTTTTTTTAATGTTTATTCATTTGAAAGAGAGAAAGAAAGACAGACAGAGAGAGAAAGAGAGAGAGAGTATCCCAGGTATGTTCCTTGCTGTCAGCTTGGAGTCCCACACAGGGTCAGGTCTCACAATGAGTTCATGACCTGAGCCGAACCCAAGAGTCAGAAGCTCAACCCCTTATGCCCTCCAAATGTTTCTTAAAACACTTATTTAGCCTTTAAAAGCATTATGGTGCTTTTGAAATTATTTACACTTGTTATATTAACTAACAAAACATTTTTAAGTGGATAAAATCTCCACTTGTCAATAAGAAATTAAACTTTATTTCTAGTAAGATACTCTACAGATAACTTCCATTTTCATTCGAGTGCCATTATAATGTCTTTAAAGATACTAGCTAACATGTTTCTTATATATTATTTTCGGTTGAAGGTAATAGCATCTAACTTATAATAATTTTTTAAAAGGAGAAAGATTTAATGCACACAATTGAAAAGTTCAAAGATGGATTTGAAATAAGACCCAGCTGTATACAGGATTTTGAATGTTATTTTTTAGATCTTTTTTTCATCTCCAAAATGAATGTTTTCCTCTTTGTGTAAGTTCCTTTCACAGAAGGTTTTTTTTTACATGGCAGGAAAGAGGGTAGTTGATAGCCCACAAAACCTATATTTCTATTGCTTTGTGAGTCAAAGAATGAGAGTTTTTTTTCTCATGTAACATTATCAGTCTTAGTAAAAATCTTGGCTGTGGACCATCCTTCAACCAATCACTTCGGGAAAATGTATCTACTTGGCTGTGTCTGGATTATATGTCTGCTATTGAGACAATAGAGGGGAAGAAGGAGATCACAAGACAGTCCTTTCAAATTGTAAACATAGATTTGCCATAGGAAAAAATGTTCAAAAATTAAAATAAGTGAGGAATGTTTGCTGAGCACAAACAATAGTCATTCAGTATGATATTTTCAGCACAACTGAGATGTGATCATTTGCTTCTTTGTTATTCACTTACAGTGCATACCTCATGATCTTTTCATGATCTCATATGTAAGTGCTATTATAATTATGCATTCCCCACGTTTAGCTTTGACTGGTATTCTTCAGAAAACCCAGTTCAAATTTCTGCTGATATTGCAAAACATTATATAATTTTATAGTCAAATGTATGTTCTTTATCTAAAACTAGCATAGAAATAACTGTAAGTGTGAAATAATTTCTGGGTATGAAAAATAGAAGTAAGGTAAAGAAAGGATGCAGGAAAACTAGTGTTTTTAAGAACCATTACTATGTACTAAGTCTCAGTCTAGGCAAATGTTTTACATTATATTATCAATTTCTGACAATTCTTTCATGAAAGATTCATTGCCACTTTAGTTTTTGGTTTTCAAATGAGAAAAGTAGATGTGGACAAGGCAGACATCTAATACAGATTAACCTGACTCTCAATTTCACATTTTTTCCTCCATACAAAAGAGTATGTTTAAGAACAAAAATCTAAAGGTATTTGGATTGCTCAGTTGGTTGAATGTCTGACTTTGGCTCAGGTCATGATTTCATGGTTCATGGGTTTGAGATGTGTGTTGGGCTCTGTAATGACAGCTTAGAGCCTAGAACCTTCAGATTCTGTGCCCCCCTCTCTCTCTCTCTGCCCCTCACCTGCCATGCTCTTTCTCTCTCTTTCTCAAAAAATAAATAAAAATTAAAAATAATTTTTAAAAAAAGAACACAAATCTATTTGAGTGTGTACATGTGTATGTGTGTGTGAGGAGAGAGATGGAGAGGGAGAGAGAGAGGTCTCAGTTTCAGAATTCCCAGTGTCAAAAATGGGTTCCCTTGACACTAACAGTTCAATTTATTTTTGTGCCTTATCCTGCTTCCCTCACTTCCTAATGAGTGTTATTCATAAAAGTACATTCAATAAACCACTTGTTTGCAAATCTCTATCTCAAATTCTGTTTCCCAGGAAACCTAACTTATGATAGTTGATGCTATGAGTAATCCTAAAATCCAGAATCTAAGAAGGACTTTGAAGCCAGATCACCCGCTGGTTGTTTGACAGCAAGAGGTCCCTATCATTGGTAAGTGGAGCATGGAGTAGCCCCTTGCACAATGTAGCAGTTCACCCCTTACATTTTTCCTCGAGGTTTAACTGGCACAATGCAGCAGCAAAAGGAAAGCTACTGTAAGGGGCGATATCTTAGGCATTCTAGAGATCTAAAGGAAGTAATCATTATGAGAACTATGACATTAAATGTCCTTAATGAGTAATGGATGCACCAGATAAAGACAATGGAAGGCTGAGGTTGATTAAGCAACATTTTAAGAATAAATATAAAAATGAGAAATACTAAATGTGGTAGATATAAATAGATGATCATATATGGAATCTAGAAGACAGAAAAAAGTCAGGATCCGGACTAGGATAGGCATAGCAGAGCTCCAGAGTAAAATTCGCAATGCCAGCTAGTCTGCTATGCAAGGATTATGTCTTAAAGGAGCACCCTAATGGTGAAGGAGTGGGACCCAGAGACATGAAGTGGGGGCAGCTGGGTATGCACTCAAAAATATTGAATTCTCAGTTTTCCCTGGACACCTGGTCCTGTTGAAGTGTTCTCGTCCTGGTTAAAAAATTTTGCTTCCTCTGCATTGCTTGGAAAAAATCTAGAGGCTATTATGTTAAACAAATGAGCCCTCAAGATTTTTCTCCTCTTCTGGACACTAGATCAAAAACTAACATTAAGTCTAAATGTAATCCAGTCAGGGAAGTGCTGTCTTCTAGGAAAAGAAATGAACCACAAATAATCTATAGAAACTAGCTAAATATACTGGGACGCATAAAACAAAAATCATTTTGTTTATTTAATAAAAGTCAACTTTTAAAGTCATCAAGTTAACTCGATTGTTCCTACTTCCTTGGAGAAAGAAGCATTCCAACAGTTTTTTCAAAGAGCATTGAATTGGAAAGACCTACTAAAAGAGATAATCATCAAGGAACAAAAAGGAGAAGGCCTTCCTAATTGCTTCATCTTTTTTTTCTCTTCTTCTTTGGAGTCCAATAGTGAGTGATTATTAATCAATCCAAGTTGCTCTTGAACTAAGCTCAGAGTGATGGCTTATAGGACATATGATTACTAAATGAACTGTTCTCTGGCAATCAGGGTTCATATGGAAAGTTGGTTTTAGTCAGGTAAGCTTTGTAAAAAATGCATGTAACATGGATACAAACTTTAGTTTTGAAGGCCACAGTTGATAAAAATTTATAATACCAAAATTCCATACCATAAATTTTAGGCCTTCTAAGTAGTTTTAGATTTATAGATATAAAAAGTACCCAGACATGTTCATAGTTTTAGAGTTTGTCATATATCATTATTGTTGACTACATGATAACTTTAATATTGTCTTGGCTGGGGGAAGATATCTGAAAGAGCATAATCATTTACAAATAATTGCATTCAATTTTTACAGATGTGAAATAAAGACTGGTTCTGAGAGTTCCAGTTAGCACATTATCACACACCTTTCAGATCACACATAATAATTATATTTTAATTGTAACATAGAGTGAACAGCTTTTATTCTAATAGGAAAAGCACTAGATGCTAATGAGTATCATGAAGGTTTACTTGATGAGCTCACATCTTCTGAATAAAATTAAGTCTTTGGTTAGTTCTTCCAGTAACTTTTCTTTTTTGAAAATTTGGGCAAGTTATAAGATTAGGGAAGAAATAGAAAAATAGCCAAAATTCATAATGAGAAGGAAGGAGGGGTTGCAATTCAAACCAATGTACCTATGTGAGGGGCTTCTTCCTACGTAAAATGAATATGGGGAAAGTATGTCTATGAGCAAATTTTATAATTAGTGAATTTTCATGAATGGTAGGAAGACACTGATCACTTGGGTCCATTTATAAAAAAGCTCTCAAAAACAGTAAGGAAAAAATGAAAGGTAATATTAATTACCTTTGGTAATAATAATTACCATGGCAGATTAATACTGCCATGACTCATTAGACATTTCCCAAAGGTGAAGGTTATCATAAATTTCACCTATCGATGTCTATGTTTATAATGAAACCATTATTAAGCATGTTTTTCCTTCTTCACACAAGTTTCTGCTGCCCTAAGCTTAAGAAAGCCTGTGAAATGCTTAATAGGTTTATGACTCTGAAATTCCTGACTTTAACTGTCCTTGTAGTGAATAAAAGTGGGGACCAGTTGGATTATCCTCTTTCCTCCCTGGACAAATAGAGTATAAGACAATTTTATCAGCATCTCCAGAGACCAGTGACCTTACCATTTTGGATTTTATCACTTTCCTCAGTCTCTCTAAAGATCATTCTGTTTTCCAAATTACCTCACTAAAGTTTTGGGAACTTTACTACAGTTGGTTTTCAAATAAAAAGTTGTAAAAGGAGCTACAGTATCAGTATAGCAGCAATATAACTCAATATTTCTGCTTTTTTCCCCCAGAAATCAAAGGTAAGCAGAGAACAATAATATGTACTAAAACAACACCACTTTTACCAACCTCAAAACACTATTTTCTGTGAAAATACATTTTTGATAAGAATGTAAATAGATATAATTACAGGGGAATTTAGCAGGATCCAACAATTTTTAAAACAGAAATACCCTATGGGGCACCTGTGTGGCTCAATCAGGTGAGTGTCTGACTTCAGCTCAGGTCATGATCTCATCACTCATGAGTTTGAGCCTCATGTGGGGCTCTGTGCTGACAGCTCAGAGCCTGGAGCCTGCTTCTTATTCTGTGTCTCCCTCTCTCTCTGCCCCTCCCCTGCTCACACTCTGTCTCTTTCTCTCACAAGTAAATAAACATTAAAACATTTTTAAAAATATGTATAAAAACCCTTTCAAATGAAATATCAGTTAAGCTAGGAATTTATATTGCTATTACATGCACACATGTAACAATGTGTTCATCAAAAGGTTATAAATTATAACAACCCCCCTAGTTTTTATAATGTGCTTGAAATCTTTAAGTGACAAAAACAAAAACAGTGTACTTTCATGTAAAAAAAAAAGAAAGAAAGAAAAACTGCTTATTAGCAGAAACTCTAGAAGAGTTCCAGAAGTTCAAACAATTAAGAAAATTTCCTGGAGGTTTGGGGGATTCATAGGTAGGAGAAGTTTGGTAAAACTAAAGCAGTGGGTCTCAACCAGGGGCAGTTTTCCCCCAGGAAACATTTCACAATATCTGAAGGCAATTTTTTCATAAGATGGAAAGACATGTCTCTGGTATCTAGGAAGCAGAGATCAGAGATGCAACAAATCATCATAGAACATAGAGGGCAACCAGCACAAGAAATTATCCAGCCCCAAATGTCAATAATGCCAAAGTACAGAATGTTACACCTCGGTAAATCACTTTATGCCTTTGTATTATCTTTTTATATTTCCAAAATTAAAAATATGATAACATTCTAGTCTTCAACTGCTGCATTTTCCAAGATATTATATTAATAATACTCATAAATACAATAATTAAATGGGGAATTTACAAGTAATTGTAAGTTTTGCAGGACAGTGCTCTACCTTTTGTCGCACACGTGAAATAATTGAAATCATTTTGGACTGACTTGGGGAACCAGTAGAAAATAAGCATTAGTGCTATAGAAATATCTATCAAAAATTATGAGCAGAATGTGTTGTTCAAAATTGGAATTTTAATATTTTAATAAGTTCATTATTTTGTATATTAGATCGGTTTATCTTAGATAAAGTTGGGCTTCACTTTTATTCTCAACTAACATGAGAATCTAGGCTTAAGCAAGTTCTACATGGCTCATTAAATAATAAGAATTTGGTGGTTAACATACATCTTGTCTAGCACTCCACTCCTTTAACAACGCTTGGTCTGTTCTTGGATAAAAGAAAATAAGACTGCTCATATTTTCTTTTTTTCATGTTTCAAGATTTTATTTAAAGCCTAGTTAATTAACATCTAATGCTCATCTTCTTTAACAGGCAGCTCAGTGAATGTCAGTCTTCTCTTGTGGATGTCAAGGCTGAGTCTATCACTACCAGATCTTTTCATAGAGTGCAGCAGTTTGAACCAGCTTTTTTGCTATAGCTATGGGGACATTTTGATGTTGAACCCAAGGCATTAATTTATAACCAAGCATTGTGCACAGTGGATGTTCCTCATCAGGAACGAAATGGAAATCAGGCAATGTTATATACAAAATTCACATCCATCTTGGCCTTCATAGAGTTGGGGTAAATAGGAAGACTCTTATACCTTAATATCCAAATTACCATCATTCTTGGGCCTTAAGTCCATAGTAGCCTTCCTTCTTAGCCCTCCTTCATTATCCACTCTTGCTTGTCAAGATTAAGGGAAGGGATATCTTATCCGTATTCACAAATAAACACAAGCTTCCATTTGCCAGTGACCTAACTCAGAACCACCAATATTATTTCCAAAGACCTTGATTTTATTTAAAAATGTATTACTGCAGATACCAATGTTTTTAGGTTTCAAAGTGTCATGTAAGTTTGGCAGCTTCTTGGGAAGAAAAAGAATGACTTCTCCCCTGTGTTTGTTATTTTCAGCTGGTAAAGTTGAGGAAGTTTGGGGCCCTAAAGTTAATTCAGACTTTAGCTACACAGCTCTGTCCTCTTTCATTTGCTGTGTGTCATTTTGATTCCCAAATAACAAATGATTTCACCTGCTAAGAGTGATGTATGACCTGAAATGAGTACCCTCCTGTAACATTTTATTCTCTGTACCAATCTAAAAGTCAATAGCAACCAAATGGAAAGTTCCCACATCCACTGAATTGAGTTTCAGAAAAGAGAGTGTAAGGAAAATGGAAGAGATGTAGTATTTGAATACTTAATGTTGGATTTTTTTAAAAGGTAAAAGTCATAAGTACCCAACTTTATGAAGCACAAAAACATGAAATTAAAAGTAGATTACTTATAGACATATTTTATTGGAATTGCAGAACACAACAGACCAAGAAAAAAAGATGCTATCCAAAGAAAGATCATTATTGGGACGCCTGGGTGGCTCAGTCAGTTAAGCCTCCGACTTTGGCTCAGGTCAGAGCTCATGTTCGTTGGTTCGAGCCCCGTGCCGGGTTCTATGCTGACAGCTAGCTCAGAGCCTGGAGCCTGCTTCCAGTTCTGTGTCTCCTCTCTCTGCCCTTCCCCCTCTCATGCTCTGTATCAAAAATAAATAAAACATTTAAAAAAGAAAGAAAGAAAGAAAGAAAGATCATTATCAAGTAGCAGTTTTCTGAAGGACACTAATGAAAACCATAAGATAATGAAGAAATATTTCAGAAGCATAAGATAAAATGGTTATCAAACTAAAGTAGAATTTTCTTCTAAATACATATCAAACTATGTATTCAAAAATTCAAAGAGAAAAATGTACAAAATACCGTAGGAACTTCTCATCAATCGTAAAAAAACTGATCAAGAGGGTACATCAAATTGGAGTGACTGGATGGTTCTGTCAGTTCAGCGTCTGACTCTTGATTTTGGCTCAGGTGAGTTCAAGCCCTGTGCTGGGCTCTGTGTCCCTCCTTGGGACTCCTTCTCTCCTTCTCTCTTTTTGCCCCTCCCTGCTCACACTGTCTTTTTCAAAATTAATGAATAAATTTAAAAAATAATTTACAAAAAGGAGTAAAATGAATCTAGACTGAAGATATGAGATACAAGAAGGGTGAGTAGCAAAAACATTAGTAAAAATATAGATAATATAAATAAATAGAACAAACACATCATTGTCTGTTTTTTGTGAAAAATACAAATTGAACTAAAATTTTGAAAAAAATCATATATAAGATGTGAAGAAGATAGAGTTCAGTACTTTGAAATCGTTTTATTGATCTGAAGGAAAATGGAACTCTTGATTAACATTATGCTTTGTTACTATGTGACCAATAGTAGATGTGACAAATAAAAACCAGAAATAAAAGTAATAACTTCCAACTTAATAGGACAGAAGAAAATGGGATAGCTTTTTTAATTACAAAAGAAAACAGGAAAAAATGTAATATGGGCAAATCAAATAAAAGGGACAAAATCCAAATATATTACTAATTACTATAAATCTAAATTCACTAAACCATAGGCCAGCTAACTTTTCTGTCAAGGGACAGATAGTAAGTATTTTAGGCTTTGATGGCCATATGGTTTCTATCATGATGGTTCAATTATGTCATTGTCACAGCAATTGACAAAATATAAATGAGTGGGCATGTCTTTATTCTAGTATAACTCTATTCACAAAAACCAACAACCTGCCTCACTTGACCTGAAGGTCATAGTTGGCTCTAAATCTGCAATTTAAAACATAATATAACCAATTAGTTGGTTTTCTTTAACTTTCAGGTAAATGATCTCTATAAGAGAAAAATAAAAAGCATAAGGCAGAGAAAATTTGAAAATAAAAGAATAGAAAAAGGTCCACTAAGCAAATGTTTTTAAAATGAAAAAGTTGCTATATAAATGTCAAACAAAGGAGACTTTGAGGCAAAAAAAAAATGTATAAGAGTAGAAAATAGGATAAAAAGCTAGGCTAGAATGATATATAATTAAAAATATGGATACAACTAATAGCATAGTCTCAAATATATGTATGTCTATGTATACATAAATAATAAAAATTGACCATCATAATGGAAGATTTTAATATATTTTTCTCAATAAGAGATAGATGAGGTATATATAAACTTAATTAGGATATGGGAAATTTGAGCAACACAACAACATTAATCTAAAGGACATGTGTGGTATCCTGCAACCAACAATTAGAAAATTGATATCTTCACAAACACATGTGGAATATATTTGAAAACTGTCACATGCAATGCCATAAAACAACTTCAACAAATTGCAAAGCTTAACATCTTAAAGATAAATTAAATATAGTAAAATAGATGTGATAATGATAAATTGGAAAACAATAAACAATTAAAAATAAAACAAAGCATGATTTGAAAATAACAAAACACACTTCTTTATAGTGCAAAGAAGTATTCAAAATGTAATTCAGAAAATCTGTAGAATATGAGTGAGTGGTAAATAAGGAGAGAAATTTATAACAAGAAACACTATATTAGAAAAACTGAAATTAACAAAATTATTCAGTTTTAAAAATTAGAAGATAAGAGAATAAAACTCAAGAAAATTAAAAGAGGAAAATAATAAATACAACAAATGAAATAGCTATTATATAGAAAATAATAATACAGTTTAGAGCTTTAACAAACCCAGAAATTGGTTCTTTGTAAAAACTGTTGGATTCTACCAAACGCAGTCCCTAAGGTAATTTTTCTACATTTTATGAGGGAATATGATCCCTGGGTACAAGAGTGAGGGGCAAGGGGACTGAAGCAGCCAAAGAGGAGACTGGCCTAGGCAACCGGGCGGAGTAACTCACTGATTACACGTACCTTTTCTGAGAAGCCTTATTAAGGGCATCTCTCAGAGTAGTCCTTTCTGAGAGAGAAGGCACACCGGCAAAGGTAGACAGCTGCTGGTTCCTAGAACCCTTGGCCTGCAGCTTTGTTCTTTCATTTTCCTTTCTCAGGTGCATAGTGATGAGTACCAAATGTTGTCCTACCGACTCCCACAGCTCAGCACGAAAGATAACCTAGAACAAGAGGCAAGAGGTGCCAACACCAAGGCACTGTAAGGTCAAAGTTGGTCAAGTTCCATGGAGAGTTGGTCACTGTAGCAGCTGGAAAAAGTGGCCCAAGGCTCCAGTGACATTTCAGGCCAACAGTATCTAAAGTGGTGCATAATAATTATCTGAAATAATAATAAAAAAATACCTTAACTCTAACAAAGTATTATTCAACAAAGGAGATATAAAAGCAAAAGTAAAAATATCAAAGAACATTATGCCACTAAATTTGAAAAATGAACAAAATGTAAAATATATATTTTTTAGGTTTTAGAAAATTTATTTTTTTAAGTTTACATGTGCATAAAAGAAAACTGAGAAACAAGAAAAACACAAGGAAAAAAAAAGCAAAGAACAAAGTCATTCATAATCACAAGCAGTTTACAGTTTGACTTCTAGGTCCAATGTGTGTATCTACACAATTAAGCATTTCAATGTAATTTAGATCAAACAGTTATGTACTATAAAATGCATAATTTCTTAAAAATATATAATTTTCTACTCAAAAAAAATTAGAAATGCTAAGTCATTCCCATGAAAATAAATTGCATCCACAGCTTAAAATCTATCCCTCCCAATCAACTTTAACAAATAAAATGCTCTAAACCAAATCCATCTATATATCAGTGTATACACACAAACACACACACACACACACACACACACGACATGAAGACTGGGGTTCTCTTTCTCACTCTTACTCTGCCCCTCCCTCATGTACACATGTGCTCTCTCTCTTTCTCCCTCTCCCTCAAAAAATAAATAAATAAAAATAAAACTTAAAAAAAGGAATATAAATTTAAAATAGTCAATTAATGTTAACATTATTCAACATTAGTCAATCGGTTAACATCAATGTCAAGTCACCAAGAATGTAAAATCATTTCCTCTTTATCATACATTGCCTCTGGTTCAGACCTTATCCCTAACAGACAGGGGTGATAAAAGAGTTTAAAACCTCAGTGTATCAGTTGAATCTACAAGTCCCAAATGTAAATTACTTCTCCTCTTTTGAATTTGCTCTGATGAGGAAGATTTACATAGTGGAATTTTTCAAAATTATTTTCATGGTAACGATCTATAATGATACCCGTCTAGAAATATCATACCATATGCTTATATAGATATTATACATATAATAATATATACATAGAGAATATACAAATATAGAGAATAATAACAAAAATATTCTTTATTTACATATTAATTTGCCTTAGAAAACAAAGAAACATAAGTGAAAATATTTTAAAATTTTCTTTACAGAAGGTTCTAGAAAAATCTTTACCATACCCTTTCCTCCTCCAAAAAAAAAAAAAAAAGGACTCTCTACAGAGCAATAGTTCAGAGACAAAGAAATAAAAATTAAAGTATATCTAAAGCCTTGACAATACTTCTCTATAGTAAAAAATTTGATCTCTTGGCATTGAGAGTTTCAGTAACAAACAATTAAAATACTCATTGTAACATACAATCAGTTTATTAAAAATCTACTTCAGGGATTTATTGTGCCCCTAAGGATCTGAAATGAACTTTCCACTCTTCATTGTTATTCAGACTACCAGGCTTTGGGGGCTAGTCAGTTCTTTAGCTGGGTGTAGGAAATGACCCTCATGTCACCTTCTTTGTTTGGTTTTGCAAAGGTCACTATGCAAATGTGCATGCTTCACACCAAGATAAGCTCAGAGAAAGGGCTGGAATCTGACATGTCTTATGACTCTGTGACAAGTTCTGACCCTTCTTTCCCCAAACAGCCCTGAACTTATGAAGGTACTTACTTTGACGGTACAAGAGATGTAAATAAAGCAAGTCAGAGTGCACCTAAGAAATAAATGTAGGTAGAAATCAGGTCTTTTTTTTCCATGTTAATAACAAGATATTATAAATCACAATTTAATACAAGAAAATACACTTAAAATATCACTATTTGCACAGTTCTTTTTTCATAAATATTCAAAACAAGACCCATTTATCTGAGCCCACAGGACAAATTTAACTGAAGTAATCTCTTTCTTATAGGAAACAATAACCTATTCTATGGCTTCTCAGCTGAGGAGAGCAGATGAGCAGAAGAAAACAGTAAGTGAAAATGGAAACCTTGTGTTCTTTCCGTACTAGCGATATCATTGTTTTGATCTACAATGGCAAAGTAAAGTTATCACAGTTATTTAGAAAATTCAGCCCCTTAAACCTCGAATCACTCCTTTCATACAAAATTACCTTTAGAGAGTAAAAATGTACACGTTTGTCTACACTTTCAGTATAATTCCACAATATGTGTTTTAATTTATGAAGTGTAAAGTATTTCAAAATAATTATCTTGATGGTTAACAACAGCAACAACAAAATAATGATATATTTACATCAGAATTGATGAAATGGGTTTAGAAATAGCTGAGACATAAGGAAACAAAGTGGATTCAAGTAAAGCGTAACATGAATCATTAGAACAATTTTTTAAAGAAGTGATTTATTATCTCCATGTTTTTTGTTCTAACTTGTAAAACATTTGGAAATGAAATAGAGAAAATAGGGAGAGTTTAAGAGATGTTTTTAAATTGTTGAGGAAACTTTCAGATATTCAAAATAGTACAAAGAATATTACTACAAAATCCATATACCAGTCCTCAGTCCAACATGAGAAAAGCTTTATAATAATTCAAACCCCTTCTCCCTAATCACATCCCCTTCCTTACTGACTTTCTTCCTAAATCAATCACCACATTGCATTTTGCATATATTATTCAATTATTGGATTATAGATCATCTTACTCTGTTGTTTAATTATATTAACTATAAATGTATTAAACTAATAATTACAATGATAAACACATATATCTCCTTTTTACTAAATAAAATATCTCTAACAAATTGACTAGATCATTGATGTATTTAAATTTAGAGTATGATGTAAATAAACCTAATATTAAATAAAGGATAAATTTCCATCTATAAGGTCTATACAAATTTGTTGATTGTTGTAATATGAAACTTCCATGTGGGTAATTTTCAGCAGAGTGATGGTGATTGATTGAGAGATGCCAACAGATACAAGCAAATGGCACAAGTACTTTTTTTAATTGACATAAAATGTCCTATTAGTTTCAGATGTACCTCGTAGCGACTCGATGTTTTTATATATTATGCAATGATCCCCATGATTAGTCTACTAACCGTCTGTCATCATATAAAGTTATTATAATATTCTTGACTATATTCCTTATGCTGTAAATTACATCTTCATGACTTATTTATTTTATAACTGGAAACTTGTATCTTTTAATTCCATTCCCCTATTTTGCCCACCCTCTACAACCCACAGTTTGTTTTCTATCTCTGAGTCTTCTCTTTCATGTTCATTTTGTCGTAGACAAGAATTTAACTTTTTGAAAACTGACTATAAATTAAGAGTCATATTCTCCCTCTTGGAAGGACAAGCATCCTTGGCTTTTAAGTCCCAACAGAGCCCCCAAGACATGCCTGGACCTGGTCAAGTCATCTGCAGACATTCTGTCTGCTCTTTCCTTCTAATATTCTCCTGACCCCTTCTAACCAATTCTGAGATTCCCTTTTATTCCAGGGACAAGGAACTAGTAATAATTCCAGCATATTCCTCAATGGTTTAAACAGAAGGAGTGAATGTAGGATCAATTTCTCAGAGTCAGTTACTAAAAGCACATCCTTCTATTGCTCCCCTGCCTGATAAGTATTTCTGTTACGCAGAATATATTGTTATGTGCATTTTAACAATTTCATGTCCTGATAGCTTAGAGTCTACATAGAGAAAAGAAGACTGTGTCTTACAAGGTGAGTAACACAAAAGATATTAATCCCTTTAATAGCCTTTATTATGAATTGACAACTTTAAACGGCACATTGCAATGTTTATTTAAATAAAATATTGCAGGGCACCTGAGTGGCTCAGTCAGTTAAGCATCCAATTTTAGCTCAGGTCATGATCTCACAGTTTGTGAATTTGAACTCCACATTGGGCACTGTGCAGACAGCTCAGAGCCTGGAGCCTGCTTCAGATTCTGTGTCTCCCTCTCTCTCTACCCCTCCCCCACTGGTGCTCTGTCTCTTTCTCTCCAAAATAAACAAACAAATAAGTAAATAAATAAAAAATTGTATACATTTTGCTCTTCCATTTTTAAAAGCTTATAGTGTTTTGAACAAATGTAGGATATTTGCTTTCTGATAGGATAAGTAAGATATTTGACTTGTACAAAGAATTACTATATTTGTCTTATAAAGCATTCGCTATCTAAAGATAATTAAGAATTTATTTCACTGAGGGAAATGCAGAACTTTCTAATTTTCTGCTCTTAATCACACATCAATATAATCACCTCATCATTCAAAAAAAAAAGAGTATGAGGGTAAAAGAGCACATGAGAAGAGTGGATAAATTGGACATTTAGATGTGCTAGAGTAGGTTAGGTTATACGGCTTAACAGCCCGCAAATCTCTGTATCTTAAAACAGAAAACCCTTACTTCTTGTTGCAGAGGGGTGCTTCAGGTGTGGCACTTATTTAGGATAACTGCCCTGCATGTGATCATTCAACTCTGTGCCTCCAAATCAAGCTGTGATCTCACTAACCATTGTAGCTGGGCAGAAGAGAGATGGAGAGTCATGTACCAGCTTATAAATGCATCCACTAAGAAGTAATATTTCTTAGCTTTGTCCACATACCTTTCGCTAAAACAAGTCTCATGACCATTTCTAAATTTGAGGGGGTAAGTGTGATCCTAATTCATGCCTGCACTCTAGCTATCAATAAAGTCTTTGGTAGAATTAAATAAAATTCAATGAAATGAAAGAAAGAAATTGCACCAAGTCTCATGTAGCAACTCATATTCCATTTTGAAGATCCAATTCAAGTGTCACCTATTGGTGATGTTTTCTTGACCCACCGAAGAAGATTGAGTTCCCTATCTCTATAGTATATTATTAAAATAACACATACTGTATTGTGCTAATCTATTGTTTTCTCCCATATGACTATGTGAGAAGGAAATGACTTTGGAACTGTAGTGCATAAGTCAACACATGACATATGGAAGCTGATAAAATAACAAAGAACAGGAAGCGAATAGTTGGACCAAGAGAGAGGGTAAGGTTGGGAAGTGAGAAAGGAAGGATGTGCTTAAAGATAGCCCCACTTTGCAATGATAACATTCTCATGAATGTGCTACAATGTCTTTGGATTTCCTCCACATAGTAATTGTCAAAGCAGTCCAAAGTAACGGTAGAGTATACGACAGAGGCTGATGATTGGGTACCAATATCCGTTCTGCTCTTCTCTCTTCAGTAATGGAAATTCTAATTTTAGAAGGGCTTTTGCTAAAGACTCTATTTCCTAGTCTGTCTTTAAAGTTGGTGTGGTTACATGGTTAAGCTTTTATGAATGAGGGAGGAGAGGAAGTGATATGAGCAGCTTCCTGGTCATAGTTTAAAATGAAACTTTGTGCCCCCTCCCCTGCCCCCACTGTTCTCTTCTCCCTCCTGCTAATATTGCTAGAGGTGCCACTTAAACATCAAGGTGAATTTGCATGTTAAGGATGGCAAAGCAAGAAAGAACCTAGATCCCCAAAATTGCAGCTACAAAACAGGCTGCACACTGCTTAAGTTTGGACAATTGCTGAGAGAGAAATTTGTTTCTATTATACATAATAGTTATTCGGTCTTAACTTAGCAGTCAACTAATTCTGCATCCTTACAAATACAGTCTTGTATGTGTGTGTATATGTGTGTGTGTGTGTGTGTGTGTGCTTAAAACATGCATATACCAATGCACTTTTTTTATTCTAACACTAAGGCATCAACATTGCAATAGAGATACAATTATAGGCACGTTTAGGTGTAACTACTGTAATTATAGATAAATGTTTCAGAAAGTACAATAGAACACAGAAATCATGTTTTGTCTCTTCCTAATATCATAAAAACTATAGAAAAGCTTGTTAACTAAATCAGAACTGCTGAGATAAGAAGCATTCTAAAACCTTTGTGGAACACACTTAAAATTGTAGTTATCTGATTAAAAGCATCCATAATTAATCCTAAATAAAAATTTATAAGATGTCATGGTTTTGTTTTTATCAGGCTCTCCTGTATGGAATTGTATTGGTGCTATGGGAACATTTCATTCACTGACTTGGTCACACAGACCATTAAGATGTATCATATTGTTGGCAATTTTGGCCTTTTGGTAGCAGCTGTATGATTTCATTGAAAGCATTGCCACACTAATAGTCTCACATGTGTGAAAATTCGCATGAAATAAGCAGTCATCAGCAATTATGATTTGCCAGGAACAGATTCTTTAAACTCTTCTCAAAGCCAATGACAAATGTATGGTTTCTGATTTTAAGACTGAATTTTCTGTAACACTGGGCAGCAGTGTAAGGAAAACATATTACATATCTTACAAATCAGCTCACCTAGGCATCCTAAAGGCAAGGCTTACCAAGAGAATAAATGTGACAAATAAATCGGATGTTTTTATTCAACAAATGTGAAAATGATAAACCTCTGCTCCCAAGGCTGAAGGAAGATATATATGTATACATATATACAAGGAGGAAAAAGAGCACCTAAATGTTTAAGTTCTTTAGAATAGAATCATAATAATAGAATGACCCAGAGGGCAGCCTATAAAACTTAAATCATAATGCGTTGTAACATCACCTACAAAATATTCCATATTTATCATAGCCAACATGTCCAAGCTGTATTCTTTTCCAAATAAACATGAGCTCAGGGAAAGAAATGACTTTGAAAGGCTAAGACCTAAATCTGTTATTTTTCTTCAGCAGGATTCAGAATGCCTTTGGGGACTGCTGGCAGTGTTTGTTTGCTTTCATGGTTAAGAAAGTCCAAATAATCCTTTCTGATTATATGTCAGGAATGAAAGTACCATAATCAGTACATACAATTAAGAAGATATTTTTTCTAACGGGGGGGGGGGCGGAGGTGTTAAATGAAAAAATGAAAAAAAAAAGATAAACACGTTTTAGAGCAGAACATTAGTAGCTAGTTAGTACAGCCTGGTGTTGGCGCTGATTTCTGCGAAGGCTTTGCAATTGGCAAAATCTTAACTTTCCAATTATCTTATTATATTATGTGCAAAGTGAAGATAATACAAAGAGTATGAGTATTCCCTACTTCATTATTGACAAGATTAGACAATAATAATACTTTTTAAGTTTTCTTTTAATGTAAAGATTTTGGAAAAGATGAGGAAAAAGAAATAACTTTCTGATGTCTATTGTCATTTACTGGCTTGGATTTGAGTTGGAAATCGTCTACATAACAAATTTCAGTTAAGGGATATTTTAAACCCCGTTCAGTGACCATCATGTTTTGACCCCAGTGTGTCACAAACACATGTAACTAAAAGCTGCTCATGTAAAACTTGCTCTGACACAACAGCCAGTATTTACCTTGGAAGTGGGCAATAGGTTAAAATTTCTAAGTAACAAAAGTAGCTTTTTTCTTTTATCTATTTATGCTAAATCAATGAATGAACACATCATAGTGTTACAGAAGGACAGAACAAGACTCTAGCAGGTTCTCAGTCTAGTCCATATAGACAAAGCCACTGAAAAAAAAGTCCTATACAGCTCTGGTAGAGGTTGCAATGATCCACAGATATTCAGTGTGCTAGTAAAAATAATGGCCCTCCAAAGCTTTCCACATCTTATCCTTGGAATTTGTGAATATGTTACCTTACATGCCAACAAGGACTTTGTGAATGCAGTTAAGGATTTTGAGATGGGGAGATTACTCTCCATTATTGAGTGGGACAAATGCAATCACAGACTCCTTATAAAAGTGAAGTCAAAGGATCCAAATCAGAGAGAGAAAATATGATAATGGTAGTCGAAAAAGAGACTATGAATTAAGAGACTGTGTATGTAGCTTCTAGCAATTGGAAAAGTCAAAGATTGTCCCCTAGAACCTCCAAAAGGAACACAGCTCCATGGATACCTTGATTTTCGCCTACAAGATCCATATAAGTCTTTTAACATCTAGAACTGTGAAATAAATTTATGTGATTTCCCCTACTGAGTGTGTGGTAGTTTGTTATAGGAGCAAGAAGAAACAAATACAGTCTAGAAGAGAAAAGGACCATCACATTTGCTTTTTTCTTAAGAAGGAAACATGTTTTCATAAGGACCAAAAGTCATCTAAAACTTCCCTGGTTTGTGGACAACTCTTGACTCTTGGCTCTTTCCTACTGCCCTTGTAGAGGCTGTTACTCCTACCTGGCTGACTCACAGGAGCCCGAGTGCACCTGATGCCAGCTTTCTCCACACAAGCCTCCACTGCTGCACTCAGAGATACGAGCCTGATCCTAGCACTCCTGTCTTTACAATCTTTTGATCGCACCTCAGAGCACTCAGGACGGAATGCACGTAGCTGAATACATAAGATTCCTCCTGAAAATCCTCTCTGGCTCTGTCTCCTCCCTTCTTCCCCAGCTCTCAACAGACGTTTGCACGCACACACACAAACCTCTCTCACTCTTGCTTGTGTGTGTGTGTCTGTGTGTAAATTGTGATATAGAATATAGAAATAATTACTTGTAGAGTTATTTCTCTTTTTGGATTTATATTGTTTTGTAGATTACTTCTAATTCTTCAAAATTAAGGTGTCATTTTCTCAAGGATGCGTTGATGCCTCATTATGACCATTAGAATGTAAATCCCCATTTTTCCCTTCCCACTGAACCCCTTACTCACATCATTATTATAAAGCTTATCTATCCTGGCTGCAATAATGCATGAAGTATTTTTTCTTACTAGACAATTAATACTGTGAGAGCCATGATTGAGTCTTTCTCAGTTATTAATTTTGTATTGGGCGTCTCTCACAGTGTTAATAATCTGTATGGTTAACAAATATTATGCAGATGAATAAACGTAGTTGTAATCATGGAGAAGGTGCTATCCTTTAAGAGTAGTAATTATTCTTGAGAGTTTGGGTGGCTGTTTTTTTGTTAGTTTGTTTCAGAACCAATGATCTTCATCTCTCCTGTAAACCTCCTTGTGGGGGCCCCTGGCTGGGTCAGTCTCTGGAGCCTGAGACTCTTAATCTCAGGATTGTGAGTTTGAGCCACAGTGTGTGTGGAGATTACTTAAAATTTTTTAAATCTTTAGAAATTAAAAAAAAAACCCTCTTTGTGATAAAAAGCCCACTTTCCAAGATAATTTGTGAGGGAAAATTTAAATCTTGGCTCCCTTCCAGACATTTTGTGTCTATAAATCAACCATAATACCTTAACATAGAATTCTTTACTTATCAATATTATATGTCATTCATTTATTTATTTAAAAAAACCAACATAAGTTCTTAAGAAAAGCCCACCAATAAATGTAAATGATCAAATGCATCACTGCAAATGTAAATGACTAGAAAACATGAAGCAAAGACATGTGGTCAGAACACACTATACTAATCTAAGAAATAATTTTGGAAAATATTCGTTATTAGAGAATCATTTAAAAATACCTTAGACCTTTTTTTATTCAAAAATAGGGGAGAAGGATTTGGGGAATTGTATGAGTTATAAGGGTCCTAGAAATGTATTCGCCACGTTTATTAAGAAGATAGAACGTAGCTGGGAGCAAACAAGATGCGTGAAGGTGCAGTGTCATATCGGATCTGGCTGGACTGGAGAATCGGAGCTGGAGACCTGAGACACATGGACCAACTTCGTGCCTATTATTATATATTAAAATTTTAACTGTACATTGTGACATTATTTAAACTTGGATACAAGTCAAGTTATTATTTTATTCAGTAATGAAAAATCAATTTGCCTTTTTAAAAAGATAAAACAAAAACTAACAAACAAAAAACCCCAGCTCAGTAATACCATAGGGTATCACTCTCACATTCTTTTTGTTAAAAACAATGATCTT
The DNA here is from genome assembly GCF_006229205.1 of Suricata suricatta. Lineage (NCBI taxonomy): Eukaryota > Metazoa > Chordata > Mammalia > Carnivora > Herpestidae > Suricata > Suricata suricatta. The sequence goes on from NC_043702.1 coordinate 24,570,496, forward strand.
CTTTCTTGTTCACACAAATAGACATGCAAAGTGGTATAATCAAAATCTTAGCTTTACTCTTTATGGGTAATTGCAGCTTTTCTATTTGGAGGCAAATAGGTAATGTTACCTTTACCCAAATGTGTATTCATTCCATTTCAAATTTGTAGGGAAAAAACGACTGGGAAAATTCCCTTGATGTCTATAGTGGGAGCACTCCTATCAGCCTGCAAACATGGTGAAATGCCTCCCATCTGAATAAAAGTCCACCCCCTGTCAACTCCTCTTTCAGCTTTCCACCAAGCATACCTGTTCTATAAAAAAAACAGAAGTTCTCAAAAAAGGTTTATTCTAATTAACTCTGTTTTCTTTTTCTCATTCTCCCATTGAGTCATTTCATTCCAAAGACTCCACTGAAGGTTGAATGACAAAGTTGCCACGAACTTCTGTTTTGCTCCAGCCAATATTTGTTTACTGATCTCCATCACCAAAAATGACCACACCTTCCTTTTAGCAATACTTTTCTAGGCTCCCAGAGTATGGACACTCCTGGTTTTCTCCAACTGCACTCGCAGATCTTTCTGAGACTCATTTGCTAACTCTTTTTCCTCTTCTCAACCTCAAAATCTTGAAATACCTTGGAATATCTCAAATTCATAGAAAAATATACTAAGACTCTCTCTTTGTTTTTTTGTTGTTTTTTCCTTATGTGCACTCACATTTTATATGGTCTTATCTGGTTTTGTGGCTTTAAGTCCTCTCTAATCTTATTTTGACTTTCTCCAGAATTTCATACTTATAACCTCTGTCACCATCTCTATTGGAATTATAATAATAAGACATTCTTACAATGCACTGGAAATCATTTTTATATTTTCCTATGGATTAACTAATTTAATCCTCATGACAACTTTAGGAGGTAAGACCTATTATTATAACTATATTTAGTGGAAGATCTAAATAAAACACCAAAATGTTAGGCCATGTCCAGCTAATAAGTAATGGAACAGTTAAACTCTAGAATTTGAATCTTACACATTACTTACAGGAATTGCAAGTTTAACATGTTCAGAACTGAGGTGTTAAACTTGTTTTTTTCTCTCTAGCCTTTTCCATTTCTTTTAAAAAATTCTTGGTTGAGCATCCTTGACTCACCTCTTTCTCTCTCAATCAACATTCAAATCCACCAGTCAAGGCTAGTCCACTTGATTTTTGAAACATTTCAAATTTGACTTGAAACCACCACCACTACCATTCTATTTTAAGCCACCAATCTTTCTTGGACAATGTTTTGCCCTCACACCTAACTTGTCTCTATATTCCATATTCTACCTTCCCTTTCGTATTGTGCCCACTGTCAGAATATCCTTTAAAATATCATAAAATGACATGAATCAGGTTATGTCACTTCTCAAAAAACTCCAATAACCCATAGCCTACAAGGTACTACTTAACTTAGAAGCTGCTTATCTTACCACCCCCTTTGTGTTCCAGTCTTCTTGATATTCCTCAAATATGTTTTTTATGATTAATATTTACTGTCTTTTCACTTGATTCCTTCACTGGAAAATTACTCCTTCAGATATTAATATGATTAGTGCATGGATAAGCATAAAGTTTGTGGTAATATTAAATTCCCTAGGAAAATAGGATTGGTAAAAGTTATTTGTGCATTAGCTCATTCAATTATATATAAGTAGATGTGTACATATATACATGATGTGTGTGTAAATATATTTAAAATGTACATATATACGTGTGTGTGTGTGTGTGTGTGTGTGTGTGTGTGTGTGTGTATAAAGTCAGGAATTGTAAGAGTTATGAAAGCCTAAAAAGATAAACATAAGCCAGCTCTCAAGGGCAATACCTTCTATGACCAACATTTATTCACAATTCACTTTTGCATAATACTATTCTTCAACCAGAATAAATAATAGAGACATTGATTTTGTACTTTTTGGTCAACTTAGGGAAAAATATTAGAACAGGATCTGATAAAATGCAAAGGAATCCAAGTGGCATACATGAAATGTATGCCTATAGACTGTTGGGCAAAACTATTTATAGCTAACAATCAAGACTACAAGTAAAGGTGCAGGTACCATATTCAAGAGAATATGACAGGAGAAACATTGCAAAGTAAAGAATAGTAATGGCTGCACTACAGTACTAGTTTTATTCAATGATTTCATTCCATCTGACAATATACACACATAAATGTTTGAGGTTGCAATTTTCATGTTTTAATGAAATTTTTGATTTTGTGATATTTTTGTAGAAAAAGAAGATAGTGAGTGATAAGGAATAGCCATATAATAGAATCTTTTGATTACAACAAGTGCTATGGTAATTCAAATGATAACATATAGTCTTCCACATTTAGCCTGTGCATTTATTAAGCAGGATCATTCTTGCAAGAATAGAGAATAAATTCAGGATTTGAATGTCCCAGAATTGTTTCAAAGCTTTTGAGTTCAGCACTCCTCAGTAACCTCACTCATTTTTATCTACATCTATAATCTATCATCTTTACATAACTGCATCTATATCTCTAAAGTTGGATGAAGGAAATAGCATATGGGAAATGTGGTAAAATATGAGATCAGGTATAGTAAAGAGTTGCTTGAAATAAGGAGCAAGAAAGAGAACTCTTTATTTGCAAAAAAGATACTTAGGCATCTAAAACATTGGTCTCCTGGGCAAACTTAGACACTCTCAGAGCTCCCTAGGGGATACAACACACAGTTAAAGAAATACTGGTATGATTAACATATGGTCTTTAAAGTCAATAGCAGCAACAGAGGCAGCAGCCACAGTGAACATTTATTGACTGTTGCTATGCATTACACATTGTGTTAAGCTCTAAGGAGAGACAAATAAATATGAAATATGGTCAATGATATCCCAATATAGCCATAGATTGCACAATTTTTAAAAATACTTGTAGCCATGGAGATCCATCACTTATAGTGTTATGGTAAGTATATAGATTAAGTGATGCTATAGAAAAGTATATAAAGCTTTTTCTTTTATAAAGAGAGCTGGACTCAGCTAAAGAAAAATAAGTTGCTTTTATCATTTGGAAAACATGTATGATTAGTGACAATAATAATAAATTTTGGTTCCTACCATGTATTAGGTAATATAATACAGTTCTATTCAGTCAGTGTGACAACTGACTGAGATGTATGTGTGACCTTAGCTAAGACCAGTGGATCTGCTTAGTTAGCATAGCCTGCAGAATTATGTCACGTTGGAGAGGTTTTCTGAACAAGAAAAGCTTAGATGAAGCACAAAGTAGAGCCCAGAAGACATTTATGAGTCTTCCATATTCAGGTTTCAGAGTCAATAGTGTCACTGAGAGAGAAGGAAATGAAGGTGATGATACAAGAACAAACTGTTGAAATACACACATACCTAGAAAAGGGGAGAGAGGGAAAAGTGGCAAAATAAAATAAGCAGTCAGCAGCATCTTTTAAATTCATTCTGATTTTCTTCAGCATGTTCTATGGAAAGGTTCAAACCCATTTTTTCTTCTTCTAACCGACCACAATATTTACCTAAGGCATCACCCTTTCCTTACTATAATATCATTTGTCTCAGGTTCCCAGCGTTGCAGACATGGCTAGCCAGCTGACGACCATACACCCCTGGACACTGGTTGATTAAGGAATGATTGACTGGCCTACTCATGGCTAGTGGGTCATACACAAAAAGAACTCCTTCTCTCTTTTTTATTGTAATAGAATCTGACAACAGTAACTGATTCTTGTGTGTGGAACTGGAAAATGAAAATAACATGGAGATGAGGACAGCTAAGGAAAACAGAAAGACCAGGACTGGGTGACATCATTTAAGCCTCTGCCCCAGATCATGACTAAAGCCAGTATTTCCTTTGAACTTTTCAGTCTGCTGAGGGAATATATCCTCTTTTTCTTAGGCTCTTTGGGGTTTTACTGTCCTTTGCTACCAAAAGAATTTTAATATTTTATGAATTTTTAAAGTATATTTTTACTTTCCGTCTACATTTTATATACATAAAAAAATAATTAAAGGCCAGTTGGATCATTTGTTTTCTCTATCTCTGATAAACAGAGAAATAAATTTAATCAGGTTTTTTGAATATTTTCTACAATCATTATCAGTGGTGACAGTAATAAGTAACAACCACTTCTGTGCACTAGGCATTTTGATATGCACTTTATGTATATAGACATATAAAAATTTCATGTAACCTTTAAAACTAACCTACAAGTTAGCTTTTATTATATTAATTTTGAAGATGAGGAAAATGAAATATAGACAGCCAAGTCGTTGTCTATTAATAACACAAATTTAAAAACTATATTTCTGTTTATAGTACAACTAATCAAGAGAAAAATGTCAGGACTTAGTAAATCATATTTTAAATAGAAATCATCCTTATTCTTCAATATTTGAGTATCATAGTAGCATTTCAAATATGATAAAGACTTTTGAATTCTCAGGACTAAGAAATGAAAAATATCATATATTCAAAATCAGTTTGATTAAACAAGGTGTGGATTCTTATGTGCAAGGTATGGACATTATTGGTGATCTTTCAGATGATATAAAGTATGGATGAGATTCATACACTCTAGTTAACAGAACATGTTATTTTTCTGAATCAGAAAATATCTAATTGAAAGCTCTTACTTTTATCCCTGTTAAAACTGGATAAGATGCATTGATAACTGGAAAACCTAAAATGGTGATTATCCATTTCTCTCCATAAAACTGCTAGATCACTATTAGCTAGTTGTGGTTTACCACAGAACGTTCATCCAACATACCTTTCTGGAGTATATTTATATTGTAAGCATTTTTTGACTGATAGACCAGTTAGAATAGATTGGAGTATTCAAAACTTAGTAGAATTTTTGCAGAATATTACAAATATTATATTAAATCAACAATTAAATTAATACATGTATGGTTACAGACTCAATTACTAAGAAAAATATTAATTTGTTTTAATCCTTGGATAATTAAATCATGACATAAATACCATTTTATGACAGCCAAGGAAATTTCTTATGAATTCCTTTCCCTAAGTCAATATTCTCTTTACCTTAAGCAAAAGAATTGAAAAACCTGAACCTAAGCCATCATTTTAGTTAACTATTATTTACAAAGAACATATTTTGGAAACTTGAAAAGAGATCATATGCAAAAGGGGAAGATTGTGTACCAAAACAATACAACACTGTGTAATAGAATTATCAATAACATCCAGGTAACACAAGGTCAGTAAAATGTGAATCACTCTAAATATTTTCCCCAGATGCATCTGAAGCGTTCTTAGAATACAAAGATTGTGTTTTGTTTTGTTATTTTTTGTCCCTTATCTTAGTGATGATGGATCATTTTCTGGATTTAAGGTTACAATTATTTCACAGGCTTTTTTTGACTTGAAAGTGGGTATTCTGTCATCACAATAAAGTACTTACCAGGCACCTTCTCGGGGTGCATGTGCTCATATGAGGCTCGTTTGGTTGCAATAAACAAGCAGAGGCCTGCGCCCTGACAAACCTTGCAACAGAGGTCAGAAGCCTACCACTGCTGGACTCAAGTTAACGCTTTCAGGAAGCAAACTTTCATAGGCGTAAAACGCAGGGTTAAATATTACTTTACAGAACTCAGAGGTTAATCTTCACTTTGTCCAACCTATTAGCATTGCTGTGTATATACGTGTCTTAAAAGAAACCAAGTCACATGCTTGTATCCATAGTGGGAATATACTTTTCATCATGAAGAGCCAACCCAAAGTGATTTACAGTCAAAAGACTGCCATATAAAAAGACTGATAATTTTCCAGACTTTTCCGCTATATACACACATTATTTGCAAGGATTTGTACTCCCAAGGGAATTCAAGTTTCCACTCCACAGCCCCCGTGTTAAAAGACACTTTAAAAATTAAGTGTGTTACAGGAATGGGGATCCTTAAACTCATCTAACAGAACACTTCTCACAAACTGAATCTTTTAAACAGTAGCTACGAGCTGGATGAAGTTCCTGTTTAAGGCAACCAAGAATATTCAAAAAGGGATCAAAAATAAGTGAGACAAAATAATACTCTTGTTGCTTTCCAGCTGGCAAGAAGTGAAGGGAATGAAGCCATAATATTCTAATGATAGAGAAAGAAGAGAAAGAAGCCAAATCACTCAGGAAGAATTGCCATATGGCTAGGGCTGAGAACAAATGTGGGTGTGACTTACACATTAGGCAGTTATGCAGGAGCAGTGCCATCAATAATTGCGGTCACTGTGACTGAGATCTGTAGATTCCATTCCAAATTCTTCCCTTTTTGAGTTTATCCTTTCAAGAAGTATTTATTATTTTCTTGGAACAGAATTAATGAGAGTCAAAAGAAGTTATTTATATATAAACAATTAAAGTTGGCATCATACACTTTTGGATTGTAATTTGCAGCCAAATGTACTACATTTTTAACAGCTGTATTTTACCATTTTTCATCAATCAGTACTCCTAAAATAACAAGTATTCTAGAAGCACAAAAACTGGTTCACTTTGACAAAGTACCCAAACTTAAGCAAATTCAAATACTACCAGTAGCTCTGTAATTAATAAAATAATTCTGCTTTTAAAATAAATTAACTTTGAAAATAAATCTTTAAGTCAGTCACCTGGAGTTTGAAATCCACATGTTGGGAATTGATAAATAAAGATACTTTTATTATAGCTTACCTGATGAAGTTTCTTTTTTTATATATAGTTATATATGTATATATCAAAAGCTGTTTTTCCTTCAAAGTGAAAGAATATTCATTCAAGAAAATAAGCTTCTAATTTAATAAAATTCTAAGCTTCTTGTTTTTCTTTTTAAGATATTTCTTAACTATTAAAAAAATTTTTTTGGAGGGGTTAGGAAGGGACTCGAACTCACAACCCAGAGATCAAGAATCACATGCCCTACTGACTGAACCAGCCAGGCACCTTTCTTTTCAAAATAATTGCTGAACTTTTCTCTGTGAATTATTTATTTTTATTTATTAAAAATGATACAGTCAGATATATATACACCCACATATATACATATATGTATTCTTTGTATGTATTTGTATATGTATGTTTATATATATGTAAAGTGAGAAGTGATTCTTGTTGTCTATGAGGGTGATTAAAATTTTTAAAGATCATTAAGGGAATGTTAGTTTTGGTTTCCTGGGAAAGCTCCCAAACAAAATAAACACTTTCTTCCATGGTTTATTTGATAAGGCTGAGTGAGGTTGGACAGACAATCTCTTGAGGTTCCTGGCATCTCTACTGGTCAGAATACTTTTGACACATTTTGTTAAAGAAATGTTGCCCAAGAAAAAAGACTACACATGATGTAATGCAATATGTAGTGCACTCTGGGTCTAGAGTTTTTTCTTGTCTAGCAAGAAAGTGGACCCAGGATTAAATGCAAGAGATGGGTAATGTCCTGGAAAAGACAAGAGCCCTGAATAAAGGTCTTTGTTCTTTTGTATTAGAAACAGAATGCTTACAAACATGGTGATGGATGTGCACAAAGAGATCATAAAACTGTGAACATTAACTTGGGGATATGAGGAAAAGGGGAGCTTGAAAATATCCAGGGTTAGGGGTTTGAGTTCATACAAAACAAAATCCTGGTGCCGGTGCTGGGCAGTCGGGTAGAAGGATGTTTACAGTGGACTTGAGGCACCACCTCTGTTTATCTTAGCTAGCCTAGGGGATGAGACAGATAGGGCAAATAACTTCAGGGTTAACAAGGCACCTGTTCTTTTGTAAATCAGCTCTGCCCTGGGCAGCCTCCCCAGCCATGCAGCCTTCTATAGCTCTATTTACCTGTTGACCTAATTTGCTCCTTCCTGTGAAAGCAGCTTTCTGCTATAGTAGTTTAAATAGTATATTTCTGGGTGTTTTTGCCCTAAATGCCTACTCTTGCTTACCTCATACACCTTTGTATTGGGGGTCTTGCCCCCTCTCTATTCTGGGTGCCTTTGCATACCCCTCTCTATCCGGGGGGGGGCTTGCTCCCCCCTACTCTATCCTTGGTCTATCACCAAACTCAAGTGTGAGCATCCTATGGCCTTGTCTTTCTTTATGTCTTGTTAACTCATTGGTGTAAGCTCAAAGAATTTCCAAGCTTATCTCCCACAAGGATGAATCAAAATTAAATGAATGCATAAGAATATGATAATGACAATGGTTGTAGCAGTGGCTAACATTTATTGAATACTTATTATGTGCCAGGTACGTTTCTAAATGTATTTCATGAAAAAACACCTCATTTAAACTTCACACAGATGCTATGACACGGGTTCCATCGTTGTAATGATCATGTATATGAAGAAATCGAAACAATGAGAAATTAAGTAACTTTGCCCAGGTAATATGGCTGGTAGACTTCAAAACCAGGAATCTGATGCCCATGCTCTTAAGCACTGATAACACTGCCTTCTCCATGGAACTATATATACTAAATTTGCTAATTAACAAGGCTAGGATAGATATTCTTCTCAGCCTGAACGTAGCTTGAGTTTATAGTAAAATAAACATGTTTAGCATTTATCATTACATATTCAGTCTTAAAATAACTTTTCATTCAATTCAATATAATTATGACTCCATTTTAGGAAATAAAAAGACAGATAAAGGAAGCAAATTTTCAGCTCAGAGTACCAATTTCTAATTTTCTGAAAAAGATCAAGTCACCAAAGAAAAGAAGAGGAAGAAGAAGAAGAAGACGAAAGCCAGTAGACAAGAATGTTACATTCCCGTGAAAGTACACAGGCCTGGGTTTTTCAAAACTGTCCTGTATTTGGGGGAAACAATGTAAACCAGGAAAAACAAAGCCAAAACTAGTGGGCAGAGAATGTTTTCCTTGTGCAGGCTGCACACAGAAGCAAATTTTGAGCCCCCAAAATGTGAGTCTTTGGAAAACCCTCCAAAAAGCCATTGAACTTCTGCCAATAAATATCCCTCAACACTCTGGAATAAACAAGAGCATCTGGCGCTACTCTGTGTGAGCTGTCACCTTTACTCTGCCTGTTCATAGACTTTCTGGAAAAGAAGGTGATGCTTCCATCTGGTCACAGCAGCAAAGAAAGCAGAAAGCACTGAAGCGCTTCCACTGCGAATCTGAGACTAAATCCCACAAGGTTCTGTAATCTGACGGGGGAAAAGAGAGCATTGGATTCTTCTCATAAGGAATAGTCTCCAGTCTAACACTTCGACATAGAATACTTGAGTGATTATAGTGGATTATAACAATTCTCTCACTTTCATATAGACTCAGATTATACAAATTCATACATTTTTAAATTTGTGATTTTCTTCTTAGTAGTAACATAAAGACTTTTGTAGTGTTCTGAGGACTGCTAGGCAAACAGTTATATTGGCTTTATTTGGATCCCTGAAGTTTTAGGATTTTTCTTTTAAATATTTACTAAAATATGTTAAAAATAAATAGATAAATAGATGATAGATACATGAATAAATAAAATAGAAACGAAAGAAAAGTAAGGTTGGTAGAGAACAAAGTAATTTTAACCTTAAAATTAAACTCTACTTTGGTGGTGGAAGGATATTTAAGAGGAATATTTAAGATTTAAGATCACTAGTCATTATTTCTGGGAATGGCATATTGAAAGGGTTTACTTCATGTGGAGGGAGAGAATATAACTCCCATCTGGAGTTAGGTGTTTGCTGACTCAAAAACCTAACCATGTTTCCCAGAATAATATCCATATGTTAGGAGTGCTTTTTTTTATCTTCCATTTCTACCTACTTCCTTTAGAACAAGCATACTTTTATTTAAAAATTTTTTTTAATGTTTACTCATTTTTGAGACAGAGAGACAAAGTACGAGCAAGGGAGAGGCAGAGAGAGAGAGAGAGAGAGAGAGACACAGAATCTGAAACAGGCTCCAGGCTCTGAGCTGTCAGCACAGAACCTGATGTGGGACTCGAACCCACAAACCATGAGATCATGACCTGAGCTGAACTTGGACGTTTAACTGACTGAGCCACCCAGGCGCCCTTAGACCAAGCATTCTTAAATTTTTGCCTTTTGGCTTCCTAAAACTCTATGCAAAATTTGCATAAGGGCATATGTGCACTGTGTGTGTGTGTGTGTGTGTGTGTGTGTGTGTGTGTGTGTGAATGTGTGTGAGTGTGTGTGTGTGTGTGTGTGTTCATTTTTCAGCTGGAAGGGTCCAAAGCATTATAAAACACCAAAGGTTTTTTAAAAAGCACTACTTTAGATTCTTTCCAATCACTTGGTTCCCTGACCTGAAGTAGAAAATTTCTTTCTTTGCACCACACCGAGAAAAAATGTGTACCTGCTTTCTAAAGGCTTCATGAAGAAAAAGATGCCAATAATAAAGACGATAGCAATGCTACAGTTATAGCCTTAAACAACTCAAGTGTAGTGGCTTAAGCTAATTTCAAAGAGCTCTTTGTCTGTCTGTGTGTGTGTGGGTACTAGATTTCAGCTGAATTTTTATGGTAATATTTTCAATTTTACAAAGGTAACAGGCCTAAGGGAAAACAAGCTGAGACCCCTGGTAAGACCATCGGGTCGTATTCTCAATGTGTCAATAATATTATCTTCAGAAAAGCACAGAAGTGGGAAAAATAGAAGTAGAGAACTGTTCTTTCTACTTAACTTTCAAAGTCATTTCTGTTAGTGCTTTCAATCTCTCAATGTCAAAAAATTAAGAAAATAATATACCTGACTAGGAATCAGGGGACCCATTTTATTTTCGCACAAGCATGCTCACTAACTGGACATATAATCTAGGACATATCACTTAGGCTATCCAGTTCTCATCTAATCTGGAAAAGGGGGAGTAATTTTTGAAAGTTTTTCTAGTTATCTCATTTTATGAGTTAATAAAAACAATCATGATATCTTAATCCTTATATTTTGCAATTTTCAGAAGTCCCTATGTTCATTAGCACATTTGACATTTATGACCCCTTTTGTAAAACAGGCCAGAGAGTTATAAGTATTTTTAACGTAGAAGTATGATGCTTAATGGGATTTTGCCAAGCGCACCAAGTTAAGGAGTGAAAAGCAGGACAAGAACCTGATGTTTGAGCTGTCTTGCTTCAGAACCTATTCCTTTATAGTCTTCTTTGACTATTCCTTCTAACTCTTCTTTGACTTTCTAACCCTTTGGTTTAAACTATGATATGGAGTGCCTTGGTGGCTCAGTTGGATAAGCATCCGACTTCAGCTCAGGTCTTGATCTCGTGGTACCTGGATTCAAGCCCGACGTCGGGCTGTGTGATGACAGCTCAGAGCCTGGGGCCTGTCTTCGAATTCTGTGTCTCCCTCTCTCTCTCTGACCCTCCCCTGCTCACGCTGTCTCTCTCTCTATCAAAAATAAAAAAATAAAAACATTAAAAAATAATTAAAATAAATAAACTATATTATAAAATAAATAGTAGTTACATATATCCTGCTTGCTTACATTTATATACATGTCTATAAGTTTATTTGCCCTAATGAGAAGAAATCATTTCCTTCTTAAATATCAAATATTTCTTTGGAGTCATTATTATTCATGAAGTATGTTCTTTAGAATTCATTAAGTGGAGATCTGCTGTTTGTATATTTTGTTTTTGTTCATCTGAAATGTGTTTATTTCATCTTTGCTCTTTCTGAAATCTCAAATGTGTATCCAAATACATTTTTAAAATATGTTTTTATAGCCCAGATCAAAACATAGAAGCCTTATACTATCCCAGAAAACTTACTCATGTGTTCTTTGAGTCCTCCAGGGGTAAAGTTTATTCTGTCTTCTAACACTGTAATATATATAGAGAGAGTAGGGACACTTTGTCCTTGATTTCTTTCATTAAACTCTATGCCTATGGAATTAATCTATGTATTTCAGTGTAATAGTGATTTATCCCCAGTTATTGATATGTAGTAATTAGTTGCATAAATATAGCCCAATTTTAACTTCCTTTGTTGAGATAATCTATGTGGTTTCTAGCTTTGGATAAGTATAAGTAAATCTACTACAAACATTCATGTACATTTTTTGTTAACAGATACACTTACTTATATTACATCTATGTTCAGGAGTGGGATTTCTGGGTTACAGCTTACAAGTAAGGAATATTTTGGTTAATTCTAAATATTCTACCAATATTTAAAAATATTTTCTAAAATATTTCTACAGTTTGCAGTTCCACAGGAAGTGTAAGACTTCCAAATGATCCATAGTCTCACCAAAACTTTGAATTTTCAGGGTTATTAATTTTAGCCATTCTAGTGGATGAGCAGTGGTATTTCATTATGGATTTAATTTGTTTTTCTCTGATGACTATTTTTCATATGGTTATTGTCCTTTATATTATCTTTGTGAAGTGTCTATTTAATCTTTGTCCATTTAAAAACTGGATTATTGGGGCACATAAGTGGCTAAATCAGTTAAGCATCCGACTCTTAATTTCAGCTCCGGTCATGATGCCACAGTGGTGAGATCAAGCCCTGTGTAGGGCACCACACTGGGCATGGAGCCTACTTGGGGTCTTCTCTCTCCCTCTCCCTCTGCCCTTCTCCCACTAAAGCTTGTCAATCTCATACAACTGAAATCTCAATTTCATTGATTTATAGTAATTCTTTATATACTATGGACATAAATACTTTACCGTATGTAAGTACTGCACATAGTTCTACTTAATATTTGATCTATTACCTTTGTAAAAATATCTTTGGATCATTCTGATACCTGTCAATTCCCTCTTTCTCTCTTTAGTAATTTAAATGATCAGTTGAGAATTCTTGTTATGGTTATATATTTCTTAATTCTAGAGGGGTTTTTTCTTTCTTTTTCTTTTTCAAATGTATCTTCAGTCTAAGTTTGCTCAAGTTCCCATAACAAAAGACTAGGAACTTTAACAGTAGAAATCTATTTCTTTACAATTCTATAGGCTGGAGAGTTAATTTTCTGGTAAGAACTCTTTTCCTGGCTGGCAGATGGCCACCTTATTTCTATGTCCTTCCATGGCCTTTTCTCTGGCATTTGATGGAGACAGAGAGATATGTGTCTTTTACTCTCATAAAACCACCAATCCCATAGGATTAATACCCAAACCTCATTTAGCCTTAATTACTTCTGAAAAACTCTATCTCTAAATACCATTACCATGCGAGTTAGGACTTCAACATATTTGAATTCAGAGGGACACAATTCAATCTGTGACATCTTGTTAGTTTTAAGATTCTTGTTGTGTGTTCATTTTTGTCAGTCTCTGTTTTATTTTCTTAAATAATCCATTATTTTTGCTCTCTACATCTGATCATTGTAGTATCTCAAGCCTTTCGGAATCTAAATCTGTGTATGTATATATATATTTTTTCCAACTGACTTTCCATCATAGAAGCTGTTTTCTTGTGTGTTTGGTGATCTTTGTTTATAAGTTTATATTTGAAAATTTTTCTGGGAACACTGGGAGCCTAACAAGAATATTTTCCTCAGTGAGGATCCGTGCTTATTTTCACCATCAAAGAGCCTTCCTTATCTCAGACATGTCAGCTCACTTTCATTTTCCTAGCTTAATAGAGGACTGTTAAGGTTAGTACTATAACCTGTGGCTGATATTCATATGTGTCTCCATGAAACTGTATATTTGAAGTGTGCTTACAATTCACTGCTCCCTGCTCACTTTTTGTTGTTGTTAATGGGGTAAATGATTCCAAGATCACCTTTCTTCTACTTTCTTTGAGCCTAACAAAACCATAAATGGTCTAGTTTATCTAAAATTAGGTTAATTTGTAGTAGGAGATGCCTTGGAATATATGTCATTCCATATTGTTGGAATGTGAAACTTAGGACTCCTTATATCTTGCAAATTCTGGATGGTGCTCATATTACCTCATAAACTTAAACCCCATGGTTGAAATCAAACCTGAGCAGTTGGTAATATTCTATCTGATTCAACTTAGTTCCCAGGGAATCCAAAAATATTTATCTGAAACACAATGAATGCATTTGTCCTACTAGCTTTACCTTGAAGGAATATCTTGAAGACAAAGGTCAAAACTTATACTAAAAGTAAAAAGATTACATCTCTATAATACTGAAGTTGATCAAATAAGAGCATTCATCCTCAATAGCTATGAGTGAGTGAAGACAAATGTGCTAATTAAAATCTCTGTTTATTATGTATATATTTTTTCAAAATCGTATAGTTATCTGATCTATGTGCAGACATTTTACAGAAAGTCACAAAAAAGAATCTTTGAGAAACATAGCTTCTTATCTATGACTTATTACAAACTTTCACACATTTTGCTTGTATGGAGATCATTGGTTTTCATGTTGGATTTAGATTCAGCAAAGGCATTAACTTATATAGAATGAAGTACATAGTCTTACAGGATTGCAAGGTTAAAGATTAAATTAATATCTTTCCAAAAAATGAGGCAAAAATTTGCTAAGTAGTTATGTAATAACTGGAAGTGGTTAAGTATGTTGCAAAAATACTATCTCATATAGTAGTAGGAAAGGCTTGAGCCTATGGTAATGGGATGAGAGTATGGCTACTGTTATCTGGCAGGTTCTTATTTTTAGGCATGTTTGGTATTTACAATATAATTAATGTTGAATTGTTGCTTCATATTAATTTCTGTAGTAAAAACTGAAAAAACAATTTAATGTATAAAGCAAAAGTCACACTTATTTTTAAGAAAGTATCTTAACTGAAAATTGAAGAATGAGTTTTCCTCTAAAACTTAGAGAAAATCAGTATGTTGACTTGGAGACCTTGACTGAATACCAGACTCATTCTAGAAAAAAAAATGTGTTAGAATTAAATCTTGTTCAAAGTTCCATTTTAAAAATTTTATCTTCTCACTTTGAAATAATTTCTAATTAACAGATAATTTGTATGAGTATGACAAGGAAAGACCATCTACTTTTTATATAGAGTCCCAAGTTTTGAACATTTGCCTCATTTGCTTTTCATGTTTTCTGTGGGTATATATATTTTTTCTAACCATTTCTAACCATTTGCAAGTTTTTCTGTACATCAGAACTCTTTATCCCTTAACTCTTCAGCATATATTTCCTAATAAAAATATATTCTCTTATCTAAATACAGTATACTTATCAAATTTGGAAGTTGTACAGTGACATAAAACAATCATATCCCATTGTCTATTGACTCACATGCACCTAGCATATACAGAAATTCAGGATTTCTGTTGCTTATGTCTTTAGATTCCTTTAATATGGAACAGATTCTCAGACTTTCTCTGTCTTTTAGGTTTGACATTTTTGAGCAGTACAGGTTATTTTGTTGACTATCTGTCAATTTAGGACTGTAGTATATTTCCTTATGTTTAGATTCAGATTATGTATCCTGATTTATAGGACTTTATAAGTGATAGTGTATTCTTTCCAGGACACTATTTCCAAAAAACAATTAGTATATGCACCCCATTGGTGATGTTAGTGTTTTGTCTTATTATTTTATTAAGGTATACTTTTCATATAATATCATTAACACCTGTGTACATATATTAGCACACATGTACATATATGATGTGTAATCATATCAGAATCAAGATATAGACCATTTCTATCACCTCAAATAGTTTCTTTGTGCCTCTTCCTTGTCAACTTCTCTCCCTTCTCATGGCCTTACTAGCATCTCTGATCAGCTTTTTATATCTATAAATTAGTATTGGCCTTTTGAGGATTGTTAAAAAATAGAATCATATAGAATGTCATGTTTTGTGTCTGACTTCTTTTACATAACCTGATGGTTTGAGATTGATCCATGATGTTTTATTATCAGTAACTCATTGAAATTTAATGCTGAGTAGTATTATACTGTATGAAATAATTTGTTTATCCTTTCAACTATTGATGGATATTTGGCTTGTTTCTATTTCAGGATTATCAATAAAGCTGTAGCTTCACTAATCAGCATGCGCAAGCCTCTGTATGGACTTTTATTTTGAATGTGTATCTAGGAGTAGAATGACTGAAACATATAGTTGTTGTATTTTAACTTTTTAAGATATTATCAAGCTGTTTTCCAAAGTTTTCATAAAATTTTATATTCCCATAAGTGGATGAAAGTGGCATTCACACTTTACCCTTGCCAATCCTGTGTATTATTAATATATGCATATTTAAAACTTTGCCCATTTTAATTGATGTGTGTTGGTATTTTAATTTGGTTTTAATTTACATTTCCTTGCTGACTAATGATGTTGAGCATCTTTTCTTGTGTTTATTGGCCACTTATATACTTAATTCTGTGAAGTGTTTGATCAAATACTTTTCTCATTTCATAATTAGGCTATGTGCTTTCTTATTGCCAGTTGTAGGAGTACTTGATATAATCTGGATACAAGTGCTTTGTCTAGGTATGTAATTTGCAAAGATATTCTCTCAAAGTTTTTTTTAATTTTCATTTTCTTTGAACTTAATTTGAAGAGCAGAAGTTTTTAATTTTCAAAAAGTTTAATGACTTATACTTTCCTTTTTGGGTTCCATTTTTATCTTAATTAAAAATCTTTGCCCAAAGTCACAAATATTTTCTCCTATTTTTTCTTACAGATGGTTTTCTTAGAAATATATCAAATAAATCCCTTCTTTATTTTATTCATTAGTGCATGTGATTTTAATTATGGAGATTTTACAATATATTTTAACACCTGGTAGAAATGATCTTTTCTAATACTTTTTTCATTGCAATTTTCCTGTCTATTTCTGAATGTTTCTTTTTCCATATGAATTTTATTATAAACTTGTTTAGTTTTATTAATATTTTATTAGAATTGCATTAAATTTATAAAATGACTTAGGGAAAACTGACATCCTTGTAAGTTGGGATATTGTAGTCAATGGAGGTCATTCTCTTTTTTCAAGTCAGCTTCTTGTGTCTTTCAGAGGTATCTTATAGCTTTCTATGTGTAAATTTTAAATATTTCTTATTAAGTTTATTGTTTACTTTTTGTTATTTATTCCTATTTCTTTTGAGAGAGAGAGTACAAACAGTGGAGAGGGGAAGGAGAGGGAGAGAGAGAATCTTAAGTAGGCTCCATTCTCAGCACAGACCTGACACAGGGCTTGATCCCACAACCCTGGGATCATGACTTGAGCTGAAATCAAAAGTTGGATGCTCAACTGAGTAAGCCACCCAAGTCTTCTGTTTATTGCTATTTTAAATGGGATTTCTGCCTTCTTTATATTTATAAATATATATTTATATTTATATGCATGTTGTTGATTTTTGTATGCATTTTTTTGTAAAGTTTCTCTTATGCTGAATATTTTACTGTTTGAATTAGTTTTATCATTGGTTCTCTAGAATTTTAGGTGTTCCATCATGTCATTTGGAAAGAGTTTCATTTCTTTATTTCTAATTCCTAACTAGGCTTCTTGTTTCTTTTCCTATTTCTAAAGCACATTTGCTATTACCTCCATAAAGAATTTATTGGGGCACCTGGAGGACTCAGTTGCTTAAGTATCTGACTTCAGCTCAGGTAACAATCTGGCAGTTCATGGGTTTGATCCCCACATTGGGCTCTGTGCTGGCAGAGCCTGGAGCCTGCTTCCTATTCTGTGTCTCCCTCTGTCTCTGCCCTTCCCCCACTCACACTCTGTGTCTCGCTGTTTCTTAAAAGTGAATTAAAATGTTAAATTTTTTAAAACATTAATAGTGGATATAGTAGAAATCCTTGGCTTTTTCTGACCAGAACAGGAACGGTGTTTCTTATTACATAGGATGGGCCGTTCGCTTTCGCACATAAGGAAAAAGTTATCCATCTTATTTTCTCAAACTTATCTAATAAAACTGAGTGTTGAATTTTGCTATAAGCTTTTTCCATATCGATGAAGATAATCATATATTTGTTTCTTTTTAGACCTGTTAATATAGTGAATTTATTTCAATAAATTTTCTAGTGTTAAGTTGTCCTTTCATTATTGGTAAAAAAAATCCTACTAAATCATGGCTTATTTTCTTTTAGTGGTTTTGTAGTCTATTTGTTAACATTTTATTTAGAATGACCAATATTTATAAATGATATTAATTCATAATTTTTATTCTATCTTTATCAAGATTGCCCTCTCTCTCTCTCAAATTAAAATAAAGCATTAAAATTAAAAAATAAAAGGGAAGAGAGAAAGACAGAAAATACTCAGGAAAGTATTTTTCATGAAGCAAGTATTATACTTGCTTCATGAAAAGAATTTGGAATTTTTTCTTCATTTTTAATACTTCTGAAGAGGTTTGTATAGTTTTGAGACTACAAAGTCTTAGTTCTGAGATCAAAAATTTAGTATTTAAAGCCTGACATTCTCTGGGACTGATTTTTCCTGAGTATTTTCCGTCTTTCCCTCTCTTCCCTTTTTATTTTTTAACTTTAATGCTTTATTGTAATTAGAGAGAGAGAGAGAGACAGACAGAGTGTGGGCAAGAGAGGAGAAGAAAGAGAGGGAGACACAGAATCCGAAGCAGGCTTCAGGCTCTGAGCTGTCAGCACAGAGCCCGATGCGGGGCTCAAACCCACAGACTGAAATCATGAGTGGAGCTGAAGTTGGACATTTAACTAACTGAGCCATCCAGGTATCCCTCCCCTCTCCTCTTTTGTGTGGATTATCTAAGTCTCATCTCTTCTGTCTGAACTCAAAGTCTTGTAGTAGCAGCCAGAGTTTTTAGTAGTAGTTCTCTTGGAATTTGGAGTTTATCCTCTACTTATAAGTAATGTGAGGTACTTGATATTTCCTGGCCTCTAATAATGATGAACAGTCAGGTGTGGTTTTATTTGCATTTCTTGTTGATCCAAGTTTCTTTATTTTGTCAGATTGGGAGAGATTCAAATTCAGTTTACCACCATTATCCTCCAGACGTTAAAAAAAAAAAACCCAAAACTTTTAAATAACAGGGATGCCTAAGTGGCTCAGTGGGTTGAATGTTTGACTCTTGATTTTGGCTCAGGTCATGATCTCAGGATTGTGGAATCGAGCTCCCACATCAGACTCTGTGCTGAGCTTGGAGCCTACTTAAGATTCTCTCTCTCCCTTTGCCCCTATTCCCTGCTCTCATGCTTTGTCTTTCTCTAAAAATAAAAATAAATAAATTGAATTCTTTAAAAATAAATGAATAAATAACTTCATAGAGACATTCAAAGGAAGAGGTTTTTTAAATATTTTTAATTTTTTTTAATTTAAATTCATTAGTTAACATATAATATACCTTTGGTTTCAGGAGTAGATCCCAGTGATTCATTCCTTACATATGCTCATCCTAAAAAATGCCCTCCTTAATGCCTGTCACCCATTTAACCTATCCTTCCATTCATCTCCCTTACAGAAATCCTGTTTATTCTCTGTATTTGAGTCTCTTATGGTTTGCTTCCATCTCTGTTTTTATCTTATTTTTCCTTCCCTTCCCCTATAATCATCTATTGTGTTTCTCAGTTTCTATGTGTCAATGAATTCATATGGTATCTGTCTTTCTATGACTGACTTATTTCACTTACCATAACACCTTCTACTTCCATCCATGTTGTTGTGTATGGCAAGATTTCATTCTTTTTCATCATCTAGTAGTATTCTGTTGCACATATACCACATCTTCTTTATCCACTCATCAGTCAATGGACATTTGGACTCTTTCCATAATTTGGTTATTGTTGATAGGGCTGCTATAAACATTGGAGTTCATGTGCCCCTTCAACTCAGCAATTTTGTATCCTTTGGATAAATACCTAATAGTGCAATTGCTGGATCATAGGGTAGTAGTATAGTTGTATTTTTAATTTTTGAGGCAACTCCATACTCTTTTCCAGAGTGGCTGCATCAGTTTGCATTCCCATCAACAGTACAAAATGATTCCCCTTTCATCCTTGCCAACATCTATTGTCTTTGGAGTTGTTAATTTTAGCCATTCTGACAGGTGTGAGGTTTGTATTTCCTGACGATGAGTGATGTTGAGGATCTTTTCATATGTCTCTTAGCCCTCTAGATGTCTTCTTTGGAAAGTGTCTATTCATGTCTTCTGCCCATATATTCACTGTATTATTTGTTTTTTGAGTGTTGAGTTTGGTAAGTTTTTATAGATTTTGGGAATTAGTCCTTTATCCAATATGTCATTTACAAATATCTTCTCCCTTTCTGATGGTTACCTTTTAGTTTTGTTGATTATTTCCTTTCCTTTTTATCTTGATGAGGTACCAATAGTTCATTTTTGCTTTTATTTCCCTTGTCTCTGGAGACATGTCCAATAAGAAGTTGCTGTGGCCGAGGTCAAAAAGATTTCTGCCTGTTTTCCTGTAGGATTTTGATGGTTTACTCTTTCACATTTAGGTCTTTCATCCATTTTTAATTTATTTTTGTATATGGTGTAAGAAAGTGGTACAGTTTAAATATTCTGCATGTCACTGTCCGGTTCTCCCAGCACCCATTTTTTCCACTGGATACTATTTTCTGCTTTGTCAAAATTAGTTGGCCATATGTTTTTGGGTCCACTTCTGGGTTTTCTGCTCTATTCCCCTGATCTATGAGTCTCTTTTTGTGCCAGTATCACTTGTTTTGGTGATTACAGCTTTGCAATATAACTTAAAGTCTAGAATTGTGATACTTCCAGCTTTGTTTTTTTCAACATTACTTTGGCTATTTAGGGTCTTTTCTGTTTCCATACAAATTTTAAGTTTGTTCCAACTCTGTGAAGAATGCTGGTGTTATTTTGATAGAGATTGCACTGAATGTGTAGATTACTTTGGGTCATATCTGGATATCCACTTTCACAGCTGCTGTTCAACATAGTACTGGAAGTCTTAGCCTCAGAAATCAAAAATAAATAAAAGGCATCCAAATGCAAGGAGGTCAAACTTTCACTCTTTGCAGATGACATGATATTGTACTGGAAAACCTGAAAGATTCCACCAAAAAACTATTAGGGTTGATACAGGAATTCAGCAAAGTACAAGATATAAAATCAACATACAGAAATCAGTTTCATTTCTTTATGCCAGTAATGAAGCAAAAGAAAAAGATATCAAGGAATCAGTCCCATTTTCAATTGCACCAAAAACCACAAGATACATAGGAAGAAACTTAACCAAAATTATAGAAAGCTTATGAAAAAAAATAAAGAAAGCATAAAGAAATAGAAGAACATTGCATGTTCCTGGATTGTAAGAATATAGTTTAAAAGATAGAGTATTTTTAATAATTATAAAGTCTACTTGGGATTTATTAACCCACTATAAGTTTTCAATATGTTGCTTAAAGTTCTCTACACAAGATGAATGTCATGGGGAAAAAAATGGGAAATCTGAGTTTACCGACATGATAATATTATTCTGATTTTTATTTAAGGATACACTCATGTGTCAATTTTAAGATTTCATTGTGACTATCACAGTCATAAATTCTGAAATAAGTTACCTATGTCAATAGTCTATCATTGCTGTATACTGGGAAGGTAATCCTGTTGTTTTCAAGTTCAATTATAATAGAAGATCCTGAATATTTACTCTGACATTTATTTAGGAACAGATCAGGCATTCTTCAAGCCCATTAAAATATGAATAATTATTGCTTGGTTTTAAGATTTAACTTTTAAGAATAAAATTATAATTTTTAAATTATCTTCTTGCTTTTGGGGAAAATAGAGTTTTTATAAACATGTTTATTAATATTCAACTAAATGTCTACTATTATGTTACATAAAACACTGCTGATACTAACTGTGATAGAATCAAAATGGCCACAATTTGCTGAAATCTCTTTTGAGTTGTGGAATAAATTTCCCTCCCCTTTGGGTTTGGACTGATTTGAACTTAACAATACAATGAGACAAAAGTGACATTGTGTGACATCTGAGCAATACTTTAAGGAGTCTGTAGTTTTTACCTTGTCCTTCTATGATGTTACTATCCTATATCCTGTAGGACATATAAATGAGTATATTCAGAACCTACCAGCCCTTAGTTACCTTGTCTCTTAACTGTAACTGTATAAGTGATCCAAGAGCGTTCTGCCTAAGAACAACCTCACTAAGCCCAGCCCAAATTGAACACACATGTAAATAAATTGTTTTAACCACTAAGTTTGGGGGGGCATATGCGACAATACAAGACTGATTATTGATATAGTATTGGCAAGAAAATAATCACCATTTTGCTGGTTTTTTACTGAGAAGTGGTTTTTTAGTAGTTCTCTAAAAAAATACCTCAAAAAGCCCAATGGAGAATTTCAGCATGTACCAAAGAATGCTGGGGTTGAAGATAAATTTTACATTAGCATAGAAATGTGAAAAGGTCTATGAACTGTGTTGACTAGCACATTGGTAACTTAAAAATGGTGAGTTTTTTTTTATTAAGGACAACAGAAAGTTTATATAGAGAAAAAAATTAGCCACGCTAGTAACCAAAGATATGTGAATTAATGCATGATAATATGCTTTTGCTACAGATTAAACAAAATAGTAATAACCTGAATTCACTATGGTGCAACTTAGATTAATTCACTGTCAAAAACTGAGTTTAAAATCAGAAAACTTAAGTCTTTTCCCCAGTTAAACAATAAAATTTTACAAATGTATATGCACTTTTTGATGTATTAAATCTCTCTAAACTTTATGATGGATGAAGGTATGAGTATTTTAACTTGGCAATTGCATCTCACTATTGTAAGAATTAAAAGTAGCCTTGAAAAACACTTCTAGGAAATGAATTGACATCAGGAAGTGAAAATTTACATTATTCCATATAAAAATGGTGAACATCAAAGATGAGAAAACTATCATGATTCTTTAAGAAAAAATGCATTTTGATCCATACTGCTGATGGAGAGATGTTTGCTAGATTATTGGTAGCTTATGTACCAAGTTAAGTGTTTTAATTTCTCAAAATGACAAAATGATAACACGGTTAAGCTTTAAATATCATAGTGCCAAGTAAGAGTGGAAAACCCTGTCCATAAGCATCTTCTTTATTAACACAAAAAATAAAGAAAAGGAGCAAGAGACCAGATGTACTCATTTTATTTCTTAATGTAATGTTAAGAGGGGGACCATTCAATGCTGCTTATCTCCTTCCCTGAAGTCACATTTCATGTTACCTGAGATTGAGTCTGTCATGACTTTGTTTTCTTATTGAAGAAGATCAAGAACTTCTTTTTGATAAAAAGAACTTCAAATGTTCTTCTATGTGGGGGACAATGAAGTTCACTGAAGTTCATTAAAAATATGCTGCAATGCTGAGTGGATGGACTGTTGGTTACTGAGGTGGCAGGGATCCAATGACAGGAAGCCTACCTCTGAAGAGCTATGACTCAGTGTTCAAGGACAACTTCAGCAGAGACAAGGGTGATATCTTTCTTTTCTAATTGAACAAGGCAGATAATTGATCATCAGAGGTGTTAGAGATGCTGTTTCAATCAAAATGTATATCCATTTTGGAAGGAAAGTTTATGCACTTAAGGGGATAGTGTATTACATCCACCCTGATTTTTATATACATCACTATTATAAAAAATGTTATTTTTGTGTTTTCCACCTCATGAGAGCAAAAATTTTGGTTGGACTCCTTGAAGTCATGACCATTACATTTACATTCAACGGGATATATCTGCAAAGCAAACATCCTAGGAGCAAATCATACAATTTGCACGTATGCAGAAGCCGTCTCTTAGATCTTCTCTTTCTGTTACTTCCTTCCCATATAACTTTGCTGCTTATTCCTCAACTCTGCTTGCCTGACTTCTAAGATGCCTGATCTTTCACCTCAAGTGATCGGACATATCACTGCAACTTTATATAATGTTTACTTAAAGTACTTGTCTTACTTTTCCTAGACATGTTTCCTACATCAGTTTTAGATGATGCATCTTGGGTATATTGTTGTATTCCTCACTGAGGAAAGTAGGATTCACAGGTGATAAATAAACAGTGGTTAAGCACAGGAACTCTTCCCTCTATAGGCATATCTTGGTTACTTCTGTCAGCTATCGATTCCCTGAAAAGACCACTAAAACAGTGTCATAATAAAGAAAAATAAAGTAACTAACTTGTAAATAAGAATATTGTATGCCAGACCAAGGAGGATCATTTTGTTGGTAGAGTCTTAATACTGTCTGGAGGTGGGAGGGAACAAAACAAAATATTTATTAGATTTTTGGCATTTGATGTGAAGTAGGTCTTTCATCAGGAAGGTCTGTTTGGGATTGGGCAAATTTTGATAATATAGAACTGTGGACACACTGAGTTCAGTGTTTTAAATCAAATCTTGAGAAGAAAACAGTCATTTGATGAAACTAGTTGAGCTACAGATTATTCTGGGTCCTCTTATGAAGGGTGGCTGAGTCTTCCAATGCTCAGATAAATGAACCTTCAAAAAGACCTTGAAACAACAAGTAAAGCTATTTGCAATTTAATCTTTCTGGGCAAGAGAATTTTGTAATAGTCAAGTCATGGTATTGTCCATAATTAGCTGAGTGATTATAGATAATTTCTCTTCTCCCTTTCAGAGATCAGAAGAAATCAGTTTTTAACAAACTGTAGAAAGAAAAGTTGAAAATAAGTACAAGCCTGTCTCAAAGTTATTACGTAAAAGTTTATTTCCTCTCGAATTTTTGGACAAGCCCAGAAAAGGGCTTAAACTTAACCTACTATCAAAAAAAAAAAAAAATCACAATACCAAGGGCGAAGGGAATGAAACCACTAAGCTATGAAAACTCCTCAAAGGCCTACATCATTTGTTCACTGAACACTCAAGGCTATATAGCATTATTTGTTACTGACTCTGCAGACAAAAAAATATAACAAAATGTTTTCTGAGGAGGCAACTTGTTCCAAGGTAAGACTGAGTTTAATAACCAATATTGTTCTCGGTCCAAATATCAAAAGCTTTGTGTTCCTCTTCACTGTAATTGAACTAGTACTGAGACACATGGAAAAGGATAAAACACTTTGGAAACAAATACAGATACTTTTCTTGAATAAATTTTATCTTAAAAAAAGAAAACTCTTTTGGAAATCACAACTCATTACAGAGAAATCCCACTATAAATCAATGCTTTATAAAGAAGCAATTACACTTACTAAATAAAATAACTCATTGTTGTTGGTATTGTTAAATGAGGTGTTTTAACTAAGAAGAAATATGCAGTGCAATGTAAAGAGAATTTTAGGTTGTCTAGGAAGAAGAGAAGAATGAGTGAGATATTCTGGCTGAAAATTAGGTGATGCAGATGGCAGGTACAAGAATAGAAATGTCAATTAAGTTGTCATAGGCAGCCTGTAAGATATCCCCCAAAGAGCTAAGCCTCCTAGTATTCACATCCTGTGTAATCACCTCCCCTGACAGTGGGGTCATTTGAGAGCCTGACTTCTACCAGACAGGCTACAGTAAAGCAATGAAATATCTCTTTAAAGATTAGATTATGGAATGACTGTGGTCTTCCATTTTGAGGGATCTCTCCTCTCTCTTTTTCCCTAATCCTTTGGTCATGGGGAAGCCAGCTGCCATGTTGTGAAGAGCCCTAACGAAAGACCAATATAGTTCAGAACTGATGCCTCTGGACACTAGCCAGCGAGAACCTACCAACAACTAAATGCAACAGACCCTTCCCCAGTTCAGCCTTGAGGTGACTGCAACCTTAGCCAATGTCCTGACTGCAGCCTTGTGAGAGATCCTGAAACCGAGGCACCCAACTAAGCCATGGCCCACAGAAACTACGAAGAAAAAAATAGTCCATTTTTAAGTTAATTAAGGTTTTGGCGTAAATTGTAACACTAATATATGTAACTAATGCATAGATATTTGATTAAGTTTTGCTATATAGTAGTTGATGTGAATTCTCTTGCCCACTCTCACAACTCCCAATTTTACGTTAAAAGATCAATCCCTCATTATTTGATTTTAAGATATGCACTAAACAACTAAGTAATTCCTCCACAGAGTGAGGCTTTCAAGAGAGGCTAAGTCGATCTAGAATATATATTTCTAATTGGCTTTTATATATCCCAAAGAGATCTTTTAGGGACACAAAAAAGGACAAAGTGGGTAGCAATGTCATTTTTGAATGAGTTGGCAAGTAAAATATGGTCTTATCTTGCATAAATCTACATCTAACCTTTTACATTCTAAAGTTTAATCAAGGCTTTATAAAGAAGCGATTACACTTACTAAATAAAATAACTCATTGAGGCAGCAGAGATTTTTCTCTTTACAGCTTATAAGCAACGGTCCTAGAATGTCACAAACTTAAGGGGAATTATGATCAGCATCCTACTTTTTAAAATACAGTAACTGAGTTGTATTAGATAAATACATTAAAAACATGTATGTGGCAACAAATAGATCTCATTCTGAAACAAAAATAAAATAAAATGTATAGGTTTTTGTCAGAAAAAAATTCCACAGTGTAAAATTTTATGGGAAAAAAAGCCAGCTACCCATGCTTAAGAGATCACAAGTGAGGAGTGAAGATTGTATTTTTTTGGACACATTCTATGCCAGGAACTATTTATGACACAAAGAGGGCACTCAATAAATATTTGTCAAATGAGTATGAAAGGTATTTACTGGATCTTAATTATTTTATTTTTTTATTCGTTTATAAGTTTATTTATTTCTTTTAGTAATCTCTACTCTTAGCATGGGGCTCAAATTTACAACACCAAGACTAAGAGTCACAGGCATTTTCAACTAGGAGACAGCCAGGCTCTCTTTTTGCTGGATTTTAATTGAGAGTTTTTGTTTGAAAATGAATGTTATGTGAAGTACAAAACCCATAAGGGAAATAATTTCACATTCTTTTTTTAAAAATTGTTTAATATTTATTTTTGAGAGAGAGAGAGCAAACATGAGTTGAGGGGGGGGCAGAGTGGGAGACACGGAATCCAAAGCAGACTCCAGGCTCTGAGCTGTCAGCGCAGAGCCTGATGCAGAGCTCAAAC
This sequence comes from Suricata suricatta, assembly GCF_006229205.1. Taxonomy (NCBI): domain Eukaryota; kingdom Metazoa; phylum Chordata; class Mammalia; order Carnivora; family Herpestidae; genus Suricata; species Suricata suricatta. The sequence goes on from NC_043702.1 coordinate 24,597,434, forward strand.
CCATAAACTATGAGATCATGACCTGAGCTGAAGTTGGATGCTTAACCAAGAGCACTTAATCATCTGAGCCACCCAGGTGCTCTAAGAATTTCACATTCTTAAGAGAGGTTCTGGATGACCTAGAGGATGTGAAATAGAGAAATTTTCCATAATTTGTGTCTAGAGGATTTGGGGTACAGAAGAGCAAGAGAACCTCTGTCTTTTGTAATTAGGCCTGTGTCACTGTCCTCCCATAACCTGGGAAGAGGATGGAGTTGCTTGTCCCCACCCATCATCTCACCTTCTATACCTCCTCAACACCCAATCTCTCCTCCAGCCAAATAAGGGCTTCAAGAAAACCGTGAATAGTGACTGGAGGAGAAACTTATGCTTGTTGAGCCTCCTCACTGGATGCCTGCTAAGCTTCAAGTTGTGGGACTAGATCAGAAAAAGTTTGCAGAGGTTCTGGTGAAGTTTCAACAGTTTTCCCTGGAGTTTGGGGATCCCCCAAAGAGAACTTCACACAACTCTCACCTGAGAAGCCTAAAGGAAAGAGGTGAAAGGGATCTGCTTTGCTAGCAAGAAGGGAAGTTGATGACTGCTGTGGGAGATGCCCAGGGGCTCAGATCCTAGCAGAGACTGTGCTCCCAACAACATGAAAGAGAGCTGAGTTGGAGACATCCAAAAGTGCTGCTCTGTTGTGATGTCTATGTAACATTATGTTTACATTCCCTAGTTTAAGCTTTAATTTTAGGGGCATGTTTTGTTTTGTTTTGTTTTGTTTTTCTCCAGGATGTCTATGAAGAATGGCATCTCCAGGTAGCCTGTGTAGACTTAGTGGGACCTAGTGCTGCAGGGCCTTGCAGTACAAGTACAAAATCAAGTCTATGAGGTATTGATAGGCAGCTGAGGGAGACTGTGTAGAGGTCAGAGAAGGAAATGAAGTGTATTGAGAAGTAGATGGAGGTGTGGAAGGTGCAGAAAATGCTCCCCAGCAGAGCACTGAACAAGGTCCAGTGATGCACACCAATTCCTACTGCTCCTTCTTACAGGCATCCCACACCAGCAGATGGAGTAATCTTGTGAAAATTAAGTCAGAAAATTCCTCTCCTTAAGACCTACCATTGGTTTACCAACTTAATCAAAGTAAAATCTAAAGTTTGTGATATAATTGATCCTTCCCCTCTTTCTCCTTCTCTGCCCTATTTTCTACCACACTCAGGCCACAATCTCTCTGTTCTTTTCACATTTATCCCTGCTTCCCCAATTGCACTGTACATTCAATTTCTTGGAAGATAGATGATGATGATGATGATGATAGATAGATAGATAGATAGATAGATAGATAGATAGATAATAGATAGAGCTTTTAATCTCTTCAGACTTATGCCCAAAATGGAACATATGATTTAACCTGTAAACATACTCCTTTTACAGTTCTCTCCTGAACTATGCCTGAACATACAAAGTTCTACATAAATGTTTGCTATAATCATTTTTTTCTAGCTTAATGAAAAGGATTTCTGTGCTAGTCACTGTTTCATTTCAATGTTTAGTGTAATGTCTGGTATGTTGACTCAAATATTTTTTGAACAAATGAAAGTCACTTATTTGATTTTTGTATATGCAAGGTGAAAGGTCAACCTGTGATAAATTAACACAAGTGGCTATGCCTTAAGGTAATGTCAATGTACTTTGTTTTCTCATTTGAAAATACATTAATTCATGGTTTTAAAGTATGTGCTAGTATATTCATGAGCTACTTTTGGCTGAAAAATATTTGTTTTGCCTCGCCATCTTGGGTGTTTGTATTAAAGAGATAGGCTTTACAAACAAATGTAAAAAGAAAAAACAAAACATGACAACTTGGGTCCTGAAACAAAATGAAATTTAACTCTGGTAAAATAAACAGATGGAAGAGAACCTTGCAACAGATATTTTTAGGATGAAGCAGTGGGAAATCTGCAACTACATTTACAGTAATTTTTTATACCAAATATATAATATGCATATTCCAAGTTCATTCCAATATGCTTCTCAGCAAGGTGATGGTACGATGCTATTGTGCATTACCACTTACTGGCTTACATTGTTATGAATTATATTTAGAGTTACCTTGAATAATATTTTTTTTATTTTGGGACACATATATCCTTGCTATAAATGTTAAGACCTTCCTGACCTTTAGAATCTGATACTACTACAAGAAAATGAACATTCATACTACCTCGTGATGGTCAGCATTAATAATCAGCCTTCACACTTGGAAATTCTCAGAGCGCCAGGAGGTGGTTGAGGTTGGACTGCCCTATTCTTTTCCTATCTCTTCATATTTCCCAGAAAGAAGAACATACATTCTGAGTACTGTTTTTATGAATCCTAAAGAATAACTCAAACACACACACACACACACACACACACACACACACACACACATCAGAGTCTAAATTTTTATTATTCAATATAGTAGCCCATAGAGACATAAGACTCTTTAAATTAAGTAATTTGGGCACCTGGGTGGTTCAGTCAGTTAGGCATCCGACTTCAGCTCAGGTCATGATCTCACGGTTCATGGGTTCGAACGCCACGTCGGGCTGTGTGCTGACAGCTCAGAGCCTGGAGCTTGTCTTCGGATTCTGTGTCTCCCTCTCTGACCCTCCCCTGTTTCTCTGTCTCTCAAAAATAAATAAAAAACATGAAAAAAATAAAAACTAAATTTAAACAATTCAAAATTAAAATTTAAAATATAGCTTTTCAGTTATGCTAGCCACATTGCAAGTACTCAGGAGCCTCATGTGGCTAGGGGCCATTGTATCAGACAATGTAGATATAGAATATTTTCATCATCACTGTTCTATTGGACAGTGCTGGTCTAAGACTATAAATACAATATTCCTAATTTTTGAAGTATATAAGAGTGTAATGTTGAAAAATACAGACAGGATTCAAAGCTTGAAATCTTGAGTTTTAATCCTAAATCCACTATTTTGCCAGTTTTGTGACCATTGGGCAAGTAACAACTTTTCTACACTTTAGCTTTTCTGTCTTTTAGACGGTGATGGTAACAACCTACCTCATAAGGTCGTTTTGGAAATAAAATGTGTATTGTATACAAAGTGTTTAAAGCACATAGGAAATGGCTTTTTAAAAATGGAGGTTAAGTTCACGTAAAATAATCATTTTTAAGTGTACAATTCAGTGGCATTTACTACATTTACACTGTTGTGTAACCATGACCTCTATCTAGTTCAAAACACATCATGACCCCCAAATAGAACTCTATACCGTTAAGCAGTCACTCTTATTCTCTCTTTCGTCCAGCCTCTGGAAACCACCAATCTGCTTTTTGTCTTTATAGATTTATTTGTTCTAGATATTTCATATAAACGGAATCATACAATACGTGACCTTTTGTATCTGACTTGTTTCACTTAGTATGGTTTTAAGGTTTATCCACATTGTAGCATGTATCAGTTGTTTATCCTTTTTTGTGCCTGAATAACATTCCATTGTGTATATATATCACTTCTTGTTTATTTTTTCATCCCTTAATGACACTTCGGTCATTTCTACCTTTTGGCTATTATAGGCTTCTATGAATGTTCCTGTATAAGTATCTTTTTGCGTCTCTTATTTCAATCCTTTTCTGTATATGTCTAAAAGTAGAATTTCTATAATGTATGGTAATTCTGTGTTTAACTTTTTGAAGAAAAAAGTTGTTTTCCAAGAAAACGCTTTTAAACTGTTATTATTTTCTCCCACAAAAATCTTATTTTTGAATATTTTTAGGTTCCTTTGTTGAAGCAAATCACAGGAAAATACTCTTCCCTAGATGGGGTCTGTGCCATTATCCTACAGCCTTGTTAATTAAACCCCTTTACCAACCATGGGAAGAACCTGGCCATGAGGTCTTCTTTATCTATTCACATTAAAGCTTTTATTTTGCCTGAGAATTTGCATCATACATTTATGTGATCCACCAGTAAGATTCATCACAGTATGAATGGCCAGGACTAAAGCTTGCAGTCTCTCAGATTTCGAAAAACTGTTTAAAAACATCTTACCTTGAATAGAATAAAATTTGTTTTCCACATCTATTACAAAGCCATTTCATCTAGAACACTGGCTTTATAAGATCAGAGGGACCTGGGTTAAAATCCCATTTCTACATTTTTCCAGCAGTTTGACCTTCAAACAATCTACTTAACCACACTAAGCATCAGCTTTCTCACACATAAAAAGAGACTATCTTTTCAGGGCACCTCGGTGGTTTAGTGGGTCAGGTAGATGTCTGACTCTTGATTTCAGCTCAGGGCATGATCTCATGGTTTATGGGATGGAGCCCTGCATCAGGCTTTGTGCTGACAGCAGGGAGACTGCTTAGGATTCTCTTTCTGTATCTCTTTTTGCCCCTTTCTGATTCATGCTTTTTCTCTCAAAGAAAAAATAAACATTAAAAACATTTAAAGAGACTATCCTTTAGAAAAATTTTCATTGCAAGGAACAATAATTGACTGTTATTTAAAGCAGAAAATAATTTTTTTGGATGAACATTAGGACATTTCTTAGTAGCTTAGGAAATTAAGGGAAAACCTGGTGACTGAGGCTCAAACAAAGTAGGAACCATTATTTATCTAGTAGTCTAATAAACATGAGGATCTGGTCCAGGTACTGTGGCTATTGAATCACTCCAAACAAGATTCAAGGATCTAGTAGAAAAAGTTCAACTGACTTAGCTAGGGTCATGTACCTATGATTTAAATCTGTAAGGACAAAGTCCCCTAATTAACTCCTTCAAGTCCAAACTCGCCAAAGGAAAAGAAATCTTCAAAAAGCAAATAGAAGTACTTCACCTCACAGAAGTAGGAATGGCCCTTGGTTTTCAATAAGAATTAAATGAGATTATAAATTTTAAAGCATTTAGAATTTTCAGTACAAAATAATACGTATATATAGCTGTCATTACTTCTAGTGTTACTACTGCTACTGTGTACATTTGTTGGATGGTTTATTGAGTTAGTAGATGCCTAAAGTAAGCTCCTTCAATGAGTAAGACTTCTGTCCTGGCATATGACGAAGGACTATAATAATCACATTTTGATGGACTGACCCTTGATAGATTTTAATGTTTGTTTCCTATAAGATATATAAAATTTAAAACACACTTTTTTATGCCTGGTCTTAGATCTCTTATCTACTGGTAGTCTAGAAAAGGAATTGGGAAAGACACAAGGCAGAGGCTTTCTTTTAAGATCCTTTGCTTCTTTCAAGTGCTGTTTTCTTCTGTAGTAAACCTAAACATGATTATTTTAACCCCTACCTTCTCTTGGCAAATTACATTCTTCCTGCTTGAACATACATTAACTCTGGCTTGTTCACTCTAGAGCCAACCATCCCTGGAGACCTGAATACTGGTATTGGGAACACGTAGATTGGGGCCCCTTCTGGAGATGTTATGTCATCATTGATTAAGTTGCTATTGGCCACAAAGATGGTTATAATAACCTCAATTGGAAATGTATTGCCAAACTTACCTGTAAATAGAAACTAGTGGTGGATTGTAGCAAGTGTAAAAAATTTGAGGAATCCACACTGACATTTTCATCCTGGATGATAGCATCACAGATGAAATCATAGTTATTTCAGTTGGTGTTTATTGCTACCTCTAGGACAGATATCTTGGAGACTGTAGAAAGCAATCACTTCTGCTTATTTTTATTCTTGAATTAACGGCTCTGGAATCCATTAGTACTCATTACAGGATGGGAAGGTGGGTTACTGAGAAGGGGAAGGCAGCCTAAAGGTTTTAAAAACTCAATTAGATAATTTATACTTGAAAAGAACATCTTAAACTTTCATGTAGTTGCCTCAAGAGAGACATTTCTTATCAGTTATGGGCTCTGTATCACTCAAGGCCCAGCCAGGAAAGCAGGAAACATCAGGTATTTATAAAAGAGATGATTTGATTGATATAAGGATTGGCTATACAAACGTATTTGGAAGTTGTAAAAGTAAATAGGATGCAGAGCTACTCCAATATTACCTATAGGAAGCAGTTACTACTCCTGTAGTTGAAAGAACAAAAGGAAGACCTGTAGCTACCAGATTGCTGAAGCTTAAAAGAGGAGCCGCCACAAAGCTGGGGTGTAGACTTCTGCAGGGCAACATCCAGCTCTGATGACAAAAGAAACCAGAGGCTATAGCATTCCTCTACTACTCATGGAAGTGACAGAACTTGGAACTAGGAAGAGAGCCACCTTGTCCTTTATCCAGCTTTCCAGTTTACTGTGAAGGGCTCTCACTGGCAGAACCTACCAGAAAGCCAGCCATCAAAAAAGTCTGTTATACACACTTTGGAGACTCTAAATCCTAGCATCTCACAAAAGAGTAGAGAGAGACGGACTTGGGGCTAAGAAGCAGGAGTTATATAACACTGATTCTAAGCTATTTGATTTACAGGTATGGTCATACTCGGCTGAACTGAATGAATAGTTATATATACACTTTTTTAAGACAAAACTGTTACTATTCCCAAATTATCATGTTCTTGCCTTACTACAAATTTAATGTATAATATTTACTCTCCCATTGACTTTCATTGGTGCTTTTTATTGAAAATCAAGACATTGTATCTATGTGAGTCCATTTCTGGAATTTGTCTGTATCTTTCAAATATTTCTCTATCTTTATTTAAATGAGACAATGTTTCCATTACCACAGCTTTAGGATTGGTTTGGCATCTCTGTGTTCTTTACATTTTTATATAAATTACGTTCTTTACATTTTTTATATAAATCTTGGAATTGGCTTTTATATTTCCACATTATTAGATTTGGGGATTACATTTACCCTATTTAGATAGAATTTATAACCAGTAGTTTAAAGATGTTCAGTCCATAAACATGAACTTTAAACACTGTCTAATCTCTAGTTTTCAGGAAAGTCTTACATATAGCTTATTAATATTTTCCTAGATACTTTGTTTTTGATGAAATTTTAAAGTTTATTTAAAATATTGTTTAATTATCCAATTGTTTCTTGTTGGTTTATTGAAACATGATTGACAATGTAGCTTGTAAACTTGCTAAATTCATTGATTAGTTCTTGTAGTTTTTAGATCTCTTTGTATTTTCTGAATTCACAATCAAACTGTATAATGACAGTTATACTTCTCACTTTTCATTTCAGATTTCTCTGTCTCCCTCTCAGACTCTCTCTGTCTCTGTATCTCTCCTTTTTCCCCCTCTTTCCTTCTTTTACATTATTCTATGAGTTAAGATGTCTAATACAATGTAAAATAAAATGATGATCATGTACATTCTTTTTCCCTCATGTTAGGGGAAAACTGTTCAATTTGATTGTTAAGTCTGATGTTACTTGTAGGCTTTTTATAAATACTCTTTATCAAATTGAAGAAGATGTCTTCTATTTCTACTTTGCTGAGAAATTTTTTAGTGGAAGTTGTTAAATTTTATGAATATTTTCTACATATCTCAGAAAATCATTTCTTTCTTCCTTTATTATGTCACTAAGGTGAATTACATTAATTATTTTTTAATGTTAAACCAAGCTTATAGTACTGAAATAAACTCTACTTGGTGATGATAATTTATTTTTTAAAGTATGACTAAGTTCTAATTGCCAGTACTTTAATTAATACTTTTGATTAGTACTTTTGTCATCTATGTTCATATGGGACATGGACCTGTAATTTTCTTTTTACATAATATCCTTTACAGGTCTTGGTATTAGTAATATATTGGACATATAAAAGGAAGTGGAAAATATTCCTCTTTCTTTGTGCTCTGAAAGAGGCTGTGGTAGAGTGGAATAAATTGTTTTTCTAGAATAATTGGTAGAATTCACCAGTAAATTCATCTGGGTCTGGAGTTTTATTTGTTTGTTTTGAGAGGGAAATTTTTTTAAGTACTGATGAAATATATAAAAACATTTAGCAAACATTAGGCTATTCATTTTTTTCATTTTGTGCCAGTTATAGTATTTGCATTTTCTAAGGAATTTGCTCATTTTCAAATTAATTGTGAAATTTATTGACACAATTTATTTATGATATCATCTTATTATCATTTTATGTCTGTTTGTGATGATATTTTGTCTACATTGGAACTATTGGCTTTGTTGTCGCTTTCTTATTTCATCTATTTCTGTTCTTATTTTTATTATTTTTGTTTTTATTGGATATTGTTACTGTTATTTTTTCATTTCTTGTTATTAAAGCTTAAATAATTAATATTAAACAGCTTTAAACCGCTTCTTTTTCCTTCTGGTATGTGCATATAAAACTAAAAAAGAAACCTGTCATCTGCTTTAGCAGCACCCTAAAAACATTATTATGCATGGAGGTATTTTGTTGTTCACTTGTTTTCTATTTTCATTGTGATTTCATTATTGGGAAATGGATTATCCAGACGTGTTGCTTAACTTCCAAAGAGATGAGAATTTTCTAATTATCTTTTTGTTCATGATTTCCCCTTTCATTCTTCATAGAAAGAGAACATACTTCATATAATGTCAATTATTTGAGCTTTACTGAGATTGGTTTTGTGACCTGGCATGCTCTTTTGGTGAATGTTTTATGAGTGCTTAAAAATAACTTGTAAGATTTGAGGGCTATATGGCTGTGACATCTGTCACCCCATTGATTGCCAGGGTTGGTTCTGCTGATCTGACTGGGTAGGAGGAGTCCTCTTCTTCCCTCACTGCCCCATGTTCTTCCGTCCCAAAGCTGCGCATGCTCAGTTGAAGAGGACGACCTTCCTTGAACAGAAGACTGTTCTTTGGTCAAGGGTATATGAGCAGCTGTACTCCCCACTTAGAACCTCCAAAAAAATAACTTCTATGCTGTAGTTGGTTTACATAGATATCAGTGTGAATTTGGCCAAGCTGTTTAGCAGAGTTTTCAAGTATTATGTAACTTCCTGATATTTTTGTCTGCTTATTTTTTAATTTCTTAAGAAGGTTTTAAATTTCCAACTATGTAGATTCATCTATTGTCCTTTTTGTTTCTACTATTTTTCTATATATACATATATATATATATAGAGAGAGAGAGAGAGAGAACCTATGTTACCAATTATATACACATTTAAGATTATATTTTTCTTTTGAATTGACACTTTTATCTCTATATGGTGTTGCTCTTTCTAATTGGTAAATAAATTAAATTACCTTGAATTAAGGTAAACTTTGTCTGATATAGATATGCCCACATCAGCTTTCTTGTAGTTAATTTTTTCATAGTGTGTCTATCAGTATTCTTGTATTTGTATAAACATATCTATTCTAAAAAACATATTGTTGTTTTTAATCTAGACTGAAATTCTCTATCTTATACTTGAGATATGTATCAGTAGTTTATTGTTGCTTTAACAAATTACGACGAAGTTAGAGGCTTAACACAGACTTATTATTCTATAGTTCTGTAGGATCGAAAGCCAATACAGATCTCTCTGAGCTAACGTGACGATCTCATCAGGGCTGGGTTCCTTTTAGGAAACTCTAAGTGATCAACTACTTTCTTGCCTTTTCCAGATTCTAGAATGTGCCCACATCTGTTGTCTCATAGTCTTATTTCTCCATTCTGAGAGTTAACAATATAGTATTTCTCTTACCTTAATTTCATCATCACATCTCTTTCTGACTCTGAGACAGGTTCTTCATTTTTAAAGGTTCATGTGATTATATTGGTCCACCTCAGATAATCCAAAATAATTTCCACATCTCAAGGTCCATAATCTTAGTCATGTCTTCAGTATCCCCTTTGCAAAGTGAGATAACACATTCACAGATTCCAGGGACTAGGCATAGACATCTTTAAGAACTATTATTTTGCCCACCACAGAGTTTTAGTTTACATATAATGCAATTATTGATATGATTGAGTGCAAGTCAATTTTTGTATAACTTTCTGTATTCAGTTTCTGTCTTAGTCAGTTTGAGCCTCTGTATTAACCATAACCATAACCTAGGTGACTTAAACAACAAACTGTTTCTCACAGTTCTGGATGTAATGAAACTCAAGATTAGAGTGCCAACACGGTCATATTCTGGTGAGAACACAGCTTCCTGGTGTGCAGATGCCCATCTTTCATTGTATCCTCACACGGCAGAGAACAGAGAAATATCTTTCTGATGTCTCTTCTTATATGGTCATTAATCCTATTAATGAAGGATTTACCCTCGTGACTTCATTATTGACCAAAATCCTCACTTCCAAATACCATCACCTTGGGGATTTAGCCTTCAACATGAATTCTGAAGAGACACAAACATTCATTCCACAGCAATTTCCTAATAGCTTTTCTGTTTATAATTTCTTATGGTCAGATTTGAAAAATTATATGTTTTGAAAATAATTATTTTAATAAAGATTTTTATAGTTCTATTTTTATATAGGCACATAAACTCTATTTTTATAGTTCTATTTTTATATTGGTACATAAACTCTTAAATGCCCTCTAATTTTCCTTGAAACTTTTATCTACCTTTCAAAAATTAATTAATTTGTTCTTTGTTTGAAGTTTCCCAAAACTTTCTTGCTTTGGATAGACAACAGGTTGAATAACTTCATTCTGAAGAAGATGTTATATAACTGATTTCTTACTTCTACCACCAATGTTTGTCCCTAAGGCATTACGTTTAATGCTGTCTTTATTCCTTCATTTTAAATGTCCTAAAACTTTCTTAAAGATAATCTTGACTCTTCCCAGTTTGTGTTTTTACCTTTCTCTGAGCAGAAAAACAATTTCTTTATATTTTGCCTTCTGTCTTCAGTTACTCCAATTTAACAATGGCTAGATGAGCCATCTGCTCCACAGCCAACATCAAATAGCTGCCCAGCAGATAATTGCTAGAGAGTGGGACCTTAGATCATTTCCCAGCAATATGTTAGGGAACCGGTAGTTTTGGAAGAGTTCTTGAATGTCAGCCACTTACCCATTTCTCTAAATATTTGGAGCTCACCCCATAGATAAAACAACAGACCTACAGAGAGTTACACACCTGGGTCATATCATTTTTGACCCTCATAAAACTGCTTTCAGTGAATTCACTTTGACATGATGCTATTGAGTTACGCTGAGGAATGCTAAGAACAGTCTGGGAACCAGGCTGTAGTGTTTCCTCCAGAGGTACGTCTGCAGACACTATTTACTTAATTTTGTGCGGTTCTTATGTAAGAAAACAAGAGACAAGAGATTGGTCAGAGAAGGTCAAATATTGCTGCATGTTGTCTCATGAAAATTTACGAAGATAGGATCTAATAAATGGCATAACTAGAAAATAAGACATAAAGCTTACCAAAATTTTAGGGGAAACCTTTAACATTCCACCAGCCCTTTGTGAATACCAAATTATTGATTCTTCTAGAGTAGGATATAAGTGGCCACCTCAATCTTTTCCTGGTTTAATTCTCAAAACGTAAATATAAATAATATTTAGATCTCACTCATACTCTAGCTCTGACCTAAAGGAAGAGTTTGTTTGTTTTTTCCTTCTCTGTTGTCAGTTTGGCCCCTAATATTACCAGCCCCATAAGATGTCTGGATCACAGAGGAGAAGGTTGGAACTACATTTCCCAGAAACCCCTCTCCATCGGGTTTCTAAGTAAAGGCAGCTAATGAGAGACACTTGAGAGAAATTTGGAAAGTGAAAGTAAGAATAAACCATTAATTTCCAGAGACAGTTGTGGACATACATGTGGGATGGTGTCAGTAGTAACATTTGAAGTAAACTTCGGGTTAACTCCTTTTTAAGAACTGGCTGCTTAGGTGCTCTAGGCTAGGATTGCTAGGGATAGCTTTCCTAGCCTCTGTTCCCTTAGCCCTTACAGTATTTGAGCAATTCTTTATTTTGGTCTAATTCTACATCCAAATATAAACCTGTGTAACTGGAATGCACACAGTAGCTTCTTTTTTCCTGATGGATCCCTGACTGCCAACAACACTTCCCTTTTGTTAAAATGAAGGAGCTTACTGCTGATCTGACTTTTCAAACACATTTCAGCAGTGGAAAATAACATTAAACAAAAAAGAAACAAAGCTGCAGTGAAATGCAATTGTGCCCACCTCTGCTCAAATTCTGTTACTGTTGTACCAAGTCTGGATGAGACCTAGGGATATGAATTTTAGTTATCTTTCCAAATGCTTCCGATGTAAGTGACCTATGATTACCATTTAAGAAAAAAACAATGTAAAGCTGTGGGCTCTATTAAAATTCAACTTTCCATAATGCTTTATGATTTTTCAGTTGTTTCTTTCTTCATGTGAATGAGGTGAGTCAAGGATCTTAAACAAGTTGAGAGGAGATTATAAGGAGAAGGTATTATGCCCTGGGAACTTTGTGGGTAGATAAATAAAAAAGAAGCACAGAATTCCAGAGATTGACTTTTTAACAGTTATTTTTCTCAGATATACTAAAAGGAAAAGAAGTTGGACAACTAGTAGCAAGAAAAATGAAAAAACAATATAAGAAATAACATATTTCCCTTGGGAACTTTTAGAAGTTTTGAACTAGACTGGAGGAAAGAAGTAAGTGCTTCAACCAACTGTCACTTGTCAGACAGAGTCCATTGATTCACTGAAGTTGAGAAAGGAAGAAAAGCTCAAATTTAGAAACACCTCTCGGTGAGTTATCTTTTGTCCATGATAATGCTGCATGACAAACAAGCACAAAACCTCAATGACATATAATAATAAACACTTATTTTAGCTCATGCATGTATGGATTGGCTAGGAAATCCTGCTGATTTAGGCGACACTCAACAGATCCTGACTGGTCAGATTTATTATGCGTCTAGATCAGCGGGTGGGCTGGCTCAGGGCCAGATAGTCTAGAATGACCTCAGCTATCTAGGTTCTAGTCCACACGGTTTCTCATCCTCCACCAGAGTAGCTGGGGTCTAGTGTACCGCTGAGCTTGGTTGATGTAGGTGTTTGATAACTAGAGGAGTGGGGGGAGAGGGAAATGGTGGGGGGAGGCAAGGGACCTTGAAGTCTATGCTCAGAACTGAAACACTTCCACTTCCATCACCCCCACCTTTTTTGGCCAAATCAAATTAAGAGACCATCTTGGTTTAGAGCCAAAGAAATACTCCTCTTGATGGGAGAGGCCGCAAAGATGTAACAAAGAACACGGATACACAGAAGAAGAATTAGGACCAGTGTTGTAATCAGTGTACTGTAGTCCAGACGGGGTTTTATTCTAGAAAAGATGTCCTGTCTGTACTGTAGGCTTTCTCTGCTCTTCATGCTACATCTCCCTCCCAGCAATCTGGAAAAATGATTTTTGCCATGTGTGTCACTATAATTCAATAAAATGACTTTCTTGGCCAGTTATTAAAGAGATGAGCCCTCCTAATATTTAGGCAAGAAAAAAAGCATCACATTTCACACATAGGCTTCAATGTCAAGTTGACAATAGCTATAAATACCATTCTCTGTCAATAATTCACATTAGGGTCCAATTGCTAGATAATACTTAGACCCCTGAGCGATGTTAAATTTTAGAAACAAGTGTATTAAAGTGTTCTTGTCTTCTAAAGAATCAAGAAAGTTTTCAGAAGATCTGGTTTCTTTAATACAGCCAAGGATTAGTAGACTGTTGTAGTTGGTAGCTCTCTCAGCTTGAGCTATTTGTTGCTGTTGTTGTTTGTAGTATAAATTTAGTCTTTGTTCTCTCTAAGGATGTTTCTGTAGTGACATTCCTTCTCCTGAAGGAATTCAGGAGAATTCAGCAGCGATGGGATGCATGTTAAATTAGCCCATGAAAATGATAGTATTTATTGCTTGCTGTATGTATCCAATGTGCACAGCAGCTGAGCATTTAAAAACATTAGCTTCAGGGCGCCTGGGTGGCTCAGTTGGTTAAGCGCCAGGCTTCGGCTCAGGTCATGATCTCGCAGTTCGTGGGTTCAAGCCCCACGTCGGGCTCTGTGCTGACAGCTAGCTCAGAGCCTGGAGTCTGTTTCAGAGTCTGTGTCTCCCTCTCTCTCTGACCCTCACCTGCTTGCGCTTTCTCTCTCTCTCAAAAATAAATAAAATAAATAAAAATAAATAAAAATTAAAACATTAGCTTCTACTACTATCAATGACAAATCCTTCCACATACACAGCTTTCTTTTTGTTCTAGTTTTCATTACATCTTCCTATGAGTGGTATTGCTGAGTTGTTCTTTCAGTTTGGTATATTGAACGTATTAAGGAAGATATTGATGACCATGTAAGGAAGGGCAGTAATGGCAATCTGGCTCTCCCTGTCTCCAGCTCACCCGCTCTGCCCTATAGTTCTCAATCTATCTTTCATCCTTCCATTTTTGTTTTTCATGACATGAAAGATAATAAGAAGAAATAAGCTCCACATAAAGTGACAATACAATTGATAAATTTTAATATGACTTCTACACTTGGTGTTTATGTGCCAGGAGTGCAGAAAGTCCTAAGATGAAGAAATAGGAAAATCGCTGTCATCCACAGAGACCTCACGAGGCTGTTAAGTACCTTCAAATGATACTATTTTTGTAAAAAAAAAAAAAATAGAACACATTTATGTTGTCCCTCATTCCACAACCCTAGCCACTTTCATTGAGTATTTGGCATGCGTAGCAGAAATACAGAGAAATAGTCACTCGTGTGGCCCCACTCCTGCCCTCAGCCATCCCCATCCATCTGGTTTAGCTTTCATTTAGCTTCATAGTATCTCAAACTAGTAAATACCATAATTCATCAATCCATGGTGGTCCATACAAAAAAGGTGTGCCTTGTAACCATGGCATATTAGATTCAATAAAATATAGCGTTAAATCCATCATTTCTTGTTCTTTTCTCTCGCCACCAACACTGCAAAGCATGATCGTCTCACATCAGATAAAGGAGCTCTTAAGTGAGCTGTGAACTGTTTCAGGAAAAACGCATGATGAAAAACATGATAGAGCAACATTTAAATTATGTACATATAAGAAATTAGCTACTATTTAAATAGTAGATCTGATTGGAATCTGACGTGCTTCTTTATAAAGACTACATTTGGAGAAGACAGGTTTGGAACGTTTCTCTGGATTTATATATTTCTAAGAGTTTCTGAAATAGCAATTCAGTCTGTCCTGTACAGTGTTCCTGCCTTAGTATCTCAAGGGCTTTAGGGTAAAACATGAGCTATTCTGGGGGGATTCGTAAACATAACTGAGAAAGATGCGCATTAGCTACAAGTGAACAGATTTTGGATCCATATGACATGGAACTTTCTAGACACGGCACTATAGAGTGATCTTGTGAAATTGTGAGGTTCTTATCTCTACAGGCATTTGAGGCAGAAGCTGTCTGCTTCTGTCAGGGGTTATGATGAGCCGATTCCTGCTTGGGTGATAAAAGTACCACTGGTGGGACTCTCCCTGCCAACCTCAGAATCAAGGGTTCTGTGGCATGACAGTAGGTAAAAGGTTGTACGTTCAGTAGTTAGAAAGCAAGTCCTAACTACAAAAGCTGTCTCTTTATGACTTCTTGAAGGAAAACAAAAGAACACCATCAACATTTTTGTGCTATCTGTATCACTCTGTTTTACGTTCAGATCTGGCCCCATTTCCCCCCACCTTATACCCAAGGCTAACACTAAAGAGTTAAAAAGTATACACTGAAGACGGGTCTTTAGAAATAGCTTTAGGGTACTCTGTAGAAACCGCTGACTTCACGAAAATAAAAATAAAAGCAAAAACTATAACTCCTGAAATAGGAGCAACTGTTGTTCAGAATACTGCCTTGATGTGGTTGGGGAAAAATTTAAAGTGTGTATTACTCTGAAAAAACCTAGTAATACCAAAATATAGATGAGTGTAACTCTAGTGAGTAATAAAATTCTCCCAAATCCTGACATGCGTTTACAGCCTCATTCACAGTTTGCCTATTTCATTTCATTCAATATAACACATGAATTGAGCTCTTATAAATCCTATCTCTCTGGCGTCTGTCCTGTTTGCAATCTTATATTCTCCCTCTCTATCTCCAATGCCCTGAGTACCTAGTTTCCTATGTTTATCAATCTTTTGGCAATGCAAATGTCTGGCATTGGATTTACTCTCTAAAACTTGTCCTATTGAATACCAATTGTTACACATTCAGATTTTAACCTGCCATATTCAAAGGGAAATGTGATCCTGCTCAGTGTGAGAGAAAAGCACCAGACAGGAGACAGGTGACCACGCCCACAGGTCAAGCACCTTTGGTAATCAGATGCAGAAGAGGGGAGCTGAGTCCCATGGACTAGCCCCAGAGAAGACTGGCATATGCAGTCTAATAGTTAGTAAACTAAATCCCTGCTAGGAGATTGCAACTTCTATTCTGTTTCCTGTAGAATGCCCAGAGGGACAAAAATCCCTATCATGAAGGGTTTGTCTTCTTTGATAGCATCTATTAAAAAAAAAAAAGCATGATATATCCTTTTCTTGATAGCATCTATACAAAATAAAAAACCATATACAAACTATAACAAATTTGTTAATAAGTTCAGTCAACCCATTTTATGGATCTCTGGATCCATTTTTCTCTTTTTTTTCCTCCTGATTTTTTACCGCTTCTCCAACATCTTGAATTAAATCTTATTGATTAAAAGATTCTTTTGAGGGCAGCTAAGCTGAAACTTCCCTGATTTTGCTCAACACCGCACAGTCCACCATTAAGCAGATGCAAATAACTGAATTCAACTAAATCCCCTGTACTGTATCCCAACCACTGGTTCATCTAAAACCTTCTTCTCTGTCTCAAGAAAGAGTGTTCTAGAATTAGAATAGTTTGTTTTTTCAAACTAGGATCACAAATATATACAGGATGATTTACAAACCAATCCTGAAAATACAGCATAGAATACCAGGTACTTCTGAGCCCCCTGAGGGAAGTTTTGATGCTTATCCACAGGGTACCCTGTTTGGGGTCTAGGTTAGATGTCCTCTCAGGCATTAGTGTGTGTGAGGATGGTGGAGACCAACCCAGGGGAGGCTAGCCTTACTGGTGGAGGTCCATAAAAGGTAGGTGTGTCTGACGTATATGAACGTTTGAGGATATGTTCTACAGACTTGGCTCAGGAGGGAACTATAGAAGAGGTTTCACGGTATTTACTAGCTTGTGCGGGCCTCCTCTGGGGGCAAGCAATCTGGATATTGACCAAAGGTAGAGTTTAGTTGATTTGGAGCAAGAGGTCATTTACCCTTTCCTTGAAGGCATTGGGAGGGGGGTGTTTGTGTTCCAAGCCTGCTAATAGCAGCAGCCAGGTCCTGGTTTTTTTTTTAAGTTATGTGTTTGGGAGTCTTTGGAAGTGCTGGCTAATTGTCTCATTTCTGTGAGAGTAAGTAGTAGTCACTCAGCAAATATTAACCACTGTCAACAACCAGTTAGCCTCTTTTTCTCTCTGTGGCTATGCAAAAGCTTTTTCAAAATGTTTTGAATCTTAAGATACTTAAAGATTTGAGTTTGAATTTTTAATCTTCTATTATCCCCCCATTGATTTGCCCTTAGAAATTTCTACTGGAAAGACCCGAGGTGGACATCCCTGGTGGTTGGATCCCTAGCCAGCTGTTTCCTTCTCTAGGGTGTCCAACGGACCTTCCTGGGATTAGGGGAGAACTCCACTAGTGAAATGTGGCCTGATCATTGGGGTGGGCCCTAGACTCCCCACGGCACTTTGGTAATTGGTGCTCTGCAGTGTTTAAAAGCAGCTAGTCCGTGTCTCTGAGTATTCTACATTTGGAGAAAAGCTTGATAACTTCCTTGGGTATTTTGGGTAGCACTAACACTAGATGCTCACACTGTTTATATCAGGTTTTTAGATCTGGGCCACTGCATGCAGGGGTGGGACCCATAATACCCCAGGGAGTATGGGGTTGTGGGTGATAGCAGCAAAGTATGCAGCAACAGAAAGATTATAGGCCCAGTCTGCACTTGACTTTGCTGGGAGCCAGGGCTCCTGCAGCAAGGGTACCCTTAGCACCCAGATTAGGACTCACAGTCCCTGCTGCAACCTGCAAACACACCAGTCAGGTAAGTAGAGTACCCACCTATCCCCACCTCTAAGTGCATTGCCCTGCACCTTCATTTGGTAGCCAATGCTTGGGCCTGGGTTGCCATTTGTATGCTCTAGGTCATTAACTAAGGCAGCAGGACCTGGGGGAGACTTGGTGGCTCAGTCAGTTGAGCATCTGGGTTCGGCTCAGGTAATGATCTCACAGTTCAGTTGTTCGCGCCCTGCGTCAGGCTCTGTGCTAACAGTTAGCTCAGAGCCTGGAGCCTGCTTCAGATTCTGTGTCTCCCTCTCTCTCTGACCCTCCCCTACTCGTGCTGTCTCTCTCTATCTCTCAAAAATAAATAAAAAAACATTAAAAATTTAAAAAAATAAAGCAGCAGGACCTGGTATAAGTCAGCAAATTCTGCTAATGGTAAGCTAATGTGCTTAGAGTCGGGAAATATACTGGGAAGTCTAACACCCACTGCGATAATTCACCTCCCGTGGGGTATTAGCAGGTGGAAGACACATCTGCAGTACTCCATACCACCTCTAGTGGGCAGTGCTCTGAGGCTCAGGAGGACTCTGTTTCCTTAGGAGCTGCACTTGGGGACAGAAAGTCATGGAGCACTGTGCATAGGCCGTGCTCTGTGGCACATAGTGCAACAGAATGCCAGCAAGCAGTGAACCCCTTCCTGATGGAAATTTCCCACTGGGGAGAGCCCGGTACTCAGCTTTCTGCAGCTAAAATACATTTCTCCAGAACAACTCTACCATACTCCTGGACACCAAGTGTTGTGACTTTGTTAAATTAATATTTGTTAAGTGGAACACAAGGTGCTGGGGAGTGAAACTCCTTCAACAAAAGACCACAAGAGAAATTGAAATAAAGAAGCTCATTACTCACAAGACCTGGAGGAAAAACAGGAAAAACCTGGAGCGGCCACATGGGGAGGTCAAGCAGAGTGGAGAGAAAGACAGAGGCACATGCCTTTATTAGGGTCTAGGGGGGCAATTGGCCAAACTGATCAATTCAAACCAAAAAAGAGCAGGGTTTTGGTAAGGTTAACAGGGTCTTATGAAAGGAGTGTACGCACTGGGAAGAGGTTGCAGGCAACTGTTAATCACAGGAGCTGTTGGGGGAGACATATCAGGAACTTTTTGCTTGTGATTGTGTGGGCTGTTATCTGGCGCCTGAGGTTGCATAAAGCACTAGTGTTAGCCTAAGGCCCCACGGGCCACTTGGCCACACAAAATGGATGTCCAGGCAGCAACACTATGGAGTAGCTTAGCTCAACTCTGGACACACATGTTTTTATAAAGTTTTGGTGTAACACGGTCGTGTTCATGTGTTTCCAGATTGCCTGTGCATGTTTTTGTCCTACAGCGCAGCTTCAAATAGTTGTGAATGGCTTGCTAAATCCACGACATTTACTATGAGGCTCTTTCCAGAAAAGGGTGAGCAATTCCTGTTCTAGAAGCAGGGCATGAGACTCAAACCCCGGGACAGAGTGAGCAACACAAAGCCGCTGCCAGCCAGCAGAGGGGTCTGAGCCCACAGCTGAACAGCCGCTAGCAGCAACCCAGCGCCAGCAGCCAGGCTTCTGGTCCACATCTTATACTTATTTGTCTTCCTGCCCATTTCTCACCCTTGATCTGCTCTGGTCTGTAGTGCAGCATTGCATGATGCCCTCTGCAGAGTTCTAAGTCAGCTAGCTTTTAAGCTGGACTAAGACAATGAACAGAACTAGGGAGAGGTTGGAGGGAGAGAAAGAAGCCTGGGTATTTCTCTGCCTCCACTGTGCTTCTGGAAGATTCTTGAGCAGTGTCTGTTCCTTCTCCATGAATCCAGCTCCTGATAGACTTTCCTGTGGTGTCAGCTCTCACCTTTTAGCTTCTGGTCATATCACCTCTTCCTTGTGGCTCCAGTTTAGGTGTCTAATAACTTCTTGCTGTTGCTAATCTTAGGGTTGTTCCTGGTCTTCTGTTGGATTCTCAGCCCTTATATCACCTAAGTAAGTATTTCCTTACATTAAATTCTCTTCGTTGTTAATAATTGTAGTGATTTCTACTTTTCTTGACAAGTGTCAGCAGATGAGGGGAAGCAAAGCAGCTCTGATTAAGTGGCCCCTTTGTGGAGCTCTACAGAATTCTAGTAGCTTCAGGAATCTGGCTCAGCTATCAGGGATAGCGAGAGGTAACCCGGCCCTCTTTGGGATACACTGAAGTCACATCTCAAGGGTTCTCAGAAACACTTGTAGAATAATAACATTCCTGTATGAGCAGGTAGGAACTTAGTTTCAGTGAGATCAGGCACGCATATTAATGTAACCTCAGTCATACTCATGAAGTGGAGGAAACTGGGATGTTAAGGTCACAAAAACCCTTCCACTTGAACTGTAGTGCTATTGATTTGTCATTATGTGTAATGCCCGTCAACATGTTCCTTAATGATCATTGGCAGAGTTACCATTTCTTGTATGAAAAACAAAAGAAGAAATGGAAAGGATTTCAATCTGGTGATGTTTTCATTGTGTCATTAAAGACACACATGAACTTTCAGACTGCGATGTCTATTCCCAGGTCTCTAAGTCTGGAAGAGTCTGGGGAGCTGCAGAGGCCACTGCAATTTCAATTCATAGTTTGATACAAACAGTCAGCCCTAGTTAAATGCCATCAGTAGCTAATGCAGTTTGGACAGTTTAATTATGTACTTGTCTGAACACTTGTCACACTTCTGGTGACTTCAATGCAGTGTAGTTGTCTTTGGCACGAAAATTTGCAAAGTGTTTTATAATAATTTTTATCAGTGCTTCCTCACATTAGATCACTAGACAAAAAAAAACAAAAAAACAGAGAGATGAAGAGGTTAAGTAACCTGACCAAGACTAGACTGAATTGACAAGAAAAAAATGAGAATGGAAACAATTAGCTAAAGGTTCACATAATATTAAAAGTACATCTTTTATTTGGGGGAGGAAGCAATGGGAGGAGTATAAGTTACCAAGTTAATTAACTGGTAATCACTGAACTCTCAGATCTAAGACTAAAATTCATGGTCTCCATTCATTGTTAAAATACTTAGTGTATTGCTTACTGCTTTTTTTTAATTAAAATTATGCACCCTGTGCATTCTATTTAAAGATTCAGACGCCTTATTTTTGAAGTGTGACATATTTCTATCGCCACCTAGTGGACTGATTTGTACTGAACGCAGGCATAGGGCTTGGGGAGGACAAGGTAAGGGACAGACACTCTTCCAGCCATTCATCCCTTATGGACGCCTTATCTCTCAGCTGCTTCACCTCTAACGTTGAACCTGAAAATTTTGTCTGAATATTGACTCCCAGAGAAAGAAATTCAGAATCATGTTCTTAACAGACATGACTTGCCTCCTCATGGAGAAACAGATGAATGAAGCTCCCAGCGGCCAGGAAAACATGAACATATGTTAAAGTCATTAATGGCTGTGTTGCTTCTGTTTAGCAGCAAGGTATAATGACACAACTAATTTGCCTTTTCCTCATTATGAGGTGTTAACAAGGAGAGTAATTATGACAGAGAAGATAGAAAAGGTGGTATTCTTTAAATTAGAAGTAAAGGGTAGATATAATATACAATGCATTTCTTCTGTTGAAAACAATACATTTTATAACAAATGGATTCGGTATTTCCATTGTGAGAGAATCTACTATGTCCTTAGAGATTAATTGAGATTCTGTTTTTGTGTATTCTTTCTCATATTCCTGTAACCGCTTTAGGACAGTACTGCTTTTACTTGAATAAGTGGCTTGTATTGGGTCTATTTCCATGTTAGACAATTTTTCAGGTCATTTCTGTAGGATATTTTTAAAATGTAATACTCCTCATAAGACAATTTTTCAGGGTCTGTTCTGTAGTATATATTTTGAAATGTAATATTCCTCCTATGTCCAAGACTCTGAGAGTTTATGCCTTTGCCTTTAGAGACAATGATGTTCTTGTAACTGACAATCATTTTTTAAAAAAAACAAACTTCTTTCTTCTGAATCAGCCCCTCAATACCTGTACCACTCTCTTAGGTTGTGACAAGAATGGCTAAAGACATCTTCTGTATCATTTAAACTTTCCTAGCCATTGTGAGAGCCAGTAAAGGAGCTGGATCCTCAACATTTTCTTTGCTATTGTTAGGTTATTACAAAATTTTCTCTTAAAAATGAAAGCTTTTTTGGGTCATTAAATTACCATTCTATATACTTTTTCCTCATATATTTTTATTCCTCTAATTATTTCTAGTTAATTGGTTAAGCATGTTAAAAAGTCTAACCCAGAAGTACCTGGTAATTATAAATTATATAAAATATTGGAAATTTAAACTTAGTTTAGACATTGGGCAAAGATTTCATACACAATGGTTTTCTTCAGTGTGTTATCATGAAATAAATACAAAAAATATGCATCTGATTTTGGAACTACTGGGTAAGTGAACAACCTTTTAAAACCTTTTAAAAGAACTGAGGTCTGACAATGCATCTACTTACAAAGATATCGACCTAGAGATATATTATTAATTTTAGTCTCACCCACGAAGACATATCTTAGATAATCTCACATTTACTATTCAGAATGAAAGTCATTCTTTGGGCAATATACTTTTTAGAAAAATAATATACATTTATTACAAAGAATTCCACAGATTGTGAGACATTTAAAAGAAAGTTGGAATACATAAAGTTTATTAATTTTTTTGTAAACCTTTGGAGTTTCCAATAGGCTGTGGAATGTGTATATGTGTGTGTATACCTGTGAATACATGTACAGTGCTTAAAATGTTGTACATAATTGCAAATATGTATTTAACTCAGTGTTTGATACTATTACTTGGCCTTATTAACTTGCCCTCGGGTGATATTATTCTCCACTTTTTATCTAACATGTTTTATTTTAGTCTTAATTTAAAAAAAATTCTAGACGTACATAATTTAAAAGGTCAAACCGTTTTTTGAAAACATTGCAAAAGGTTTTCTTTTAACCAAAAAATCACAGTCCCCTCCTGCTTGTTCCTATTTCTCATTCCTCAGAACATTACCACTTTGATCTCTTATAGACAATACTTTTGGTATTTACATTAAAATCTTCAAATACTATGTGATTGTGTAGGAAGAGGTCTTCAACAAGATGGTCAGGATATGAAGAAAGACACCTGAGTGTGTGCAAGAGTCTGAGGCAGTCCTCAGGCTCTTCCACGGCCCAGTGTATAAGGCACTGACACCCTTGGGCAATCAGGAAGCTGCTGCCCTACCTTGGAGGAGAGCCCTAGCAGTTGGCCCTTCAGTAGATATAGCAGATTGGGTGCATAGAAACGAGTGGCCACCAAAGTGTCCAGGTGGCATGACATATTGTCAAGGTTTCTGGATTGCTCCTGAAATACAGTGTCTTGGTTCATGTAGTGACAGCATGTCTTGTGTGCTCTAAACAATGTCCAGGATGACTGCCAAAGGAGTCAGGGGCCCTCCGGAGTTCCCAACTGGTGAGGGATTAGTTAATTGATTATATTGGTCCCCTCCCTGCAAATGGGGTTACTAAATAAATATATTCTGGGTTTTATAGACGCTGCATCTGGTTTAACCCAGACTTCACCCTGTTGCCATACACACCAAGTTGCCACTATTAGCGGACTAGAGAAGTTGAGTACCATGTACAGACACCCTCATTGAAAAGTGATAAGGGTCACATTTCAAAGGTCATGATGTGTAAGACTGGGCAAAAGAACATGACAGTGAATAAAGGTTCTGATTTCCCTACAGCCCTCAAGCAGCATGGAAAAATGAAATATTAAAGCAGCAGATTAAGTTACTAAAAGTTAAAACCACCTTGGCTGGGTAGACTGAAGTACTATCTAAAGCTTTATGACATATGAATAATCAGCCAGTAGAACCTGTTGCCCCACATACTAAGTTGGGGCCTCTGCTGTGGCACTCAATACTGTAAAGGGACAGAAGTCATAGGAAACAGCCGTGGCCTCAACTCACCATGATCAACATACCATGCTTCTGAGAAAATGCACCATGGCTGGAAAAGGAGTTATCTACTGGAGTTTGCAAGGAGATGCTCCTTGGTGGTGGATGAGCTATTTTGCACCTTGAGTGACAGGAACTACTCAATCTCCACTGAGACCATTGTCCTACTACATACTGGACCTGTTGAAATATACTATACTTGGAAGGGACTAGACACCATTGAAAGAAGGGAGAAGGTAGGCGTTCCGGCCTGGCATATCCCACCCTCAGTCCATCTCCCCACACCGGACAGTGTTGCCTGCCCCAGCCAACTAGCATTGTGTATAAAACCAGGTCCTAAAGCTACCAGCCTCACTTTCCTCAAGACCAGGTGATCATTTTCTGTTTCTCACTGGTGTGATCATTCGGTTGTTTTCTTTATTCCCTCCATTGGCCTGGAGGACTTCATAGCACACATAGAAGCTCTTACTAAATTCACCCAGCAAGCCTTAAATGATAACCAACATTAAATATCTCTAATGAATAAAATTGTCCTCCAAAATAGAAAGGTCCCTGATAGAAGGCACTGGTGCCATTATTCAAACAAAATGTTGTGTGTACATGCCTGATAAGTCTGTTAACATTCCATTTTATTAAATCCCATAAGGACACAAGTGAATGCCCTGAGCTTTCTGCCTCCCAAGGTAGGGACTTAGTAAAACACTGGCTCAGATCATGGAGCTTTTGGTGGAAAAAGGTGTCACTGATTTGGTCTTAACCTGTATGTTCTCTTGCACATGCCTATATTGTTGCTGTGGCATCTGCCCCAGTATAGCCAAAGACAACTGCCAAAAGAGTCACCTCCATGTGAGTGAAACCCCTTGCTAACTACCTACCATTTTGGAAGAGGGTGGCATGTAAGATTGCATGAGCTGGTAACGAGGTCTAGCGTGTTGGAGGAGGTCATTAAAAGGATATGACCACCCGTTGACCTGCAAGTTGGATCTGGGCATTTGGAAGCTTCCCATCCCCTCTCCTGTTCTTGAAATGTGTGTTCTGCTTGCCTTTCCTGCTCTCAGAAGCTGCCCCAAGGACACAGCCTTGAGATAGTAATGTGGCATTGGGACCATCTGGACAAGATATGTTTCTAACACAATTAGGGTCTCTGTATAAACTTCTTAAGATTTGGTAGGCAGGTGGAGAGATCTATCTACATGTAAATTCCCTTGTTTATTTAACTTGCCACCCACCAATCTGGGATGGTCTGTCTCTTTCTCCAATGCCTTTCCGCTCTCCAAGTACGGAGGGCAGTTTCAAATTACTCCTGGGAAACTCCAGAGGTTGCAAACCTACAAATTGATATCCTGCTATGGAAGTGAGAAATCTCTCCTCAACCTCACAGCCTGAACTTCCTTTCTATACTCTACATTCACACGTATAATATCCTAACATTGCCATTTTGTATAGATTGTTTTCTAAGCTTACATTATGCTCTGTTAATTATAATCACAACTAAGCAATGTGGTAAGAGATGATGACATTTGTTTTCCAGAACATTTTTTTAATCTCTCTCCAGGGAAAGATTAGTGATGCCTTACTTATTATTAGCTTAGTTTTCTATGACTTTTTTGGAAAATAATTCACCTCAAAGCTTTTAGCAAATTGCCTATATAGTCTCTCAAAAGTCCATAGGCATCAGATATTCTGTTAAGTGCATCTTCCCGAAGAATGCTTCCCCAGAGTCTTCTGACCTGCCTCAGTCTAGCATCCTGAATTCCTTCCTGGGTTTGGCTCTTGTGCTTTCTCTTACCCTAACTTCATTGTTGGATCACTCTCCTATTTTTCTGTAGTGTGTTCTCAGAAAGAATACAAGGGAAGTAAAATTTTGAGGCTTTGCCTGCCAAAATACTGTATTGTTCTCTCATGCTTGATTCATAGTTTGGCTGTGTGTACAATTCAAGTTTGGAAATGAATTTTTCTCAGAATATTGAAAGCATTTTTCCACTGTCTTCTAGATTCCACTGTGCCTAGTGAGAGGTCCAAAGGCATTATGATTCCTGATCTTTTGTATAAACTTGAAGGAACTTATTGTCCTGAAGACTCTAGATTTATATGACAATAAACATTATTGCATGTCAATTTTATTTTATTGGGGGGATATTCGTGAGCTTTCAACCTGAGAAGTTACTTCCTTCTGGGAGAATTTTTTTAAGTTTATTTATTTTGAGAAAGAGCGAGCACATGCACAAGGGGAAGGACAGAGAATGACCGAGAGAATCTCAGGCAGGTTCTGTGCTTAGAGCACACGCAACCGCTTTATGGGGCTCCTCCTGTGAAAGGGGAAGTGAGACCATGACCTGAACTGAAATCAAGAGTCGGACACTTAACTGACTGAGCCACCCAGATGCTCTGCGTCTGGGAGAACTTTCTTAAATGAGTTTATTGCTGTTTCCTTCCTCTTCTTTTCTGTCTAAAATTCTTTAGTTTTTCAAAATGTTTACTTATTTTTGAGAGAAAGGGAGAGAGACAGAGCCCAAGTTGGGAAGGGAAGAGAGAGAGGGAGACACAGAATCTGAAGCAGGCCAACCTGAAGCTGTCTGTACAGAGCTTGAACTCACAAACGGGAGGATCATGACCTGAGCAGAAGCCAGACAATTAACAGACTAAGCCACCCAGCCACTTCTTCTTTCTAAAATTCTTATGTTTTGATGTTAAGCTTCCGGAAGTGATACTCTAAT
This sequence comes from Suricata suricatta, assembly GCF_006229205.1. Classification (NCBI taxonomy): domain Eukaryota; kingdom Metazoa; phylum Chordata; class Mammalia; order Carnivora; family Herpestidae; genus Suricata; species Suricata suricatta. The sequence goes on from NC_043702.1 coordinate 24,624,131, forward strand.
TTCCTTATATTTCTTCTCTTTTTCCTATCTGTGTCCTTTGCTTCTATTTCAAGGTGATTACTTCAGTTTTATCTCCCAATACTTTTATGTTCTCAGAAAAAATCTTTACTGTCTTATTCTGTTCTTATTTTACAGATGCAAAATATATACTCATCACTCTGAGAATATGAGTGACAATCTTTTTTACTATATTTTCCTATGCATAGACTTCATTTTTCCCTGTTTTCTGTTTTTTCCCTCTTTTTTAATGTTAAATGATTCCCACATATATTCAGTAGTCAGATGTTGCTTGTTAATATATAGCACTGGGACTTCAACAATTGACTAGAAGGTCATGCGTAAAGATTGCAATGTGTATTTTGCTGTAGGATGACATGGCTGAGCTTCTTAGCTGAGGAATTTTGATGTCAAGTACAGGCTGGGTAGATTCCCCAGAAAAGGATCTCCAAATCTCTTGCTGTGAAAATATACTGCACCCTGTATAGGGAGAGCTAGGAAATGTCACCATCCAGTATATATGTATTTAGTTAATCCTCGTTTTCCCCCTCATACCTTTGCTCCCTACCATGTTAATGTTTTTTAGACAAGTGAAGAGCTGTTTTACTCTTTCCAGAAAAGAAAGCTCCACTCTGTTGTTGTAAGGGAGGGGCAATATCCTACTGTGTGGAAAGTGGAAAGGCACCTGCTTCATAAACTGATCTTTTTGTTTTCAATGTAGTCCCTTCATCTGCACTTTTAGAAGTGCCTGATACGGGAGCCCTCCCACTGAGAGATGAAGCTCATGTCCTCTTTCATTGAATCTAAGTGGATTTGTGAGTTATTTGACCAATAGAGTATAGGAAAGCTGAAGCTATGTGATCTCCAAGTCTAGGTCATAAAAGGCTATGTGCCTTCCATTTTGTTGGCCAGAGATATTCACTCTTGTGGTCCTAAATCATCATATAAAAAGCCCACCTGCCTTGAGACAACTCAAGACACCATATGTAGGCATTATAGTAAAGAAACCCAACCCAAGTGCATCTTTGTCTTATCCAGCACACCAGTTACGCTGTAATTGAAAAAGCCATCTTAAAAGTGGTTGTCTAGCCCGGGCTCTTCCGACTTCCACCCATTCAAGCCATCCCCATTTTGGTCCCAGACATCATGAAACAGAAAACAGCTTGGGGCACCTGGGTGGCTCAGTCGGTTAAGTCTCCAACTTCGGCTCAGTCAGATCTCACGTTCGTGGGTTCGAGCCCCGTGTCAGGCTCTGTGCTGACAGCTAGCTCAGAGCCTGGAGCCTGCTTCTGGTTCTGTGTCTCCTTCTCTCTCTGCCTCTCCCCCTCTCATGCTCTGTCTCTGTCTGTATCAAAAATAAATAAAACATTAAAAAAAAAAAAAAAGAAAAGAAAACAGCCACCCTCACTGCCTGCTTTCTGAATTCCTTATCCGCAGAATGTGTGAGCATAATAAAATGGGTATTGTCTTCTACTCCTAAGTTTTGGAGTAGTTTGCTATAAATATAGCTACCAATAGGAATAGAGATATAGTAAGCCTACTACTGCTGATTCGTGAGCCATTGGGAATTCTGGTCCAAGCCAGGGTGATTCTTGGATTTCGTCACAACTGGCTTAAGGATTCTATTTGCTCAGGTCTGTTAAGTCTTTTTCCACTAACTATGGTTTCCAAAGCCTTTTCTCTTGTGTGCCTAGCCTTTGTGGGTATAGTCTTTTAAAAATAAATCTCTTTGCGCTCACTTCAGAGGAGTATCTAAAAGATGCATGATATGTACATACATCTGTGTTTCCATTTCACCCAAAAGTCCCCTATTATTTTTGTTTATAAATATCTATCTGGCTCAGTTATACTCTACTAAGTTGAACTCCACATATAATACTTACCATGAGGTTGATTATCTGGCCTATTTGTGGCATTCAGGGCATTTAGTGCCAAAGAAACTCTCCACATTCCTGGAGGTGTTATTACTGATCATCCTGATACCCTCTATACTACTGTGAATAACCAGGGCTTTCTTTATTTGAACTGTGTCTGATACCTAGAGATATATGTTATGCCTTATAAAATTATTTAACTCAAATAACTCATTGGCAATGTATCGGGTAACAATGTTCTTGAGGGATGTGCCTCCTCATTTGTTCTTTCTCATTAAGAAGTTAAAACACCACAAGCAGTGTATATATTGATTTCATTATAACTTTCTTGCAAAAAAGAATCTTAAAACCAGCCTATGTATGCCACCATTTCATATTCTGGAAACTTCCCTGAGACCTTTTTCTTTCAGGTGGCATTTCAGCTTGATGACTAAGTTTCCCATCAGTTAAGCCAATTCACGAGATTTAACCTGATATTTCACTTCCTTCTTGATGGTTAGATTGTGTCTTTTAACAGCATGCCATATAAGATAGTCATTTGATCATGTTTTTGAATCCAGCTCAAGATGTATTTCTTTTATGGTGGAATAAGAAGAGCTGTATTTGTCTCAGAAGAGCTGAGTCCATGGACTAATTCCTTCTTTGAAGCCATGGCTCATTTCCTCTGAGAAGTGGGGCACATTATCATCTCTGAATTTGGGGATTATCATAACTCACTTATAAATGGAAACAATAATCCCATCTTCAGTGTGTGTGTGTGTATGTGTGTGTGTGTGTGTGTGTGTGTGTGTGTGTGTGAATACTGGAAAGGATAAGGCTGTTAAAACATTTGTACACAAGTGTAATGAATTATTTAGTTTTAAATAAAATGTGAGGTGACCAAAAGTAAGTATCTAGATCAGTATGCTATGTATAATTATCTCACATCTGGCTTCATTTCATATTTTCACATTTGTTTTACTTTCTTGCTTCAAAAAATTTATGGCAACGTGTTTTATTTTATGTATCCTTGGAAGAGCTTTGATTTAAGATGGATGCAAATTTTAAATATATTAAATTACGTAAACATGTTTACCCTGCATATTTTGCTTTAAATTCTGCTAATATTTATGTTTCTAGACCTTAACTAGACGTATTTAAGAAAATGAATATACTTTAAGGGATATGTATGTATAATGACATGTATTTTCTGTTGCGGAGCCTCAGAATTATTTATTAAATGCATCATGTGAGCATTATATTCCCAAATTAATTATGACCAGTTTAAAGATAGAGAAATTTCATCATGTACTTTGTTTTGTCTTTCTTCCAAATCCAACTGGTTTCAGATGGGCGATAAATAATTTCTAAATGCACACAAAATATATTTGGCAAAACAGTTACCAACAAAGTGCCAGGTAGAGAATTGCAGTAAAGAAAGCCATTTATCTTACAGTTCCAACATATGACTTGATCTTGCACCAAATTAGTGGTTTTGCCATTTTTAGTTACATGGTTTCTCAACTTTCTTACCAAAATATATTTTCTATAAATATTTTCCAGAGTTATACACAAATATTTACTCTGGTCTCAAGTGAATCACTTTCTACTGGTCTGTAGTTGCCTGAACATTTGCTTATACCAAAACAACATTCAACACAACTGCCCAACTCTGTCCATATTTTTCCACTGCATCTGAATCTGAGCCCTGGCATTGGTCTATAAATTTGAAACAAAGTGGGAGCTGGCAGAAGTTTGCAAGTCAATTATAAAATACTATATAAAGGAAGAAGTGATCCTAATATATCAAAATAGTTAACATCTGGCCTTATCAACCTAATGATGTAAATTGTCTGGATAGCTTTAAAGTGGGCTCCGGTGAATGAGCCATCCATCCAAGTGAGATTTTACAAGCTGGAGATTTTCCTTGGAGCAAATTCACAGAGTCGAGAATCAACAAGAAAGCCTTCCATAATCTTTATTTATGAAGGAGAATGAAATTACAAATCTAAATAATCACATATGTTTAATATATGATACACAGTAGTTCACCTTCTGGTTGGCCAGCCTTAAAAGTGTCTTCTCCCAAAATGTGTTCTATTTTTCTTGCTCAACTTTCAGGATGGAGAGGTTCAACCTCAAAACAAAGGTTGTTTGAGAAAGCATCTCCAATTATTATGGGCTCACTCCTGTGAGTGGCCCAGTCTACCCTTATTGTAGGAATAGAGTTCTAGTATTCACAGACTCTTTTGGCAATAGGTGATATGCAAATGCAAAGAGGCATGAACCGCATGGCTTAGATTCATTATTAGTGCCCTTCTGTAACACTCATCTTCATTGTGCAAGCCTCTAGGCTTAAGTGGATTATAATACAATAATCTAATTCAATTAAAAGTGCATCTGGAGAACAATGTAAATTTACATTTATTGTTCCTAACTTGTTATGTAGCTTTCAATATTTCATATCATGTCCTATTCATGACCCTCCTTGTACTCTACCTCTCAATACTTTCCTAATGTTTCTGATGCCAGTCATTTGATTTAAATTTTTAGCCAAAGTGTTTATTTCATGTGAATTATTGAATGTGAAGAAAACAACCCACACACCTACCCTGTTTCACAGATTAGAGCTAAGCTTTTTTCAGAACAATCCATTGTGAGTTTAATACCTAGTTAGTGAAAGGTATGAATTTTTTTCTCTCAATATTTAACTGAAAAAAAATTGACTATACATTCTGTTTCTCAATAATTAACACCCACTTTGATATTGTAGATGAAAGGATTTTGTATTCATTTTTGTCGACAGAATGATTTGAGGCCAAGGAGGAAATGCTGTTTGACAACCTCTGCATATTCTTCATTCTGGGGAGAAATGCATTCTGTGAGCTGTCCAATCAATTATGTAGACAAAATGAATTTCATCATAATTCTGTCAACAAAATGCTAACTTGGTTAAATTATTCTCTCCACCAAATGAATTAACTTAAAAATCCTTTTGTCCACAAAATAGATTTAAGCATTTAGTGGAGCCTTGTAAATACTATCGTCTGTTAGTTTAGTATGTGTAATGCAAATATGTGGATTGGCTATGTCAGCATTTCTAGTTTTTTAGAGGTTATGGACCTGTGTGTTGTAGCTTCCCTTTTCATTGAAGGTCAAGTGGAGAGCAAAGTCAATTATCCAGAGAATAGCATATGGCAGATAAATGTAACACTGTCCAAAACTACTGTAAGTTAGATCCATTTAAACATCATGCATTTTTACAAAGTATAATTTAAGAAGCTTGCCAACCAATTAAGTCCTTAATTAGGGCTTCAAATTCAACAAGTTACTTCAGGGATAATTCTTCGAAAAGAAAAGAGACCTCTGTTCAACTTCTGGACACGTTACTGCTAAACAAAATAAACTCTTAAACATATTATAATGCATCATATAAAAAATATTCTGCATCACCTTCTATGATTTTGTTCTCCTTTTTGGGCATATAAATCTTTTAAAATAAATGCGTTGGTAAATGTATGAGATGTGGATGGTGCAATGCATTTTTTTAATAAAAGAAATTATTAGTTGGATTCAGCTTATATTACTTGATAATTTTGAAAAGCACTGTTCATCAATGTGATGTCCAGGAACATACGGCACTCATTTCTTTTAAAGCATTAACTTGTTCATGAAAATGTGGAATAGTAGTAAAACAGTAATATTTTTATTTTTGACTACTGTGTTTAACCAATAATATAAACTGGCCTGTTGCACCAAACCTAAATCCAATTAGAATACAGAATTTTAAAACGATTAAATACTGTCTTTGATTTCTAATGTTATTGGCTTTGGAAAGATAGTATTGTCTTTTCTTATTCCAGTAGTTGTCAAATTATTTTGAAAAGCGATGATGTTTCATAACGCATCTTCATTGTATTCTTCTTTTAAGTTTATGTATTTATTTTGAGAGATAGAGAACATGTATGTGTGAGTGGGGGAAGGACAGAGAAAGAGGGAGAATCCCAAGCAAACTCAGATTCATTAATTGTTAATTAATTTGAAGTAAATTGATATCTGATAGCACGGAGCCAGACATTGGGCTTGATCCCACCAGTCTGAGATCATGACTTGCGCTAAAATCAAGATACATAAACTTAACTGACTGAGCCACCCCGGTGCCCCTGAGAGTCTTCTTTTATTTGTTTAAAAAAGAATAAGTTAAACAGAAAAAAATAAAGTTAACAGGGAAATTAATAATATAGTTTCTTGCACAAAATATTGTTCATGATTAAGAAGTATAAGGTTGAGGGGCACTTGGGTGGCTTAGGGAATTAAGCGTCCAACTTCAGCTCGGGTTATGATCTCATAGTTCTTAAATTTGATCCTGTGTAGGACTCTGTGCTGACAGCTCAGAGCCTAGAGCCTGCTTAGGATTCTATATCTCCCTCTCTAACCCTGCTTGTGCTCTCTCTCTCTCTCTCAAAAATAAATAAACATTATAAAAAGAAGCATAAAGTTTAGGAGATCTATAATTTGTGACAATAGGAAAAAGAAGTGACTTTCTCAAACAATGTTTTCTTAAAATTAATAAAGTCTGCTGTTTTTGAAAGCAAAAAATCGTGTAATTCTGTACCACTTAAAAGTAACTCCATTACTATATGCCTAACATGAGAACAGTGACTGGCATTTAGATGATCAACAATATTTGTTGAATAATCAAATGAAGTATAAATTTCCCTTCTTTCAAAGCACACAAGATTTTATGTAACTTGATCAAAATATATAATACTTTGCTTTCCCTCTAAAAATGTTGAGGTCCTGTCATAAGTGGCAGCAGTGCATGAAAAAAAAGTAACATGGAAAAAAAACATACTGCTACACTTGTCTATTTTTGACAGAAGTGGCAAAATTCTCATTTACAGAAATAGAGGGTAGAGTTATAATGTGATTTCTTGCTGTTTGGGTCATATGCGTGTATACGAATCAAGGGCTCCTTAGTTTTCAGTGATATCCTTTTGTAATCTGTTTTGTACAGAAGACACAAACTTTTTTAACCGTTGGATTTAAGAGTGTGTATTCCAGAGAATACATGATGTAAGTCATACTACAATGGATAACAAAGTTAAGGGACACCGACAAAGAAAAAATATGTAAGTGGTTTGTAAAGCACAGACTACCACAATGGGTCAGTCGAATCAGCTTTTACGACCAGTTCATAAATTCCAGCAAGAAAGAATGAATAGTTAGAAGATCATGGGCAAGGTCTAGATGCACATGGACTAGCAGCCCCCTCAAACTTGAATACTTTGAAACATTGTAATTCAAAACTATTATTGTGATTCTCAAAATCTTTACTAGAGAGACCTTATCCTCTTTTATTATTTATAGCCACAAGTTAAGAATTAATGAACTGTGTAATACCGATCTTCCTCAACTTACAACGGGGTCATATCCCTACTGATATCATAGGTTAGCCTAGCCTCCTGTAAAAGGGCACAGAACACTTACATTAGCCTACTGTTGGGCAAAATCCTCTAACAAAAGCCTATTTTACAATAAGGTGCTGAATATCTCATGTAGTGTATTGAATACTGCACCGAAAGTGAAAATGCGTGTGGGTATGGTTTTGTAAGTGTTTTGGTGTTTTACCCTCATGATTGCTGGCTGACTGGGAGCTACAGCTTGCTACTCTGTCTGACGTCCATAGAGAGGATCATACCACCGATCACTGGCCTGGGAAAAGATCAAAATTCAAAATTTGAAATGCAGTTTCTACTGAATGCATATGGCTTTTGCACCATAGTAAAGTTGAAAAATTATAATTTGAACCATAGTAAGTCAGCAACTGTCTCTATGTACAAATAAAATACTAGTTAATTACCTACAGTAATTAATATATAATTAATATGTAATATATAATCAATGGTAATACTATGATATATATGAATGGCATAACTAACATATAATATATAAAATAATATGTAATATATTTTATGTATTATATAATGTATTACATAATATTCTATATATTCTATATAAATTTTTATCTATATCCCGAGACAAAATAGGATATACATATGTAATTACATAAAAACATAGATAGATAGACACATAAATATATAACCAAAAGAAGTCTATAAACCACTAATGATTAAATGTGAATTACATAGTCCATAGGTTGATTCAAAAAATATAACATACAAATGCATATTTATGCATATATTTATGTTAATTTTATACTATAGATGATCAGCATTGTGAAAATGATTTTATGATCATAGTCATTTCTGGTTCTCTTTTATTTTATTTTCCTCATTTATATTTTCTGTTTTCTTATAATTGTACTTATTGCTTTTTAATTTTAAAAAGAGTTTAAAAATAAGATCTTTTAAATATATTATAGTAATAAATACAAACTACAGTACATATTTTAACAAGCTACGTTAACAATAAATTTTCCAAGCTAATATTTTATAGTAAATATGAGTTTATGTGAGTATCTTTGTGAATGTGTTGCAGCAAGTGGAATCCGGAGAAATTTGCATGCTTTGTGTTCCATGTAATATATGGAATACAAAATATTGATCACCATTTTATGTAGGAATAGTACCAAAATGCCTGTAATTTAAGGTCCAAATATGTTTAATTTGCTGCTTTACTATCAGCCCCTAACATGGAGTCTGGATTCTAGGGAACAGAATGATAACATTTCAATCTCTCTTCCCCTTTACATATATAAGGGTCAGTAAAGATCAGCTCTTCTTCACCCTTATTCAGCCCCTTTGTTGCTGCTTCTCCTTGTCTTGTGCTTTGTTCCTTTCCCCATCACTCTCAGCTTTGCTCTAGCCAGCTCTTAATTTCTTTTTGGTCAAGCCTGAAACTCAAGGACTATTGTCCCCCTTTGGTGTGACTTGTTATTGCCTTAGAAGTGTTCAGTAAAGGTGTGATATTGTGAAGGTCATACTTCTAACCATTTTTATTTCTAACTTCCTCCAAATCACCTTCTAGAGCTATTTGGGTAAAGCAAAATTTACCAGAAGGCATGGAATTACTGAAGGCAACCACAACATAGAGAAAACATTCCCAAGCGTAAGCTAAATATGACTCATAATCCATACAGAATGGAGCAAAGGGTAAAATTAGATTCTCCCTCAGCTTTATTCTTCTGTCTTAAGGTTAATAACCTTTGCGTTCCAAAGAGACCAAAAAAAGTCTTTGTTCCAAGGCTTTTGCCTTTCCTCAGGAATTCTTTCTCATCATATAGCTTGGTCTTAATAAAAGATTGTTGTAGGTTAACTCCTTGGAAATCAGACTTAGAAGTAGAACTTTGCACACAGGAGACTTGAGAAGAGATTCCCTTGGAAATCAGCTCCCAAAGATGAAAGAGAAGGAAGCAGGAAGGGGCAAAGGGAAGAGTGAAAACTGAAAATTGGCCAACTCCACAAGAAGCTTTGGAGTTAGTATGTCCCTTCAGTGTGGTGTCAAGTGGGGCTTGGACCAACTTCTCTATAATCCTATAACTTCTGCTTCTACATCAATCAGTCCTTGAGGATGGGCCTCCCATGATAAAGACATAACCATGAGCAAAGTTGGTCTATGAACCTGAGAAAATCCCTGAAGGGACTGTCTGCTGAACTCCCAGAAGCTGGGCAATAAGACCTTTACTGATCGGAGACCTGGAAGGAATAACACAAAATCCATTATGTATTTACCCCAACGTATCCAATCTTTTAACTCCAACAATCAGAACAATAAATCTTCTGAGGATTAAGTGGTTTAGTCGAAAATGTAACACACAGTTCTGTGTTTGTGTGCATATGAGAAAGTGCAAAGAGCAGGAGGGAGGTCAGGGTCTTTAGACATGCATTCTTGAGCAGACTTGGGTACTCTATGACCCCATATTGTCTGATGTTTCCCACCATGTTTGAGGTAAAAAAAAAATCAAGTTTGTCTCCATGTTTCTTAAGCTTCTGGGTTTAATTATTCAATTAATGATTCAATCATACACCATTTACCAAACCAAACTTGCAGAGATGGTAAAGTCTAAACCCATATTGAGAAATGGAAATATTTTTCTTAACTGTAGTATTTAATTACACCAATTTCATCAAAAAATAATAAACATTTAGGAGCGCCTTGGCGGCTGAGTCAGTTAGGCATCTGACTCTTGATTTTGGCTCAGGTGATGATCTCAGGGTTTGTGAGTTTAAGCCCTGCATCAGGCCTGCTTGGGATTCTCTCTCTCTCTCTCTCTCTCTCTCTCTCTCTCTCTCTCTCTCTCTCTCGCTGTCTCTCTCTCTGTCCCCGCACACCCCCACTCATGCATGTGCTCATTGTCCTTCTCTCTCTGTAAATAAGCCTTAAAGTAATAATAATAGGGGTGCCTGAGTGGCTCAGTGGGTTAAGCATCCGACTTCAGCTCAGGTCATGATCTCATGGTTTGTGGGTTCGAGCCCCGCATTAGGCTCTGTGCTGACAGCTCAGACCCTGGAGCCTCCTTCAGATTCTGTGTCTCCCTTGCCCCGTCCCTCCCATGCTCATGTTGAGTCTCTCTGTGTCTCTCAATAATAAATAAAAATGATTAAAAAATTAAAAAAATAAAGTAATAATAATTTATATTACCATACTCACCAAGTTTGGTCTTTTATAGTCACTCTTCTGTCAGACTGTGCCTTAGAATTGATGCATAATAAATTATGTCTCCTCACCCTTTAAGCCTGGAGAAAGTATATTCCTTCTTTAGGACACAGGGTAGGAACTATGTTCTCCAGGGAGCTTTCCCTAATTCTCAACATGAATTGAAATTCTCTCCTTTGTGTTCATACAGTAGTCAGTGAATAACTCCAATCATTTGCCTTATTAGACTGAAATTACCAGTTTGTGTTAATTTATTACTCACTGAAATTAAAATTCCATGAATGTAGGTTCTGTATTTTATGTATTTTTGGCTTAATAGTAACTAGACCCTTATTTGTCACAAAGAAGGTGCTGAGTCAGTAAGTATTTGTTATTGAAGGAGAGAATAGCAGATCTTGCACTACCTTACTTCTGTATAAAGAATATGGTCCCAAATAGAAGATTTGAGGGATGAAAATTAGTTGAATAATATCCAGTGTCTATTAGTTGAAATCCTACTACTATATAATGGGCTGCAAAAATGGTGTAATGTTATAATTTTGCATCCACAGGTTAATTCTATGATAGAATTGCACAACAGGTATAGAAACTGAGGCTTAAGAGGTTAGAAAAGAAAAGTAAAGATAATATTGCTAATGAAGGGCAGATACAAAGCCAAATGATCTGCATAGGCTATTCATTACATCAGGCAAGATCTCAGTGCAATCACCCAGCTACTCAAGATTGGTGAGTTGTATTACTGATTCTTTAGCCAAGATGAGAATCAAATGAAATATTGCATGTTAAAGTGGTTGACAAGTGAAATTCTAGAGTTCTAAAACTCTGAGTTGTCATAATTATTTTTGTTGTATTATTATTCTGGGAAGCTTTGCACTTAAGACTTTTATTATTGAAATAGCTTCTATAACTAATGTCCTGTTCCCTAGGAAAGGAGAATCTTGATTAGAAAGCTTATTTCTATTATACTTTCTGTCTTCACCAGAAAAAAAGAAGCAAAAAGTGCTTCTACACCAATGTTCTCTACTTTGTATTATAATTACATCCATTCCAGCAATTGTATCTTTGAAAGGAATAATAGAAAAGAAGCATGCCATGGGAAGCAAAGAAGCGTATTAGTGATAACTTCATGTGAATAATGTCAGTGTTTTGCGTTGCCAGCATTACACAATAAATAGCATTTTGGAGTTAATATGATAACTTGAGCTTGGCTATATTGTGTCACTAAATACCATTTCTCATCTACATCTATTTCTTGTGTAAGCTGAGAAGTTAATGTTTAGCAGAAGTGAAAGTGAACAATAACAGGAGCAAAATGTTGCATTAATATTTAATGTAATGCTTTTTGAGAGTATAAAGGGAATAAAACCATTCAAATGCAAAGCAATCTGCAAGGATGCTTTCAATTCAAATGTTTTGCTAGGAATACCTATATTTTGCTGGAGTTTTGCTGGTGAGAAATAAGAACACTGTAAATAACTGTAAATTTAACTTCTAACATTTCAATATGAATCTATCATGGTCTCTTCACTTTTCCTATGGTTTTCTAAAATAGTAGTTTTTAACCCTATGGATTTAACATATTATTTGTAGGGTTGCAAACTTTTAGTTTTGACAAATAAGAATGCTTTTTTAAAGAATCTATCATATAATTCCAATAATAATTTTATTAAAGAAATCTTAACCCAATATTGATCCTAAAAAGATGGTCCTATAACTGAATATATTTGCTTTTATAAAACACTATTCAAACAATTATCTTTTTTCCTTTCTTATTAAAGGCCACAATATTTAGGTTTGGGATATAGAATAATTCTCTTTTGCATTTCAGCTGAAAAAAAAGATTCACAGATTAACTCTGGACTTGAAATGGGTGTGTTTCTATAACTTAGCCCATTTCCAATAGTAATTCATGTTACATCTTAATTAAAAATTTAAAAGTCTGAGAGACTTTACTATGCTTAATGTTTCCCAGTCTTTACCTAACTCAGAATATATTCTATGCCCCAACTTTCTTAATTGCATATTTCAAAAAGTGGATTCTTATTGACATGTTAAATTTCAGTGAGAAACCAATGCTTTCTGAAAGAAATCAATTGAACATTTTATAACTCAAGAAAATGAACTATTCTTTTAAGGGATTTGAACCAGAGGGTGCTTTTTAAAATCATTTTATCTTTTTCTTGTTATTTACAGAACCGAATGAAAAAGGCTGCCTAATTCCCTAAGCTATTACATCACAACATCTGAATTTATGCATATGTTCAAAATGGCCTCACAAGCTTGCAGAGAGGACATTAATGCCAGTGGGAGGTATGATTCACTGCTTTAATATATCCTTTTTATGGATTTCAAGACAAATAAAACATATCTGGTTTCCAGTGAGCAACTGAGTAAATAATGCTTGAGATAAAATGGTTAATTTTCTCCTGATTCTGATAAACTCATTGCTGGAAACTATGTTAATTCTGAAAAAAATTAAAAAAAAAAACAAACAAGAAAGAATCTGAGAGATGAGCAGATATAATAGGGATATTTATAAGAACAAATAGATGAAGTAAAACTAAAACACTTGGTCAAACAGTAACCAAGAAGATGTTGCATTAACAATTACAATTTCTTGACAGACACAGGCATCAAAGAGGCAAACAAATATTTGTTAGAGGGCATGGAATCCTAAGTGGAAACAGCTACATTCAAAAAGGTTTCTAAAGAAATTCTGAAAGATAAATTTTCTCTAGAGACTATGGAAGCAGCCAGTACTGAACACTGAATCCAGCATTTCTACATTCGAAGAGACTACAATATCTCATTATTCACATAACACCAGCCAGAAAAAGAGAAGTCAAAGAAAAAAAAAATCTTTGAGCCTTTCCTATTCAGAGTTCTGAGCTTCATAGTTTACACATTTACCTGCAGGTTGTTTGTAAAGCTAACTCTGGTGGAGGAACAGACAGAAATCCCTTAGGGCAAGACCTTGTCCTGCTGTCTTTTAGAAATGACTTCAAGACGAGGTCACTCTAATTAAGTGTGGTCAGTAGCAGACCTAACTTTCCCAGGAATGGCTGGGATCCTGAGAGCAGACAGCTAAAGGAACAGGTCAGAAGGCACAGGTTTTCATAAGGGCATCAGGTTGTCAAGCTCTAAGGACAAGAAGATCACCCAGATTTGAGATGAACAGTACATAGATAATGGCAGAAACTGTGCTAATTGAGCAGAACACAGAATTATAACTGTAAGGTCCAAGGAGGAGACCTGGTATCAGTAAAAATGAAATATCTGTAAAGATGCCTGATCTTCTAAGTGTATAAGAAAGACCTGGGAAACAGAGAAGCTGAGACAGATTTTAGGGGATCAAAGCAGTGAACTGGGAACACAAGTATAGACTGGAAATGCATTGTCAGGAACATAGAAAAGAAAACTGGAACTTAATCATTGGAGAATAATGAAAAACTCAGAGAACTAGTCACAACAGATGCAGGAATGGCCAAAAGAATCAAGGCTGATTCATAAGCTATTGAAATATTATTCTGAGTTTTCTTACTTGCTGCTCTTCCTCTAATCTAAACTGTGCTCAGATCTATGGCAACCATGAACCAGAAAATGAGACTTAACTGACTCTGTCTTTGAATATTCTAATCCAAAGGTCTGTTCTGTAATATTTCTCATCAATCCAGAGAAACAGTCTTCCTTTCAGCTTTCAAGTTATCTAATAACGAAGTAAATTAGACATTACAGAATCTTCCCAAAACCTATTAGGGGAGGGAAAACTGGTCATAAGCAGTATGGATAGTATTGGTATAGAAAGTATAGTATAAGTTGTGTTTCTTTCTAAAGCTTCTGTACTAGCATGAAATGATATATAGCTATAACTTATCTGGTAAGTGCACTGTTTATATTGCAAGTGTTTCTACCTCTGAAGAAAATATTAAAGAGAGCTGAAATTAATTGAACTCATTTAATTCAGTTTACATTTATTTGATTATTATTATGTGGTAGGCATTGCACTAGGGCTTGAAAATACAAGATGAATAAAAACAAAATCCTGGTTCTCAAAAAGCTTGAGTCTAGTAAAGAAATATACATAAATATACCTTCCAAAGCAAATGGTTATGAATCAGTTATGAATGCAGCAATAGAACTATGAAGACAGTAACAAACTTACATCAAATACAGAATGAAAGTAATCAACTTCCGATTGGAAGGGTCAACAATGACCTTTATCATTTGACATTTAAAAATTTCCTAATCTCTTAAAAAGACAAAATTGAGCAAAGTCATAATACAATAGGTTTTTTTAACCAAGTGGGGAACAGGGAAACTAGAATAGGCTGAATTATTTTGTTAAATTTTAAAAGTTAAAAATAATTCACTAATACTCCTAGACTATTGCTTTCTTATTCCCTTTCCCTATCCACTTTGGTGCCATGAGTCATGACAGTATTTCATCTATAGCAAATGCATAAAAAGCTTATAATTCATTTATAGTGTTTGATCATAGCCCTCAGCTGTGGAATAAGAACTTTCAGGAACTAAGAGAGATATTTCATGGACAAAGAAGGCAAAGCAAGAGAGGGAATCCTGAAATTCCTCAATTCTTTTTTTTTTAAGTGTGTGTGTGTGTGTGTGTGTGTGTGTGTGTGTGTGTGTGTTTGAGAGACAGAGAAAGACAGCACAAGCAGGGGAGTGTCGGAGAGAGAGGGACACACAGAATCTGAAGACAGGCTCCATCCAGGCTCTGAGCTAGCTGTCAGCACAGAGCCCAACACAGGACTCGAACCCATGAATCGTGAGATCATGACCTGAGCTTAAGTTGACGCTTAACTGACTGAACCGCCAGGCATGCCATGAAATCCCACAATTCTTGAAACAAAAGCTAGTTTGAAATTCTATTTTTCCTTTTTTTAAAATGAGTACAATTTAAAACTGTATAAACAAATATTATTTAAATTTGTAAGAATTTTTAATTAAAGATGTATAAATCTGACAAGGACCAAGTGCAGTGTTTGGTATATAATATCTTAATAAATATTCATTGAATTAGTTAATGAGTAAATGACTTGAAGAAAGAATTACACTGGATAACACACACAAAAAAATGAGATCAAAAGGATTATGTTAATATCCAAACCCATACTAATGGGATTATTTTTGACCTTAGGAAGACCATCAAAGTGGTAGATGACTACAGCACTTTTTTTTACGCAAAAGAGATAACCTTATTTAATCCAGGGAGGTAGTAGAGCTGATTATGCTTATCAAACTGAAATGAAGTATGCTGAATTATACTCTGACCTGCTGCTGCATTGTTTTGTGACCTTGTTCAAATCACTTAATTCTGGTTTCTTCACTGGGGAAAGTATTTAGAGTTGACAAGCAGTGCAGTTTAATATCTGAATAGTTTGTGATTTTATACCCCACCCCCCAAAAAGTGTTTAAGACTCTCTTCACTCTTTCTCTCTCTCAAAATAAAATAAAGACATAAAAAAAGTTAAGAACCTCTGATTAACTCTGTGTGAGTTAATTATGACCAATTTTAATGATGGCTGGCTATTTTTAATTTACTATGTTTTTAGTTGTAAATATGAATTTTATTTATAAATTCAGGATGAAAGTGAAACAACAGAACTGGTATCCCCGTTTTGGAACTTTTCTCCAGAAAAATAATTCTCCAGAATTCTGAGTTCCAGAAACTTCAATGGGTCTATCATTTTACTTTCATGTAGTCTATTTCAACTCAAAAATACTGACCTTTTGGAGGTTCTGATTAAATTCTAGAGTGAAAAAGAAGTAAAATTAAGTTACTGATTATGCAATGCCATTAAAAGGCCATTTGCAATTTCTGCAAATGGACAGTTATAAGGCAAAGCATGTGTATCACTGAAGCTACAGTGTCTGATGATCAGACACAGATTCTTCTCTCATTTGTGCTCTGCTGTTGATTGCTATTCTTTGTGTTGTGGCTACAAAATCCCAGAATAGCAGTTACAGGATGAAGATGTCATCAGAGATTATAAAAATGAATTTGACTTTATATAGCATCCTTCATGTGCCTTGTATTTTAAAAATGGAAAAGAGAACTCATGAAAGATACTTTGAATGACAGAAACAGAAATGAACTCTATTTGCAGAACGGATATAGTCCAGTCCAGTGGCAATGGAAACTTTTCCCACAAGGATAAGTGAAACATAGGCTCCTCTGGAGTCATTTGTACTCATTGAAAGACTTCTGTCTCTATGAACACAGCATTTGGCTACATTCTAAAACTGCTAATAAGAATGCTGAGATCACTTCTGCTTTATTTTCATGTGGGCAGAGTTCCATGGAATTGTCTAGAAAACACTGTCTTCTTGACTTTCTCATTTTCAATCAGTAGATGAAAATAATATTGAAGCTGGGTTTCTAGGACTCACAGCATGACAACAGGGAGAATAAGATAGGAGTCAATCTAACTAATCCCAATGGCATTCTTTAGGAGTTAAAGTTTAATTGCTCATCACTGAGCCAATTACATTAATACTTTGCAATATTCAACCACAACATTATTAATTCTCCAGCAAGCTAGAGAAAGGATTGGAAAGTTACAGGGTAAAGTGGCTTCTCTTGTCCCTGTCTTATAACCCATCATAGAAGGTATTTTGAGAACAAAGGAAAACATTATTAGATGACCAAGTGTCTTATGCTAAAAACATAGTATGATTTACTCATATATATATTTTTCAGGATAACCTTCCCTAAACACCACTACCCCTCTAATGAAGTCAGAATGCCTGGTGTAGTCTCTCACAAACTGTACTTCCCCAGGAATGGCACTTGGAATGGTTGTAATATTACATCCAATCAGAGTCTGTCTTGCTATTAAACCACAACTTCCAGATTTTGCTTGCCATTGCATTGCCAATAGTTTGTACAAAGTACATTCAGTTAATATTTATTAAAATGATGAATAAATTATTTAAGAAATAAGCATTCTTGTCTCCTAAAAATAGACAATTGTCATCTGGATCCTACTTTTAAATATATCTGTTTCAACAAGAAGTTACCTTCATTTTAAATCCTAGAACTTAACCAAGTTAATTAGAAAAAATTCAATGAACAAAAGTATTTAAGGCTTTAAGAGAGAATTTCCAGCCAGCTCGCTATCCTTTCCTTTCAGATCTTTATTGGCAATCCGTGCACACCCAACTCAGAAAGCTCAAGTGGCCCTGATCCAGCTGCTTTCCCAAAGGAGACACTGTTTCAATGAGAGACCATATTCAGCTCATTTAAAACATTTCTAGACAGAAGGGGAAGAAGCAGTCAGCATAGCCAGGGGGATTTCACCTACAAAAAGATTTCCCCGTAAGTAACAAAAATTTTAAGACAGACTGTGGTAATCATATTTTAAGATGTAATTATAATTATATGCTACTTTTCTGCCTAGGGGTTCAAGTCACTAATACATTAGTCCTCCCAGGTAGCTTTTTTAAAAAATTATAAATGGCTCATCACACAAAAGCCAAAGAAAAAAGAACAATATTAACACTCAAGAGCCACTTTCTTGATTCATGAAGATTATTTATCCTCCCATTAAAGCTTCATCATCCAAAAGGTACTGTTGGAAAAGCCACTTATTCCTACTCTCTCTTAAGTAAAAATTATTGGAATCCCAGCCCCTTTGTCATACCAATGATTTTTCATTATTTCCTTTATTCCTAGTCTTCAGATTCTCTACCAAAAAAAATATAAAAAAATATATATGTACATATATATATATATCGAAAAAATCATGTAGGGATTTTAGTATATGTGTTTTTCTTTATGTTTTAAGGAGATATTGAGATAGAGGTAGAGACAGATAAATGATTGATAGATCAATCCATCAATTGATCAATCTTTTAGGATTCAACTTTGAGAAAGCTTCACCCATAATAATGTTTAGTTAGAGCAACAAAAAAGAACCTCATTTTAATATGGTCCTCGATGACATAGACATTCAGAAAATATTATAGCGATATCAGGGGGTTTCAATTTTCCAATGAAAAAATTCATTAGAAGCTTAACTTTTCCTGTAGCATTCACGAAGGGCTCTTTTACCTTGGTGAAGTCTCCTGGTCCTATTTATTTGTTATTCGTGTCCTAAATCTTCATAACTTTTCTCAAGTCTTCAGTGTTCTCTGATTGCTTCAGAATAAAGAGATCTTCTATTTCTGTATCTTGTCCTATTGTTCCTCTCTTCCACTTTTGCAGCCCTCTGTACTTTACTTAAAAATTCAAAATGTTTCAGAAAATTCTACTTACATTCTCATTGGGAAGAGGAAGAGCAGGGACATTGGTTAGGTCGTAATTAAGAACATTCTTTAATGTTTTTTATTTATTTTTGAGAGACAGCATGAGCAGGGAGGGTCAGAGAGAGGGGGAGACAGAATGTGAAGCAGGCTCCAGGCTCTGTGCTAGCTGTTAGCACAGAGCCTGATGCAGGGCTTGAACCCACGAACCATGAGATCATGACCTGAGCTGATGCTGGACGCTTAACCGACTGAGCCACCTAGGTGCCCCCATAATTAGGAACATTTTGACTTATTACTCTCCAGTTGGAAATACTCAATTTGTTACTGTGATTATAAGCAAAGCCCTTTGACAAGTTTTGAACGTGAATAGATTAGTGCCTGACATCATGTTTTCTTAGTGAACTTCATACCCATTCAGTTTGTCTACTATGGAAATCTTCACTGCAGAAAGTATCTTTTTCTTCCACAAATGAAGAAGCAAGCAAAGGTGACCAGAATTAAGAAATTGGCAATGTTAATCTTTGTTTCCATAATATGTCAATTCAGCTCCCCCCCCCCATTCTTTGGAATAGCTACCAAATACCCCTAATTAGGTCCTTCTAGTGATCCTAATATTTCTCCATCATCAAAATACAGTAGTGTACAAAATCTGGCATTTCCCTTTGATTAAAATGTTGTCAAACATATTTGAAAGATTAATATTTAATTGTGTGACAAAACAAGAAGATAATCAAGAATGAGATAAAATAAACAAGATCTTTAATTTAATATTGATGAAAAAGAACAACACTAAGCGACAGCCACTGTGTTATGAACTTGACATTCATGATGATGTTGAATACTTACTAGAACCATGTGCAGTCACTATAACTATCTGTATTTTGCAGATGAGAAAACTGAAGTCCACAGAGGGTAAGTAAGTTTACTGAGATTACAGAGCTGAAAAACGATGGTTAATTATAAAGTTGGATGAAAACCTAGCATTGTGATTTCAAAGCCTGTACTTTTAGTCACTGCTTTACACTAAATGACCCAGAGAAAGCAGAATTCCTTGCTGTGTATTTTGCTGCTACTTTTTCAGTTAAAAAAAAAAAAAGTCTTTCAGGATAGAAAGCTGAGAATGACATTGGTACTTGAAAACTGAAGCCCAAGAGCAGAGAATAGATCCTAGGAAGAATGTGCTGCCTGAAACAGGCTGGTCTCCTAGGTCCAGACTAAATTCTTAGGATACTCCTAAATTCAAATCAAAATCACTGAATTATTTTTTACGATAGTGGATAATTAGGGATACTGATATAGGCTGAAAAAAATGGAGATAGAACAACAACCTTTGAATTTCAATAACAGAAGTGGAAACTTTTTACAAACTATAGCCCGGTAACTTTGGCTTTTATGGTAAGCAAGATTATCTAACACTAATAGAAGGATAGTTTGTGAACAGCAAGGTGAGTAACCACTAATTGGCAGGACGCAACAGAAGTCACATTTATGTCTACTTTTTTTTTTGAAGCTAACAAATTTTTAGATGTGAAAAAATATGGTGGGGAAGGTACAGTAGAAGCTCGGCTGCATACTTATAAAATACGTAATATCTTTTCAGCCAAGATGGTGTGATAGGAGCTATTTGAAGGGAAAATCCAACAGATAAGTGTTTGGGTGAAATAGTAATTATTTGTCAGTTGAAAGAGTGTCCTATGGTTTGTCATATGGCTTGGGACTAAGCACTGCCATAATAAAAATTATCTAGGTTATCACTAAGGAGACTAAAGAAATAAACAACAAATTTAAAGATGAAGGAATGCTGAGATGGTTTTACAATAGATTGAATGAGAAAATTTTTACAGACTGTACTGATAAAAGGAATTCAATAAAATGAGGATTACAATAATAAAATGGATCTTAAAATGGAACTCTGCCAGCATAGAATTATGTTAGTATGGTTTAGCAATAGAACACACAGGAAATAAAGGATATTTGGATTTTCATCCATACTAAATGCAGTATGAGTGAAGAATAAAGGAGAGCTACAAACATTGATAAAATGATTAATAAGATGCATTAAAAGAAGTCAAATGTCTAGAAAGATCCAGGTAAGAGCTCTATTCCTTTCCAAGCGATTCTAGCTTCACCTGGAATATTTGGTTCAACTCAGGGCCTTACACAATAAGTAGAATTTAGATATACTAAGAAGTATGTTTTTTAAATTTCTTCGATATACTAAGAAGTCTTGAGAGAGACAAAAGCAGAATGAGATGAATAGAATAACATTATTTAAAAAATGGAAAAATGGTTTGCTTACTTAGGAATAAAGGAGATTTTTTAAATGTTTATTATTTTGAGAGAGAGAGAGAGAGAGAGAAAGAGAGCAAGCAGGGTAGGGCAAATAGAAAGGGAAACAGAATCCCAAGCAGTCCCTGTGCAGAGCCAGACACGGGGGTCAATCCCATGACTGCGAGATCATTACCTGAGCCAAAATCAAGTCAGACACTTAACCAAATGAGCCACCCAGGCACTCCATGAATAAAAAAGATTTAGAGAGAAATATGCAGCTATCTTTGAATGCCTTGCTGAAGCGCCATTTAAATGGATGAATGGAGAGTTAGGAAACTATCCTATTTACATGGGAAAAAATTCAGAGTTAATGTGAGAAAGGAAAATACTAGGGTGCTTTCAATGTTCATGCCAGTCTATCTTTCCACTCTACAAGTGAATCTATTTTAATTAATAATCAGAACTCTTAAATTTATTTTTAATTTAAATCCAAGTTAGTTAACATATAGTATAATAATAATTTTAGAAATAGAATTTAGTGATTCGTCACTTACATATAACACCCAGTGCTCATTCCAACAAATGTCCTCCTTAATACCCCTCACCCCTTTAGCACACCCCACTACCTAACACCCCACCAGCAACCCTCAGTTTGTTCTTTGTATTTAAGAATCTCTTATGATTTGTCTCCCACTCTGTTTTTATCTTAGTTTTATTTCCTTTCCCTTATGTTCATCTGTTTGGTGTCTTAAATTCCCTAAATGAGTGAAAACATATACTTGTCTTTCTCTGACTAACTTACTTCACTTAGCATAATACATTCTATTTTCGTCCACATTGTTGTAAATGGCAAGATTTCATTCTTTTTGATTATCAGGTAACATTCCATTATATGCACATATACACCACTTCTTTATCCATTTATCAGTCAATGGACATTTGGGCTCTTTCCATACGTTGGCTATTGTTGATAGTGCTACTATAAACTTCGGGGTGCATGTGACCCTTTGAATCAGCACTCCTGTATCTTTTGGATAATCATTGTGGTTTTGATTTGTATTTTCCTCATGCTGAGTAATGTTGAGCATTTTTTTATGGGTCTGTTAGCCATTTAGATGCCTTCTCTGGAAAAGTGTCCATTCATGTCTTTTGCCCATTTCTTCACTGGATTGTTTGCTTGGAGTGGTGTTGAATTTGATAAGTTCTTCATAGATTTTAGGTACTAATTCTTCATCTGATATGTCATTTGCAAATATCTTCTCCCATCCCATCAGTTGCCTTTTAGTTTTGCTGACAGTTTCCTTCACTGTGCAGAAGATTTTTTATCTTAATGAGGTCCCAATAGTTCATTTTTGCTTTTGTTTCTTTTGCTTCTGGAGATATGTCAAGTAAGAAATTGCTGCAGCTGAGGTCAAAAAGGTTGTTTCCTGTTTTCTCCTCTAGGATTTTGCTGGCTTTCTGTCTTAAGTTTAGGTCTTTCATCCATTTTGAGTTTATTTTTCTGTATGGTGTAAGAAAGTAGTCCAGGTTCATTCTTCTGCATGTCACTGTCCAGTTTTCCCTACATCATTTGCTAAAAAGGCTTTTTTCCATTGTATACTCTTTCCTTTTTGTCAAAGATTGGTTGGCCATATGTTTGTGAGTTCATTTGTGGGTTCTCTCTTCTGTTCCATTGATCTATGTGTCTGTTTTTGTGGCAGTATCATTCTGTCTTGATGATTACCCTCTTCCTTCAGATCTCCCTAGAATAACAGAAGTACCCATCTGTGAACCAAAATCTCTTTATGGCTACTCCCTCTGCTACAGAAAACCTTAATTAAGCCTTTGGCAATTGGAGAGGTGGGGGAATGGAAGCTTTAATCTTTCCGTTTGTTTCCTGCTTCACCTCGACTGTGTGGGTCCTTCAGTATAGCCATAGATGGAGGTTGCAGCCTTGTTAGAGGAATGTTCCATTGAGACCATCTACATGGTCTAACGACTGAACCCATTTAAAGCTTTTATGTAAACTTAAAATTTTTTTCAGTTATTTATTTATTTTGAGAGAGAGAGCGAGAGAGAGAGAGAATCCCAAGCAATCTCTCTGTTGTCAACATGGAACCCAACGCAAGGCTCGAACTCATGATTGTGAGATAATGACCTGAGCTGAAATTTAGAGTTAGAATCCTAACCAACTGATCTATTCAGGCTCCCCTATATGAACTTATTGGCAAGCAGGTGTAGCTTATCTTGTGGCTGCATAGGACAAGCCTCATATATAAGTTCTCTTGCTTACTAAACCTGCTACCTGCCAATCTGAAATGATCTACCTCTTTCTTCAGTCTCTCTTTGATTTCCTCATTCAAAGACCAGTGTGCAAACAAACAAACATATGTTTTTCAAGTATGCAAGGTTATTTATAATAAAAATACATATGTAAGGGCCAAACAGTTGTGAAGTTAAAGGATTTACAGCAAATCAGATTAGCTTGTATAAAGAGGCAATTTTGAACCCAGTCTTAAAAGAAGAATAGTAGATTTTTAAGAGAGATGTGACTTTACAAAATTAAACAGAGAAAATATAAAACTATTTTTAGAGATTAAAGAAAAAGTAATTGAACACTAGCTATTACTTAATAGTGAGTATTAGGAATAGTAATAATAATAATAATAATAATAATAGCTAAATAAGACATACCCACTAAAGTACAAAGGTCAGGCTGAAGAATAATAAAGTTGTACATGGCTAGACTTGGGGATCCAGTGTGGGAGAAATTTTTAAGCTCTAGCTTAAGAAGATTAAATAAATAACAGGAAATTACTATAGACTTTTCAAGGGAGACATATTATATGTAAATAATATCTAAATATGATTATATTGTTTTAGTAACTTAGGTAGAATAATTTGGTTGAAAGTTGATTTAGGAAATGTCCTATAAAACATACCCATATATTTAATTGCTTTGGTGCATATTTTTATTGCAGTGTCTTCTTTACATAATCACCCACAAAATTAAGGTACAAATTTAATATCCTAATAAATAACTTGGTTACAAAAATCACTAATTTCCAAAAAGAACAGTGTCAAAAATGTTTATATGTTGAACTAGGATATTTGTTTTCTTGCTTTCACTGGGACCTCAGGGACCTCAGAGCTAAATTTAATTTTTAACAATACCAATCATTTTCTTTAGAATTTCTGATGTGATTGTCTGTATATATTTATGTGGACTTTGATCTTTTTTTTTACTGATGTAAGAACTACCTTAAATATACAGATATTAAAAATCTTTTAGGAAGATATTCAAATTATAGAGTGAATCTTCAACCCTCCACCACCCTTTCCCACACACACATTCTGTGGAAGTATAATAGAGACATTTTACAAGTCATTCACTCCTTATGCCCTCATCAGCTGCATCTCAGAAACTTGAATTGGTTAAGGTAAGTTAACTTTCAGGCTTAGTCTTAACATTATAAGATTTAAAAGCAAGTAAGATATTCTATTATTCCCTGTGTGAATGGTGCACAGGCTATTTATTTCTCAAATAGGGGAGGGGGTAAGGAGCCTCTGATTACCCATGTCCAGCTCCAGGGTAAATTGGCAGTCACATTCTCTCAATAACCTCCTCCAACAAAGTTTCTAAATACGAAAGTTATGAATACACTTCTTTTTGACCTTATTTCTCAGGGGCTTATTCTCCCCCTAACCCCACAGAAGACATCAACAAATATTCAATGATTAAAATTTATATCAAGCAATTTTAACTTACATTAAAATTGTAGACCCTGGGATTTTTTCTCCTGGGATTCTTTATTAAGAATACTAAATTCAGTTCCTTAGATAAGTAAAAACTTTGCTTTCAAAAGAAACAAAAAAACAATGGTTGCAAGTGAATAGAAAAAAGGTTAATGATAATAAGACAAATAATATTAATTCCGGAGTAGGGCTATATCCAATCAAGTAGTTAGTTGTCCTGACATGAGAATAAAAAAAGTTGATGAATTAGGTGTGTTGAATGGTCATTTCTAAACTAAAACAAAAAGAAAAGTTATCAATATTATTTTAATAATTTTGCCTCTAGAATTTATTTATT
Source organism: Suricata suricatta (assembly GCF_006229205.1). Taxonomy (NCBI): domain Eukaryota; kingdom Metazoa; phylum Chordata; class Mammalia; order Carnivora; family Herpestidae; genus Suricata; species Suricata suricatta. The sequence goes on from NC_043702.1 coordinate 24,649,211, forward strand.
CAATACTCAACAGTTATTGAATTCCAACTTGTATTCAACTATAGTTTGCCTCCTTTAATCTCAAGTTTCTCATGGTTTAATACATAAGAATTATAACAAGTAATACTTCAGTATGTAATTTAATTTTGGAAGTTTTTATTAAGCCCTTAATAAAAACTTTATATCAACTAACCCCATGATAAATATACTGAAGATAGAAAAGAATTAGAGTCCATAATATCAGAAATTGATCATATTTTGGAGAAGTAAGACTTATATAATTATATTAAAACATAAAAATATTGACAAAAGTGATATAAGGCAAATTTTAGGGAAATTTAATATCAGTGATATAAAGCAGTTGCTTATGAAGGGAAGTTAGCTTCATTCCTAAGTAAAAGCAAGGTGTCCTAACAATGGCAAAACTAGAGTTCTGGGTTTTGTTAAGTTTTAGAAAAAGATAGTATGTTCCATGTGCTAAGCACAAAGATCCGAATGATTTTAATGTATCTGGGAAATAGCATGGAGTCTGGACTAATTGCAGACATGGTAGTGAAGAGAAGGGGATGGTTCACCTCCTCGTGGGTTAGTAACTAGAGCCCGAACGAGAGGGAGAGATCTGCGCTGTACTGCAGGACCCGCCCAGTCTGAGGGAAGCAGGAAGCACATGGAAAGGTTAAAGCTTCCGTTCCCCCACTTTCCCAATTGTCAAAGGCTTAATTGCGGATTTCTGTAGCAGAGGGAGTAGCCATAAAGAGATTTGTGGTTCACAGATGGGTGCTTTTGTTATTCCAGGGAGATCTGAAGGGAGAGGTGAGTTCAAGCATGGGTGGAATTAACATTTCTCATGGTAAAAAGCAAAACACTGACACCATGTTTAAGAGACAACTTTAAAAATAACAGAACATGTTTAAAAAGTTTCTCTTATTAGGAGTTTATGTGTGAGTGAGAGAGGTTATGAGTTGTTTTGTCCTTGTAAGTATATGCTTGTGTGTGTGCAGATGGAGATAAAATAGGGAGAGAAGTTTTGGAAACATGGGTCCACACTAAGAACACCCCATGAAAAGTTACTTCTCAGTGTGGTAATGGACCTGACTTGGTATCTAGTCAAAGCTCGTTGGTTGTGAGTATTGCTTCCCAACTCCCCATTCAGTGATAGCACAGTGATAAGTTAAAATCAGTCACAATGGGAGGATTTGAACCACAGATATGGATGAGCCCAGCAAACCCGGGTTTCCTTATTTGAAAATCAGTTCTTAAAATTTTGCCATCACAACACTTTCTCTTGGGACTTTTCTCTAGGACTAGGCAGGGGCAGGTCATATACAGTGAATTCCTTTGTATATTGTAATTCTTCCATTTTCCTTAACATTCTATAATAATTGATACTTCCAAACAAGTTGGAGGCTGTATTGTGGCTATAAATGGGGACGAGGGCAATGGAGATAAACCCTGTAATAACCAATATTAAAAGAATGAAGAAAAATATTTTTGTAGCCATTCATTTTGGTATATTGTCAGTGCACCTCAATGTTGGCATGATTACATGGACCCTTAGGCAAGAAACAGTCCTTTCCTGATATGCGTCTTCTCCCACCAACTGTCAGAGTCTGCTGTTTGCTTCAGGGTACAGAAGGAAAGAGCACATCCAGAAAAAAATAATAATAACATACTGTTTCTGCTTTTTGGCACACCTGGTCACAAAAACTGAGGTAGTCGTTCCTGCTGTTCACTCACTATCCCATCTTGTGTTGGAATTGCATTTCCCTGTCCTTTGTGATTATGAGAAGACGAGACATTCCCTGTGTGACTAGTTCTGGCCAATGACTTGCAAACAGAAGTGGCATGCATCACTTCCATGATAGCACACATAAATGTTAACATGATACTCTCTAGAGATTCCTATCCCAGTGGCAATGTTCGAGATAGTGAATGTTCCATTACCCTGGATCGCTGAAGGGCTCTAATGAGTGGAGTCCCTCTACAGACCTGCAGTGAACATGGAGTATCAGTAACAAATAAATCTTCATTAGATTACTGATTTCATGATAGTTTGTCATTATCCCATAATCTAGCTTTTTCTGATTGGTGCTTTTTCCTGGACACCTGCTATATACACAAAAATACCAGGTTCAAGTTCTGCTCTTTCTGGGCAGTCCTTTTCAAAGGGAAAATGCTGAATCCATGAAGGAAAAAAAAGCCATTGATGAAGATAACCTTATAATAGATTTAAGTATGACTCCTGCTCACTTATGTATGAAACTTTAAAATTAACTTTGATAGGCACTTGGCATCCTATTGTGAAAAGTCTGTCTTCCTAATATTTAAAAAGTTATGAAACAGTCCACTTTTTTACATATAAAATGTAATATATTGTTTCACTTTAGAAAGTTAAAGATACAAAAATAGCTTTGAAATAAATAAAACCAACAGTATCATCTCGTTTCCCCAAATAAAAATGTAAAGTGAAATTTTGGTTAACATATCGTTTCCAATGCTTTGGCCATTTCATTTCAGAAAGGTAAGAATGAAATTATATAAAATAAGTGAAGATTTATGAAGAAATTAACAACTGTATTCATAATAAAAAGGGAGTGGGAGAAATGGTTATTCACCATAGTGTATGAAACATATATTTGTGAATTTTATGGCAACATATATTCCCTTCCCTGATTTCATAAGATATAATCTTCAGCTCCAAATTGGGAAATATCTTGATAAAACACTGGACTTTTTAAAAACCTGTAACTTCAATAACTAAATGAATTATATTCATTAATATAGAGTGAAACTTTGAACTTGAAAAATTCTCTAAAAGTCCAAATATTTGGTCTTTTGCAGCTTTGCTGAACCACAGATGAACAAGACTGCTCTGATGGCATTTAACAGGAATCAGGTCTTCGAGATTTCAGCAAGCATAGTACATTTAAAAAAAGATAATTATTTTTAAGTGCCTTATAAAAACTCAAACCTGTACAGTGGTCTTAAATTATAGGTGAATTTGAGACACCACATCAACTTTTACTTTCAAAAGTTGTCTTGTTGGCCTCAAAAAACATAGCTTAAAAAAAATCACAGATTAATAGTTAACAGACCCCATTGAGTAAAAAAGGAATAAAATATATACATGAGAAAAAATAGCTTAAGGACTCTTGGCTGTAATTCTCCCATTTAAGAAAAGCTTAACTAAGAAATTGACCAAATTATCATATAAAAATAGCTCCTGATTCTAGGCCTTTGGCTTTAGGAATTTCCCAGAATTTCAGATTTTTGAATCAAAAAGTTACTGTGAATTATATCAAAGGAAATAACTCTTTTTTCTGGTTTGAAGAAATCAATATACTTGATAGAACTATGTGTATGTATGTGTGTATATGTATAAATGTTTACTGCACCTATAAATGTAGATGATAGATAGGTAGGTAGGTAGCTAGATAGATCGCCTTAAATTTGATTGTCTACACATGGCAGATGCTTTTTTAATTTATTTTTTATTTATTTAAATTTTTTTTAATATTTATTCTTGAGAGACAGTGGGGAAGGGGCAGAGAAAGAGGGAGACACAGAATCAAAGCAGGCTCCAGGCTCTGAGCTGTGAGCACAGAGCCCCACACAAGGCTTGAACCCACAAACTGTGACATCATGACCTGACCCGAAGTTGGACACTTAACCAACTAAGCCTCCCAGGCACCCCAGGAGATGTTCTTTTTTTTTTTTTTTTTTTAAAGTTTGAATACTTTTATCCTCATTTTATAAAAATGAAAAGAGAGGGGCTCCAAGGTAGCTTAGTTGGTTGAGTGTCTGATTCTTAATTTCAGATCAAGTCATGATCCCAGAGTCATGGAATTGAGCCCTGCATTGGGCTCTGTGCTGAGCATAGAACCTGCTTAAGACTCTTTCTCTCACCCTCGGTTCCTCTCCCCAGCTCACTCTCACTCTCTTTCTAAAAAATATATAAATAAATAAAAGAGGGGCCCCTGGGTGGCTCAGTTGGTTAAGTGTCCAACTTTGGCTCAGGTCATGATATTGCGGTTCATGAATTTGAGCCCCACTTTGAGCTCTGGGCTGACAGTGAAGAGCCTGCTTGGGATTCTCTCTCTCCCTCTCTCTCTGCTCCTGCCCTCCTCTCACTGTCCTTTTTCCTCAAAATAAATGTATGTAAAAAAATAACTAAATTTAAAAAATTCTTTTAATGTTTTTTATTTATTTTTGAGAGACAGAGAGACAGTGCGAGCTGAGGAAGGTCAGAGAGAGGGAATGATATAGAATCCAAAGACAGGCTCTAGGCTCTGAGCTAGCTGTCAGCACGGAGCCTGACATGGAGCTTGAAACCATGAACTGTAAGATCATGAGTGAGACTAATTTGGACACTTAACCAACTGAGCCACCCAGTTGCCCATAAAAATTTTAAAAATTAAAAAAAAAGAAGACAAAGAAATAATACTTGCCTAAGGTCAAACAATGAAGTAAATGGCCATATGTGGAGCTGAACTAAACTCTGTCCCCAAAGTACAAGGGTGTTTGTCAGGGGCTGGAAGGAGAGTTTAATGAGAAGTTACTGATTAACGGGTACAGAGTTTCAGTTTCTCAAGATGATGTGTTGAGATGGATACCAATGATGGTTGCACAACAATATAAATGCACATAATGCCACTAAACTGTACACTTACAAATGATTAAAGTGGTGTATTTTATGTTCTATATTTCATCACAATTTAAATACACACAAAACGAGACACACAATACACAAATCTCTCTAATTCCAGTGATTTTCTCTTATATTCAACAGAGAAACATTAACAAATTTAGCTTGCATATGATTTCCAAGATATCTAAATAGAAAAGTAATGGATTGTCTAGTCCATGCCCCCTCGTGTATAAGGATGATGCTTTGCTCTTATATTTGATGGTAAGAACCAGATCTGAATATCCACAGTGTGATGAGATATGCAACTTTAGAGAGCACTGAGTTTCTATCTGCATGGAATTTTTATAAGTCTCTTTGTACTGAGACACAAAATGGAAATACATGCATTTTGTATTGAAATTACTGTCAGGTTCATGAAGATGGCAAGTGAAGGGATAGAAGGAGAAAGGCACACATCCCTAACATAACATGACGACATATCCCTAATGCATAGACCATTATGGCTGAAACGGAATATTGATATCATTTAGTCCACACAAAAAGAAACAGCTGAGTTCTGTAAACAAATGCATTTGGAGAAATATAGTATAATTTTTCCACTTTCATCTCTCGGAGAAATATTGAAAATTAGATCATCAAATATTCGGGAAAATGCTCTGAACAAAAACAAAAATGCAAAACAGGTTAAATTGCAATTTCCAATCTTCTTTTCTTTTCTTTTTGAAATAAATGTTTGCAGAGTTCTAGGTAACCCAGTTATAAAATGCTTTCTAGTATACTGCTCATACTTTCTAGATGAGACTGACCGAGAGAGATTTTTCAGTTATTCAAGAAAAAATAGTCAGTTATACTGGAATCTATTTTCCTAGTTACAACCCATGTTATTTTTAGTAGACAAGATCAACCTTATATTGTATACCTGATGGCAAGAAAAAATATACATAAATTTTAGCAAAATTTAAGGTAAATTCAGAGAATCGGTGATTTTAGTTCAAAAAATACATATTTTTTAGGTTTATTTTGAGTGACAGAAAGCCGGCGTGAGTGAGGGAGAGGCAGAGAGACAGAGAGAGAGAGAGAGAGAGAGAGAGAGAGAAAGCAAGATAGAGAGAGAGAGAGAGAGAATCCAAAGCAGGGTTTTTGATGTCAGCACAGAGCCCCATGTGTCTCTACTCACTCCACTTTATTTTCATTAAAATCATTAACAGAATGATCATTAACCACTCAAGATCTTAAAATCACTAGTCTTTTTTAGGAAGTTCCACTTAATTATTATTAAGAGCATTAATTATTAATATGAGTTACCAAATTATTGATTTCAGTTTTCATTTATATGTAGTATATGATATACTAGAAAATCATAAAAATAGGCAAGACTAAGCAAGCTTTCTTATAGCAAAGACTTTGCAAACTGGGTCAACTCTACCCTCTGTGGGATGCATTCTTATAGAAAAAAATAATAACAAATGTATATAGTGTAAAAAGTGCAAGCTGTTCTTGAATTATGCATCCTCACTGTTGTATAATACTAAGGCAGTAATTTCTGTTGGGCAACTTGGCTTGGAGTTTTTCATGCTGTTTTTCTGCCTTTAGAAATATACATAAAAACATATGTTTTGTATTTATTCATGTTTTATACATATTTTCACATATTAATGTATCTTATACATACACTGTTTTATAAATTTTCTATAATCTATTCTTTAAATTATTTTGAAATAACTGTAGATACACAGGAAGTTGAAACAACCTACTTTTTATTTATTTATTGTTATTATATTTTTGGCTTGAAACAATAGATATTTATTGTTTCATAGTTCTGAGTCAAGAAGTCTGAAATTAGGTGATGACAAGGCCTCCTTCTAAATCTATAAAAGAGAATCTCTTCTTGTCTCTTCTAAATTCCAGTGTTTCAGAGCAATCTTTGGTCTTCTTTGCCTTATAGACACTCACTCTAATCTGTGTGTCTGTGGTCACATGTCTATGTATCTCTTCCCTGTGTGTCTCCATCGCCATGCCCCTTCTTCTCTCTTCTTAAATGCATACCGGTCATATTGGGTTAGGGCCCACAGCAATAACTGCATTTTTTTCTTAAATTGAGATACAACTGAAATACAAACAATATTACATTAGTTTCAGTTATACAACATAGTGACTTGGCAAATCTATACATTATGCAATGCTCACCACAAGTGTAGCTACCATCTACCACCAGACAATATTATTGTAAATCAATTGACTATATTTTTTATGCCCTACCTTTCATACCCGTGACTCATTCTCTCCATAACTGGAAGTCTGTATCTCCCACTCCCCTTCACCCATTTTACCCATCCCCTTACCCCCTACCACTCTGGCAACTATGTCACAAATAATGAGTGGCAAGACCTCATTATTTTCTATGGCTGAGTACTACTCCATTTGTGTGTGTGTGTGTGTGTGTGTGTGTGTGTGTGTGTGTGTACACCACATCTTTTTTATCCGTTCATCTACTGACAAACATTTAAGTTGTTTCCACATCTTGGCTATTGTAAATAATGCCATAAATAAACATTGGGTGTATATGTTTTTTGAATTAGAAACAGCTTACTTTTTAAACTTAACAATGTGGTTGGAGATTTTTCCATAGAATATACAAAATTGTACCTCATCCTTTCAACAGCTGAATACTGGTTAATAGTGTGAATTGGCTATCCTTTCCTTAATTGTTCTGATGGTTGTTATTTAGATAGTTTTTAGGACTTTATCCAAGAAAGGCCTGAACAATAGCACCCCTGGTAGATTTAACCATATGTTCATGAAATTGGATACCCTGAGCTGGTGAAGGGGATGGAACACTTTAGGAACTGACCATAGGCCATGAGAATAGACAGTATAATATCACAAGGAACAAAGTTGTATAAGATGAGAAGGGAAGTTGAAGCAGGGGACAGATCACTCAGAGCCTCGGAAACCATGACAACAAATTTAGATCTTATTCTAAGAGAAATGAGAAACCATTCAAGAGTTTTAAGCAGTATTCTGACATAATCTCCAAAAAATTTTTAATGTTTATTTATTTATTTTGAGACAGAGAGGGAGACAGTATGAGCATGAGCTGGGGAGGGTCAGAGAGCAAAGGAGAGAGAGTCCCAAGCAGGCTCTGCACTGACAGAGCCTGACATGGAGCTTGAAATCACAGACCATGAGATCATGACCTAAACCAAAATCAAGAGTCAGAAACTCTTAGACTCAGATAAGGTAGTAGAGACATACACAGTTGGGATATATGTGCTTTGAAGGCACAACTGGTATAGATAAATGTGGGGAGCCAGAAAAGGGGAAGGTCAAGAATCAATCGCAGTTTCTAACATTAGTTATGGTGTCATTTATTTGAAATATAGAAACAGGGGGAATAATTAGGTTGTGTAGGGTGTGAATGAAATGGATGTGTCTTGTTTTCAGTGTGCAAATTTGGAAATCGTTCTGACGCATTCCACTCAAATAGGCAAGTACATAAATTTAGAGCTCAGAAAAAGTCTGGGTAAGAAATATAAATCTGAGTCACTAGCATGTAAATGATTTTGAAAGTCACAGAAATAAATGAGATCACCTAGATAGAGGTATTGTACAAAAACAAACTCCAGCCAGGACTGAGCTTAGAGTAATTTTAATATGATTAGTTAAGTAAAGAAGATAGCAAAGGGAACTTAGAAGGAGCAAGGTGATATGAAAAAAAAAATAAGGAAGCATCCTGTCTCTAAAGCAGAGTGAGGGAAGTGTTTCAAGGAGGAAATAGTCATCTGTGTGAATCATTGCTGAAAATTTAGCAGGGTGATGTCAACATTGATTTACTTGGTAGGTCATTAATGACTTTAACAAGGATGTTAATTGAGATATGGGTATGGATACCAATATGAAAGTAGATTAAGAGAAAATGAGAAACAAAGAAGTGGAAATTGTGTGTGGGGGGTATTATTTTTAAAAAATAGTCTAGAATTTCACCTGAAGGGGGATTTTTTTAGGTTAAGAAATGTACTAGAGCATACGTTCATGATGATAGGAATGGTAAAGTGAGAAGGGGATAAGGACTGTTGTTGTAGGAGAGAGAAGTTATCTCAAGAAATAGCCTGTACGTAAGTGAGAAAGAATGACATCAAAACAGGATACCCATACATCTGTTTTCCCTGCAATTGTTCCAGCTTCCTCTTGCTAAACTATTATTAATAATACCTCCCCATCCCCACTACACAATTGTAGGAATCAGTTTTCTCTAGTGCACAAGGAGAAAATGGGTATAGAAGCAGATAACAGTGTAGATTTTATGATGGGAAATCATCGGATTCAATGGAAGGAAATGATGTCCCAATCATTGAACATACAACAAAAGCTGAATTTGAAGTCTGACACTGAAGCATCTTTTCTTCATAACATCCAACACGGTGAAAACCTATGGATTTTAAGGATTCATAATCTGAAGACCAGTGCAAGCATGCAAAACACAATCCATTAAATTCACTAGTTATGATGACCAGAGAAAAAGGATCACTCTCTGTACTCTCTGGTCCTGGTGAGGTTTCTGAACATTGTGGCAGAAAAAGACAAATGCTTCTAGAGAAATAGATACTCCAATGATTCTTGTTTTGTAATCTCCCAAGAGTAAAATCCTCAGTGCTGATTAAACCTATTTCCTGAAATTCCATAGGTTTTTCCAGCACACTATTTCACAGTGTTCTTACAAGTGACTGTTCATGTGACCCATGTGAGTTCTTATCAGTGTATCTCTACAGATGTATAGACAGTATAGAGGATACTTTTCCTATATTTGGCTTGTCAAGACTTTCAAGAAAATCTTGTCAAGACTTTCCTAGGTATGATGTAGGATATAACTTTATTAATTGCTGCTACTTTAATTTTTGTAATATGTAGTGATCAATGCAATAAGTAGAGCCTTTTCCAATCCATTATAAGTAATAAATGTGCTTTATGAGATATAGTATTGGGTCACTTCTTGAGGAATTCTGTCCACAAAACATTTCCCCAGCATGGCATCCAAGAATTCACCAAATTACAATGTTGATACATATGGTTCAGCTCTATAGGATAAGCAGCATTATCTTTCTCAGGCTGTTGTTTCCATTCATGAAAAGTAAATCTCTAAATCACATCTAAGGACTTGGAAAAAATAGCATTTCAAAATTGCCAAGTCTATGTGATGTATTAAGGCAGAAAAGAAATGAAAGATAAAACAAGTTACTAGGGTATCTTCATAATATATGGTCCAGTTATCTCTTGCTATGTAACAAAACCACCCCAGCAGGTTGGTAGAATAATGTGACAATTTAGGTCTTGTAGTCCTGGGGGTTGACTTAGGTGGTTCTCATTTTTGGCTTCTGAGGCAGTAGCTCCCATATAGCAGCCAAATCTGAAGCTAACAGAAGACTTGACTGGGCAGCATGACCAAGACTGCTCATTTGCATGGGGGACAAGTTATGAATTTATGGGCTCAATTCCCAAGTCTCCCTTTTTGCCTGCTCTGCCAAATTGGATCTGTATCCTTTAAATACTTTTTTTTGTTTGCCAGCTACCATTAAAGCTGTGTCAGTGGAAGTTATTGGAGAGACATTGCAGGAGGAATGGGTTTGCATCCAGTTCCTTTGTGCTTGCTCTATAGGCTTTCGTAGTGAGTGTCGCTCCTCCAACATCTGGCTCTTGCAGTAGATTGTGGTCAGCAGCCCGAGGAGAAGCAGCTTTGCCCTTGAGTAGTTTATTAACAGGACACTTCTGACAAGATATTTCCCTGTGAAGTTTCCCCTGACATCCTAAAGGACAGATTTTTAGCAATTTACAGAAATTCTCTGCCTTCAATAGCTGTACTTGCTCCAACAAGGTCTGGAGATCTCACATCAGGGGTGGGAATGGGGGAAGAGAGCGCTGGCTCTACTTTTGGTGCTCTATCCCAGCCCTAGTGATAATAATAATAATTATTATATATCACAATAATATATATGCTAATGTATTATATGTTCTCTCTGATATATTCCTCATATTTTCTTTGTCTTAACACTAATCAACCTCTCATTACCCCAATGTTTTGTTATAATTTATAGTTCTTTAGGTCAGACTTTCCCTGTTCAAATATTTGTGTGTTGTTGTTGTTTTTTTTTTCCTCTTCTGACTGAACCCATCCTGATACATATGGCCAGAAATTGATGCTGGGTTTTTACTTGAGGGCTCAGATGGGGATACCAAAGATAGCCAGTACATGGTATCTTCCTGTGGTTGAGGCTTCTCACTGCATGGAAACTTAGTTCTAAAAAAGACTATTCTTGGAGAACCAGGCAGGATATTCAGTGCTTCTTATGCCCCAGTGCGAGAAGTCCAAGAATATCACTTCAACATTCTATTTGTCAAGCAAATCACTAAGATGTGATTTTTATCACATCATGACAGAGTTTCAAAGGTAAAGTAGCAAAGAATTTGTAGTCCTTCACTTGGATCTGCCATTTCACATGAGGTTACATATGGCAGATATTTTCACATAGTACATCAAGTTAATAAATTCATTCATTCACTTGTTATTCCAATTTCATTCATTTTTCCTTTGATTCTTTAATTCATTCAGTAATCTTTATCATATGTCTTCTCTAGGCCCAGTTCCAAAGAGATCTTTCCCAAAGTATGAATATGCTGTGATCCATGATCTACCCTGATTGAGCTTTAAATGTTGTTAGGCAGCTAAAATTCTGCATAATTAGACCCCGAAACCATAAAGCGTACCACAAAGTGTTAAACTGAATGCAATAAAGTGTCAAATGCATAAAATTGCAGTGAGACCAAGAACAGATCCCAAAGGTCCTGACTTGCAGCCCAGTGTTTGATTTACCAAAAACAATACCAAACAAAAATACAGTATCTAATTGAAAATAAAAGGTCTGGTCACTGAAATATTTCAGAATGGGCATCCATCATTTTTGCATGTCACAACCATGTCAAGAAGTCCCGAGAGAAATTTTTTTCTGTAAAGGCATTGATTTTTCTTTCCTTTGCTAAAAATTGTGTCACCATCTCAATCAACAAATACGAGAACTGTTGTGATTAGAAACTTCTCTTGTAATCAGAGGAATCCAAACCTTGTCTATTTTTGGCAGACCATATTTTATTGACTTTATCATTTTTAACTCAAAAGCCTGAAGGAACCAAGAACCACTATACTAGCTACAACTATTTTAGAGATGTAGGAAAAGCAAACTGCAATGCATACCCAAAGACATCACTCCAAGTATCAATAGGCATTTTTCAGTAACGAAACTAGAACTAAAACTGAGGGGGAAAAGCCATTTAGCTTTGCTAAGGCCATTATTTTCTTTACATATATTCTAGAAAGTAATGAAATTCTAAGCAGCATTGGTGCTCTTTGCTCACATCAGTAATAAAGAGACTGGAAAAAAATCCTATCATATGATCTGCGTCTAAGTGAGGAGATAAAAGTAAATTGTAAAATGAGAGCCTCACCTGAGACTCCTGCTGGAAGTAGGACTTCTCTGAATGAAGATCAGGAAATCAGCTTCTACTGAGGAAGCTACCTGAATCCCACTCAGGGAATTTGTTCTAGGAAACAGTTGTAAGGAAGACACATTAGCATTTAAAGAAGCCCTTGTGAGTCAGAGTGCAGAATGCCACCAAAGAATGATTAAATCTCCTACACGCTTTTGTGAGTATGGGTGACGAAGAAAAGAACTTCCCAATAAACTAGGATAGCACAGTGAGCTCCCCAAGTGTCTCCTGAAACACGGGCCAACCTCAGATTGCCACAAAGACTCGGTGTTCTTTCCATTTCTTTTCTTTCATCTCTACCACTCCCCACCTCCCAAATATCTTAAAATACCAACTGCATTTTGAAACATCACAACGGTCATTTATTATGTATTTCCCTCTGTCATTAAGGATGGCACAAGTCTCAGAAATAAAGCCTGAATTTTGGCTTCAAATAAGCATTCATTCAAATTCTAATTAAATTACTTCGCTGAAACCTATTTGAAACAATTAGTTACCAGAGCCAGCGGTTATCAGAGATTACATACACTGAATTTTCATGCAGGCCAGGATTTTGAATAGGTTGTGCAATATAATATAGAAGACTAGTTAGAAAGCCTTACAGAAAATAATTTTTCCCCTTTAAATTGGTATTTATAGTGAATGTAATTTCAAATGTGATCCGATCTCATGTGTGAGTGTGCTGGGGGATGGAAAGTATAGGTGGAAGAGATTTGGAAGGGCAGGGGGAAAAAGAAGAGAATAAATAAAAAGCTGTGTGCTATGCTTAAGGGAGAATGGAAGCAGCATGGTCAGTTGAAAACAAGAATGTTATTGTGATACAGTGACACTTGTCAAGAAGCAGTTCCTAGAGCAGAGATGTGTTTCTATATTCCCACTAGAATTTAACCATGACTTACTCCGAGTCATCCATGTTCCCAATCATAGTGGTTTCAGAACGAAATTGAGGAGCGCCTGGGCGGCTCAGTCGGTTATGCGTCCGACTTCAGCTCAGGTCATGATCTCGCGGTTGGGGGGGTTCAAGCTCTGAGTCGGGCCCTGTGCTAACAGCTCAGAGCCTGGAACCTGCTTCAGACTCTGTGTCTTCCTCTCTCTCTCTGCCCCTCCTCTACTCATGCTCTGTTTCGCTCTGTCTCAATAATAAACATAAAAAAATTTTTTTAATGATGATTAAAAAAAAGGTCATCAGTTCTTTCCTTCCTTCATGCCTTGGGCTCTCCAGTACTTGTCCAGCCAAGTTTTCTTAACCATATCAGCTAATGTAGACCAAACTGGTTTTTTAACATTGAGGAAATGAGAAGCCATTCTTTTAGTAAGGATTTAGATATGCAACTCTTCTCAGCAAGAATGAGTTTTGAACTAGATATTGAAAGAGTTGAGAAGATAAATATTTAAGAGGACATTTCAGAAAGGACGTCAAAAATGAGTAAAGATCCAAAACACAGGCCTTTGTCAAACCATTGAAATAAACTAGTTCAGGTGCGCCTGGGTGGCTCAGTTGGTTAAGCCTCCGAATTTGGCTTAGGTCATGATCTCACGTTCATGGGTTCGAGCCCCGCATTGGGCTCTGTGCTGACAGCTCAGAGCCTGGAGCCTGCTTCTGATTCTGTGTCTCCTTCTCTCTCTCTTCCCCTCCTTGCTCATGCTCTGTCTCTGTCTCAAAAATAAATAAAACATTTTAAAAAATTTAAAATAAACTAGCTCATTCATTAAAGATTTTATGATTTTGTTTTCAAATATTACCACCCCCCTGCCAAATTTAGCCTCTTTGTTAGCACAGTAATCCACATGGAGTTAGTTTGCATCTCAAATGGCTGGAATACTTAATAACATATTTGAAAATAGTCTCCCCTCTTGCTCTTGCTTATAGCCTCCGCACTTGTCTCCCATTGGACCATGTCCTATAGATCTGTAAGCCTCTGAATTTTACCAGAAAAATGTAAATCTAATTGAGACAAATTCAGCGTCACTTTTTATGGTCTTCAAAGACATCCCATAATGATTACGTATAACACAAAATTTTGTTAACATGAAATTTTCTGCCACTTTTAGTCACATGTTAATAAACATTCTATGTTAGCTAGCTAATCCTACATGTTACCTATAAATGTCTCTCAGGAGAGAGAGAGAGAGGGAGGAAGGGAAATAGAGAAACACCCTCTTATATACTATTAATTTCTTGAGACACTATGAAATACACTTATATACATCTTCTATCATGTTTGTTGTTACCTGTGTAATATACAGAGTCTCTTAACAAGTAGTCAAGCACTTCTTTGCTCTAATAAGTTCTTTCCTTTAAATACACTTTACTTTTTTAATATAAATAAGGCCCTCTGGAATGCATTTTGAGATTTTTCTGTCTCATTCCTCTGATTCATTCTTTGATTGCAGACACTCTTGGATTTTCTGAGAATTGCACTTTCTGAAAGATACAACTGTCGACTAATGACTCCTACAATGGGGATCAAATACAATCTACATAAAATGGAAAAGTAAAAAATAGTGGAAAAATTACTGCAGCAAAATTCACAGGTTGTGCAATTAGAGTGTCTTCTGTGGGGGCGCCTGGGTGGCTTAGTCGGTTAAGCGCCAGCTTTGGCTCAGGTCATGATCTCAACATTTCGTGGGTTCAAACCCCGTGTTGTGCTCTGTACTGACAGCTAGCTCAGAGCCTGGAGCCTGCTTCAGATTCTGTGTCTCCCTCTCTCTCTGACCCTCCCCTGCTCCCACTGACTCTCTGTCTCTCAAAAATAAAAAAAAAGACATTAAAAAAAATTTTTAGAGTGTCTTCTGTAAACCCTTCCCATGAAAATGTTTGTTTGAAGTCCAAAAATTGTTGAGACAATGATGTGGGGGACACTGGGACCCTCAATACAGCCATTTTCACTAGGAACCTTATCAAGGAGGCTCACTGCTTTGTCTCCTCAGTCACAGGTTGTGGCTTTTCCTTCCTTCAGGCTCATGAGTTGGAAGAGAAAGCTAATTCAAAAGTCAGACTGTTCAATGCTCAATATTATGAAAACGCACTGAGTAAGCAATTAGTAAACAGGTTATGTAAATACAACTCCTGAACCAAGCGCTGACATTTAAGTACTTCAACTTACCTAGCCTTGGGCTCTTCAGTTAATTGCAGCAAACTGAAAGGCAGCCTGCTAAATCTTCTGATTTTAGTGTATCATGTGTTTACCCAGAGAACCTAGTAATGTGTTCATGAAAACATTTGTGTCACTGTCATGTCGACAGGCAAAGGAGAAAAAAAAGGAAAGAAAGAAAGGAGAAAAAAAGAAAAAGGAAAAGAAAACAGTGAAAAAATCTCCTTTCATTCAAACATTAAAATCAGAGGCTCCCTGTAGACACAGGATAAAAGCAGTAAGCTTTTTAAAGGCAATTTAAAGGTGACCTGTTCTTAAAGCACTTTCTTTGCACGTTTCACACAGATTTCAACTTCTGCCGCCTCAGGAGTTACTTTTTCTGGGGTTATAGTATTCAGCTGTAACTGTGTGTCATCTGGAGCATGCAAATCTCTTTCCTTAACACTATTTTTGGTCCACGAATAAGTATAAATCATCCAGCAGGAGTCTGCACCCTACCTGGACCACAGGAAAAAAAGACTTAGTTTTACACCAGTAAGAGCCCTCACTTTTTCTCTTTAAAATCCTAGAAGAGTCTATATTAAGGATGGAAAACATATGCCTTAGCTACAGAAGAAAGACCTATTTCTTAACAAATGATGATTTATCATTTTAGAACAGAAAGCTGCATTAGCAAACCAATGAAAATGGCTAAAAGTGTAACCACTTTGCCTGGCAATTATATATGTGACAGATTCATTTATCTACCTGTATAGAGCCTTAATTTATGCCAGCACTTAACAGCTAATTGTTGAAGTGCACTTTTCTGCAAAAATAATGGAATTTTTTAGAGTATCCTAAAACAGAAAACTCTTTTAAATGAACACCTATGCCATTAATTATCCAATCAAAACAGCACTGAAAAATGCCAGAGAAAGGAGATAACAGAAAAAAAAAAGGGAAAACGCCATTTGTGTAAAGAAATTAAAACATCAATTTTTGAATAAGTGAATGATATCATCATGGTTTTTTTTGAACAATGGATAATGAAGTTTACAAACAGTCCTCATAAGAAACTTCTTAAAAATATCTTCATAACAATGCTATTATTTTTATTTATTTACACAAATTTATAATTAAAACATGACTAAAGATCTTTAAATACAACCAAAACCTTATCAGTATTTGCAATATTCTATATTCTTCTCCAGTTTTCTGTGTAAATTTGTCACACCTTTCCATGTATTTTGTGTTTTTTAAACTGCACTCAATGAAACTCTTCTATATAAATGGATTAGTGATAAGAAAGGTATTCTGTCAATATTAGCAGCTTTCAGGATGTTTTCCTAATGAATGTAAAATGTGGGGCAGGAATTTTATGAATTCTAGAATTGTTTATGTATCAAGTCCATAAAAATTATAATCAGAGGAATTTGAATAAGATAAATATTTAGAATTTTTTCACCATATTTAGAAGCTTCATTATGAAATTTAAATAGCACATTCCCTGGGTTTCTAATGAGTACCTTGGAGGAAGGGGATGGATTCTGAAGGTGATAAAGGGATGGTGTGAGAAACCCAGAGCCAGACAACCTTGAACATGAATGCTGACTTCAACTTCCTAAGTACCTGTAGGCAAATAACTTTAACTCTGCAAATTTCAATTTCCTCAACTCTAAAAAGAAGATACTAATGTTTTCTTCACAGGTTATGTGTGTGCGCACGCACAAGCCTGCTTATGTATGTGCTTATGTATGTGTGTGTGTGTGTGTGTGTGTGTGTGTGAGAGAGAGAGAGAGAGAGAGAGAGAGAGAGAGAGAGAGAGAGAGAGAAAGAGAGAGAGAGATGAGCTGTGATACTGCAAATCACCCATTACAATCCCTGATCTCCAGCTGCTGTGCAATTATCCTGGCCTCCCTCCACGAATCCCTAGGATTTCCTTCGTTTAAGATTATCAAGAATTCAACCAACAGATAGAGAAAGACTCTAAAGAGCTGCCAGTCTATCATGTCTTACAAAGATTAATAAACCATCATCTTTGTAGACAAAAGACCCTCAAATTGTCTTCTGCTTGTCTACCTTTTTTCCCCTCCTTCCTTCCTACCACTTCTGAATGAGTTTTCTAGGTCTTTCCAGGAACTGCCAATTATCTACTTCTGTTTCACCTGTCAGTAAGAACTGGCCTCACTGCTTCTTCAAATACTCTAGGTGCTCTTCACTTGATCCAGTTTTTTACAAGCACGGTCTCAACACTACCATTCAGTTGTTGCCCTTTGTGAGTCATGCTTCACTCTGATCCCTCCTCCTCTAGGGGCAGACAGATGTACCAGGTGCCCCAAGGATCAGAGATGCGTTTTCCTTGCCCAGAGCCATTATATCAAAAGCACAATCCAAACCCATATCTAAGGAAGACAGAGAGGGAAGCTGTGAATTGTCCACCCGGGGATTTAAAAGAGTGCTCAATTTTCCTGCTATTGAATCCACCTCTTCCCTTAAAGCAAGCTTTTAATACAGATCCCAAGAAAGCAATAGATTTTTATATCCATACAGATTGACCTCTCACTGAGTTTTTCCCTGCCATTTCTGATTTATAATATGCATATTTACCAAATTGTGCTTCAGTTTTTAGGTCACAATATTCAATCTGGGTAGCAGGTTATTATCTGGAATAACTGCTCATCGTATGGTTTTAATTTTATAATCAGAAGATTGAGCTGAAAGAGACAAGAGAAAAAGAAGCTAATATTTCTTAAATATCTAATTTGTAAAAGGCATTAGAAGTCTGGCCTATAGAGATCTTCATTTTACAGATAAGAAAACCTGAAGTTCATGGAGTTCCTGGGACATCTCTAAGGTCATGAGACTTAACAAACTAATAAATAGAAAAATTGGAATTTGAACAATGTGATACCAAACTATTTTTGACATCGTCTTTGGACATAAGAGAAATTTGCTACTTTTAGAAGTCACAGACTTGCCCTAAACTGTGTTAACTAGTTAGGAAAAGAGGTAAAATCTGTAAAATTTGGTCTGCTGATCTCCACTGTAGCACCTAGTCCCCCATGCCTAAATGCCCGAAACTTTTATTTGGGGGATAATTCAAAAGCCACAACCACCGTATCAAAAACTCTAATAAATCCCTTTATTTTTTCTTTTGGAATTTTTTTTACTCAGGAATGTTTAGTTTCATTCATTGGCTTGAAAACATATTTCTAGGATCCTTAAGCTGCTAATTAGAAAAATACAATTTATTAAAACTGAAACAAATGTCAAAAATCAAGCCATACAAAGGAGCAAAGCTAGATCATTATCTCATGCATATGCAAAAATTAAGTCAAAACGGATCAAATACCAAAATATAAGAGCTACAAGTATAAAACACTCAGAAGAAAACATACAGGCAAATCTCCATATCTTACAGTTGGCAAAAACAAACAGGTAAATTGTATCAACATGTACAACTGTGTATATCAAGAGGCACTATCCGAGTGTAAAATGACAACCCACAGAATGAGTGAAAATCATTTACAAATCACGTATCTGAGAGAATGATTTACAAATAATATATCTGATAAGGCTGTAGCATTCAAAATCTAAAAAGAACTCTTATAACTCAACAATAATACAAGCAACTTAATTTTAAAATGGGCATAGGACTTGAATGCATCTTTCTCCCCCAAAAAACGATATATAAACTTGCTAACAAGCACATGAAAAGATGCTCCGTGTCATTTGTCCTTAAGGAAATACTAATCAAAATCACAATGAGATAGCATGTCACATCCACTAGGATGACTATAAACAAACAAATCAGAAGCAGGAAAAACAAGTTTTGACAAGGTTTTGGAGGGACTGGAACCTATTTACACTGTCAGTGGGAATGTGAAATGGGATAGCCACTGTAGAAAACAGTTTGACAGGACCTCAATAAGCTAAGCATACAGTTACCATTTGACCCAACAATTCCTCTCCTAGGTATATGCCTTCAAGAATAAAAAAAAAAGTACGAAATTATCTAAAGCACAAAATTCACAATAACCAAAGAGTGGAACTAACTAAATGTTCATCAGTTGATAAAATGGATGCATAAAACCTGGCATATAAGTACAATGAAATATTATTCAGGTTCTAAAAATTTACGATACTGACACATGCTACACCGTGGATAAACTTTGGAAATTTTATCCTAAGTTAAAGAAGGCACAAAAAACCACATGATTCCATTTACGTGAAATATCGTAGGATATATAAATGCATACAGATGGAACCCAGATTAGTGGGTGCCAGAGCCTAGGGGAATGAGGGCTGACTGCTTAATGGGTACAGGGTTTTGTTTTGAGCTGGTAGATATGTTCTGGGAATAGATTGTGGTGATGGTTGCACAATATTGTGAATGTACTGAATACCACTGAATTGTGCATTTTAGAGTAGTTAAAAACTATAAATTTTATGTTCTATATTTTACCACAATTTAAAAACATATCATTATATGTGTAATACATATAGCATATATATGTGTACATTCTATGTGCATATATGTATGATAAAGTAAATGTAATCCTCTATGACAGTTACTGATAATTTGATAAGAATATTTTATCATAACAGTTCACTATTTCCCCATTTAATTGATGACATGCTGTTATCATTAATCTTTCCAGTGTAGCTAATATTAGGGTTCAGTTATGATTTATAATGCCCATTGATACCCTTATTTACAACTAAATACATGATTCACAACAAGCACCAAAGGGAACCGTAGAATTTTGAAATTTTTTTATCCTAAATGAGAAAAAAATTAAATGAATACTTATTCTTGCCATTTTAATAATAAGGACATAATGGAATAGGATATAATGGAATACTGATAAATTGAATACCCACAAATAAAATCATGCTTTCATTTACTCCTTATCTGATATTTTTCCTCTGGCACTTTTACTAAATATTATCTGCTAACATTCTGTTAGAAATCAAATATGTGCAAAATAGTTGCATCGCTTCTTAAAAGATCTGAGTGTATTTTATACCATAAAAGCATAGCTTACAACTATATTCTATTAACTTAATCTTAAAAGGTATATCGAGGGGCGCCTGGGTGGCTCAGTCGGTTGAGCGTCCGGCTTCAGCTCAGGTCATGATCTCACGATTCGTGGGTTCGAGCCCTGCGTCGGGCTCTGTGCTGACAGCCAGCTCAGAGCCTGGAGCCTGCTTCAGATTCTGTCTCTCTTTCTCTTTCTCTCTCTCTCTCTGACCCTCCCCTATTCCCACTGTCTCTCTCTGTCTCTCAAAAATAAATAAAGAACATAAAAAATTTTTTTAAAAAGGTAGAGAAAATCTATAAACACATTGCTTCTGACATTCATCCAGCAAGATATTTTTATTACTTGATTAAGAAAAAATAAAACTAGTACATGCTTAAAATAATTTTTTTAAGTTTATTTGTCTTTAAGAGAGACACACACACACACACACACACACACAGAGGAAGAGCTGGAGAGGGGTAGAGAAAAATCTGAAGCAGGCTCCAGGCTCTGACCCCAGGCTCAAACCCATGAACCCTGAGATCATGACCTTAGAGGAAGTTGGACATTTAACAGACTGAGCCACCCAGGCCCCCGCAAAAAAAAAAAAAAAAAAAAAAAAAAACCAATAACAAAATAAAATAAAATTGTTTTAAAGAAATGAAAAGCCCTGGGGCCCCTGGGTGGATCAGTCGGTTGAGTGTCAGACTTCAGTTCAAGTCGTGATCTCAGGGTTTGTGAGTTCAAGCACCACATCAGACTCGCTGCTGCCAATGCAGACCCTGTTTCGATACCTCTGTCACCCTTTATCTTCCCCTTCCCCACTTGTGATCTCCCCAAAATATTTTAATTTTTTTAATGTTTATTCATTTTTGAGAGACAAGAGACAGAACATGAACAACGGAGGGGCACAGAGAGCGGGAGACACAGAATATGAAACAGGCTCCAGGCTCTGAGCTGTCAGCACAGAGCCCAATGCGGGGCTCCAACTCACAGACCAAACACGAGATCATGACCTGAGCTGAAGTCGATGCTCAACCAACTGAGCCACCCAGGTGCCCCAAAAATAAAGTTAAAAAAAAAAGAAAGAAATGATAAGCCCTGATCCCTTACCCTTTTTCCTAATTACACATTACTCCATTCTATATATTTCTAAGCTGAATCATGAAGATGAGGGGTCACACCATATGGATGGTCAGGCAGTGAAATGGATAGAGTTTGTATCCCTAAGAGTTTCATAAAGTAGAGATAGCATAGAAATCCAACATTTATATGAGAGAGGAATTGGAGGTACCTGGCTGGCTCAGTCAGTAGATGAGGCAACTCCTGATCTCAGGGTCAATGAGTTTAACGCCCATGTTGGGCATAAAGCTTACTCAAAAAAAAAAAAAAAAACCATATATATATATATACACACACACACATACATATACAAATATATATTTTTTGTTTAAAATTTTGATGTTTATTTATTTGTTATAAGAGAGAGACAGAGACGGTGAGTAAAGGAGGGACAGAAAGAGACACACAGAATCCAAAGCAGGCTTCAGGCTCTGAACTGTCAGCACAGAACCTAATGTGGGGCTCCAACCCACTAACCACGAACCTTGAGATCATGACCTAAGCCAAAGTCTGATGCTTAACCGATTGAGTCACCCAGTACCCCATATAATTTTATTTTTAAATTTTATTGTATTTTTAAATTGTATTTTTATTTTGTATTCTAATTTTATTTTTGGTTTGTATTCTTGCTTTTTTACCACCCTACCACTTGCAGTGGAACTAAATTTTAATTGAACAATATGAATGTGCCAAACTTTATCCAAACATTCCCTTATTCTTGGATATGTTATCTTCAGTCTTCTTTCTTCCTACTAGAAAATATGTTACAGTGAATTTTCTCATTTTTTATTACTACAATAATATTCTAGTAGTCTACTATACCATGATCTAGAGTTCAGAATGGATTTTTTGAAATGAAATTACCAGGGTAAACAATATACCACTTTAAAAATTTGGTAATTCTGGTCTTCTAAAGGTGGTACTTGCTCCAGTAGTGTATGACATAAATCTACTTCCTGGACATCCTAACACGGCAAATATCATTTAAAATTTTGTTTTCACTTTTATTATTCTGACAGATAAAAATCTTTTGTTTCTTAGTTTTTAGTGCTAAAAAATAATTTAGAAACAATCAAATTACTTATAAAATGATCATATTTCCTATATTTCTGAGCATTTTTATTTCTTACTCTAACTGCCTATTCACATCTTTGACTACTTTTATAAGGCAGTGTGCTTTTTTTGAGATAATGTTATTAAACTATTTTTTTACTTATATAGGAAATTTTTGTATTTTTAAACACATTTTTATGTATCTCTTACCATGTTAATGCCTTGAATTTGTATTTGTATTTTTTTCTTTATGGCTTTCTGTCAAGTTTAGTAGAAAGAGAATTATAATGTTCTACATTATTTCTCAGTACATTAAATTTATTTTCAAATGTAGACTCAATTGACTTTTTTTGTATAAGGAGCAAGACAATGATCTATTGTTCTCTTGACTAGATAGACATGTACTTCAGCACAGTTTATTCACCAGTGCATTTTTCCATACTTATTTGAAAATCTCACCTTTATCAGATATTATTGTACAATGATTTATTATGCTGAACAATGCCATGTTTATAGATCATTGTAATACATTTTGGCCTAGTTTTTAAAAAAGTTTCTTACTCATGAAACTTCTCTTTCTATTCTTACTTGGCTGTTATTGAATAATAATAAAATTTAAATATTAATTATACTCCATGATCATCTAAATTGTCCTTTTATTTATTTAAAAAATACTCAAAAATATGTCATTACAATCCATTAACTTTTATATATGTGGCACTGAAAACTGACATAAGTGTTCATGCAGTTAGTGGTGTGTGTTGCTTATTTTATAAAACACAAAGTGAAACCAGGCATCCTTGGGTTAGCTACCAGAAAGCCTCTTAAAAAGACTCTTCATAGAATATCCAGAGTCTAGGGTTTTCTCTTTAACCCTGAATTATTAATCTCGTAGTTCCTATCATATGTGTGTATATTCTGTAGATATGCCAAAAAATATATAAAGGCAGCTTCACAACTTACCTCTTCATCTGAACATGATGGTTCTTATAAGAGGGACTACAAGCCAAATAAAAAAGCATTTGAGTCAGGGTTCTTTTCTGTTCTAACTTCTTTTTTCAGTTTTCAGCTCCACTATGCTCTAGAGAGACTACAGCAGGGGTGAGGATACTAGGCAACAAATCTGAGAAAAATGTCAGCTTTATGTAGATACTCATTTTAGCAGTGTGTGTATCCGCACAATATATGAATCCTTCCTAATACTCAATAATAGGACAATTTTTATGCCGAAATGAAAAATAATATCTGAGTTTGATTCCTGACTTTGTCATTCACTGGTTGAGTGAACTTGGAAATATTTATCACTGCTTAGAACTTTATTTTCTCATTCTATAAAATGAAAATGATAATGTAACTTTGTGAGGCTGATAAGTGTATTAAATGAAACAATAAGAGCCCACTATAGGGTCTGACATATATCACAGTCAGCACAGAGTCCACACTGAGATTACTATGCATCATACATCTTCCTAATCTTATGTTTTATATATAAAGTGTGGACATAGGATTCCAGCATTCATCTCTAGGAGAAATAAGTTAAACCATTTTATTATCACAATAAATAAAATATTTGTATAATATATATAAGGTATAAGCAAAAATTTGAATGTTCAAATAATATAACTTTGAGTCAAAATTTTGTTAATTTCTAAAGAAGATTTTAAACTCTCAATTTTTATGAGTGTTGAACATTTTGAATTCAACACCTAGTATCAAAGGATAAAATTTAGTTATATAAATGATGACAGCTGTATTACACAAAATTTCACAGAAAAGAAGCAATATATATATATATATATTGAGATAGCGGGGCAGAGTGTAGATTTTCCGGAAAGAAGTGTTGACTTGGAAACAGCAGGAGATCCTAAATTGAAAAATTTAGCTTCAAATAAAAATGTACAGGTTAAAAAATTTGGAGGAACTGAATCTGAGATTTCAAAAGGTGAACTTAAATGATTTGTCTTTTATCATTCAAAATACTCTCTTCAGAATTTGAAGAGAAGAAACTGCGATTTCTAATCAAATATATGTACACAGTGACTAAACAATACTTCCAATTTCATTGTGCATATTCTATAGAAAATACATAACACATACATCATAATTTTCTAAGCAAGTTTATAGAAACGAAATCAAGTGCCTGATGTAAACTTCCCAATATGAACTTTGGGTCATTATAATGTATCGGATAGATTCACCCTCGGTAAACACTGTACCATTCTGGTGAGTGCTGTAAATAATGGGGGAGGCTATGTGTGTGGGAGGAGGGGAAGGAGTTATGTGGAAAATCTCTGTCCTTTCTCCTCAGTTTTGTTAAGAACTTGAAGCTGTTCTTAAAAAAATTAAGTACTCAAAAAAATAACATTAGAAAAGTGCTTAAGAATAGAAGGGAAAAAAAAGAAATCACATTTATTTCCTAAATAAATCAGTGGGAGATTTTTTTTGTATGTGAGAGGTACAAAGAGCTAGGGTTTTCAGAATCTCACAGAAAAAGGAAAAAACATCCACAAAACAATAACCTTGAGGGACAGGCATCAAAGCTTGTATTTTTCTTTTAGATATGGCATAATATAAAGAATTAGTGTATTCCCAAGGAAATGGGATTTTGTTTCTTCTTGTTTGTTTTGTCCTGTTCAATTTCCTCAGTTGAACAAAAGGCCTTCAAAAATCTTTTCATTTTAACTACTTACAAAAAGAATAATCATCTATAATTTTTGCCCCTGTTCTTCTCCATAATAAGGTTAAGTTCAGTTCAAACTACTTATATAGGCAATGTCAATAATTCATTGTCCAGCTTTGCCCATAAAATCGACCTGGGTAGTGCCTTTTGTAATGCATATCAGAAAAAAAAATGCTAACATTTCGCTGACATCATGACCAAGTCTGTACTTTCAATGAGCAAACTCTTACAAACATCTTCATTTTGCTTTGCAAACCTTATATTTAGAGTATCTATATTTAAAAGAATGATTCTATTAACATTTCCTTAGTAGATCTTAAATTCCCTTGAATATCCACCATCTCTTCCTTCTTCATGCTTTTGTTTTATTTTATGTTTGCATTAGCTATTTTTTAAACTGTGAAATGAACATTAGTGAGGACTTATTATCCCTTAGAAATTGTTCCTTCTCTTTCCGTCCCTCCCTCCTTTCCATTGCTGCCCAATGATCTTTCTAAAATCGTTTTCAAACTTTCTCATTGTTGTGGAACTTAAAAACTTCTGATTCCTTCACCTCCACTGGCAACACAACACACACACACACACACACACACACACACACACACTGCCTAAAAGATAGAGTCAAAATTCTTAGCATGGCAGAAAATGCACTTTCAGCCACATTTCCCATAACTGCCTTAGAGGCAAGGATATGCGCCATTCAAGTTGATTGGCTCTTTTTTTTTTCCAAACACAGCTGGAATTTTCAAATTTCTGTGCCTTTCTATGTCTTGTTCTTATTTCCTGGAAATTTCCCTTTTCCTTACGACAATCACGTTTTCTACAGAAGTATCACAGACTCCAGTAGATAGTATGGTGTGTCCTTTCCTAGCTTCCTTAATTGTATTTGCTCATCTGCTCTTGCATTTATCATATGCCTTAGAGAGTTTTATATCAATTTCCCTGATGAAATGTTTTCTGGGGACTCCCTATGCAGTATTAACATCCTTGGCCAAGCTATCTGTATTATCCTATGGAATGAGAAGAGTGTGGGCACTTGCCACTTCTAAAGTGGGGCTTTGACAGAAGGAAATGATTTTCTCTAATTCTCAATTTCCACAATCAGTAATATGAAACAAAACTGAAAGATAATATAGCTAGCTAAACTGCTTAACATAGTTCTCAGAACATAGTAGTTGCTTAACAAATTCTTAAAATATTTTAATACCTATATAATGAGAATCAGGTTTTTAAGTTTAAAAGAAAAAAATGCATAAAAGCCATATATTCAGCCAATAAAAGAATAATAATAATCTGTGACCACTCATCATTTTCAATGCAAATTGCATGCTTCTAATAATTTCTAGTTAGGATATCTCATCAGCCTTTATTAGAAGCACTAACGAATAGTGGATTGAGTCTCTAGTGATTCTATAAAATTGTGATTCTATGTATAAAATATATAACCACAAAAAATATAAAATATATAAAAATGTGATAAAATATAATTAAAAAATTAAATGATCCCCCAACACTTTAGTATTGTGCACATAAGGTCATATGGAAAGACCTTTCCTTTGGTAACAATACCACCTAGTATTTATCTTTAACATTAATCAGATTTGTTCACTGAGTGCCAACATTTGCATAAGGTAGAAAACTAAAAACAGTCCCAATTGATCAGCTCTCAAATTCACTGTTGAAAATAACTTTCAAGTTTAAGATCTGGCAGAACCATTCACACAATGGCATGTTATTCAACATATCTTATAGAGCATGCATTGTCTACTCTCCTTCAAGCAAAAGAATGATGAAAAGGAAGTATACACAGACTTGTTCAGGTTCTATAACAGAATCCATCTTCTGAACCAAGGTCATGTTTGGCAAGAACAATCATTGTCCAGAAAACAATAAAGCCAACTTATGAAAAATGTTCTTGAGTTCCAGCATACTGTGAACTGTAAATCACTATTTATGAAGTATCCAATTTGCACT
Source organism: Suricata suricatta (assembly GCF_006229205.1). Classification (NCBI taxonomy): domain Eukaryota; kingdom Metazoa; phylum Chordata; class Mammalia; order Carnivora; family Herpestidae; genus Suricata; species Suricata suricatta. Next base: position 24,676,301 of record NC_043702.1, read on the forward strand.
GGTATTCTATATGATCATCATACTCAATAACAAATAAAATAGTTTGAGAAACTAATTTAAGTTTTTAGTACTAAGGGCTGTGACTCCTATTTTTTAAACAGAAGAGTCCTGGCAACGTTTATATATATAACTAATATATAAGATGGATATATATACTTTTGTTTTGTCACATAATAAATTGAAATTTATTTCATGCCTTCAAACAGGTGTTTAGAACTGATTGGAATCTGGATTGAAAGATTAGTTTTGGTTAAATTAGCTTTGTTTCCCTTCAAATAGAAAGAGAGTGCTCATTGGTTATAATAATAAATTTAATGAAAATCTACTAACCTATACTCCAAATTCGGTAGAGTGTATTGGAAATCACAAAAAAAAAAAATTCCTCTTTTCGTTCTTTCTTTATAGAGAATCAATCAATAAACAGTATTTTTGTGTATGTTTTTATCTTAGCAGTATCATATTATATGTATTTACTGGATCTTGGTCTCCCTAAGTAATGAGCTAATCTAGGAAAATCTATCTACCTATCTATTTATCTATCATCTATCTATCTTCTATCTCTTTCTCTCTCTCATTCTCTCTTCTTAAAGGACACGGGTAGAAAAATTAGGCTATTTGAGCAGAGTGACTTAGGAAGAAATGAATCTATGGCAGCTCTGACTGCTGTTAAAGAACCCTGTTCTTTATGTATGTTTCATGACATGCTCTGAAATTCAGTCCAAGAATGCCATTAGAATAAGGTTGTTCTAGACAAGAGAACTCACAGGAAATCATTAGCATTCACACTCTGCCCTCTTGTGGTAGCTATTGCCAGCCACCCAATATGGATTAAGGTTCTGGATCAATCAGCGATATTGATAACATGTAATGTTCCCAACTTAGTATTTATTAAAATGAATGTGTATCTGTATTAAAATATTTTTCATTTTCTTTTAACGAGACTTTAATATAATTTTAAATATAACTCCTTTAATTTTGGTACTGCATTATTCAAACTACTAACACAAAAGTGCCTGATTGAAAATAAACCAGGGGATCTAATTACAGCCCCCAGATGCTGAAATGTCCTTCCACTTTTCTGCACACTGTAATCAGATGGTTTTGTTGGGCTTTTCTAGCAATACAAAGAATTTGAGAAAAACCAGGGTGTTACATAATCGCTGCATTTATCTACGTTTATTGGTTGAATTTTGGAATACTTTAATTCTGGGAAATTCTGCTTTGAGGGACAGATTTATTTTTCAGACATTATGTTTGCTCAAACATTAATTGAATGTCTACATTTCTTTGTACACCAGACATATAATTAGCTTAAGGAGGCCTCGCACAAGAGCTTTATGAAGCTGCTTATGTGATGTGATTATAGGAGTTATGAGAACTGTGTTTTACAGGCTTCCGTCATAAAACACCTTTCCTACTTGCGTGTTGGTGAGTGAAATGCCACAACTGCAGATTAAGTTTCCTGATGCATCTCCTACACTTCTGAGGCTAAATTCCCGGGAGCAGCTGGGCAGAATGCAGGTGCAACCGCACATGTACTCTTACCCTCTTCCTGCTCTCACCTTCCCTCCTACTCTTTGGCTCTCATCTTCCTTTGCTTCCCGCCCCACCCCCCCCAAACATTGTATGATTTGAATTTGACACACAATCTTCATGTGAAATGACTCCTCTTGAAAATGGACAAGACAGGCTGAGGGCTGCGAATGTTGTTCCTGTGGCCTTTGTAGCAGCAAGGAAAGTAAAAAAGTTCCCCTTCTCAATTGAGACAAAAAGTAGTTAATGGTGCTTGCAGTGTATTATATATGGATAAAATAAAATCAGACGTAAGCAGTTTAAGATAAAGTTTGCTAACTCACATCAGATTTGTGACTCAGTTCATTTCTTCTCTGCCCTGGGATTATTGACAATCCCACGCTGTTTCTATCTGTTTGGTTTCGGGAGAAACCAGCATTGGATGGGTTGAGCTTTCCTAATAGGCAGCTCCAAAATCTCAGCTTAAAACAGCAGTGATTTGTGTCTCTCTAACAACACATGCCCACGGTGTGTCTGCGATGCACAGTTACCCAGCCTGATGGAGCAGCCTCCTTCCCGGTCATTGCCAAGGCCAGAGTGAGAAGGAGCTGCAGAGGATCCCATGCCTGCAATCGACTCCACTGGCCTAGAAGTGGAGTAAACAACTTCTCTTCATACCTCGTTGGCCAAAACCACAAGGGCCCTCAGTAAGGCAGTTTTATCATATGCCTAGCAGGGGAACAATCTAAACATATTTGGTAAATAATACTAATAACTACCTTATACGTTTCCTCCACAAGTACCTCCCAATCCCGGAAGATGCTATTCTTTGCTGTACTTCCTAGAATCTTTTAGCATACTGTACTTCTCTGCCTCCTGCTGCTTATTTATTTTTCTCATTTTCTTAATTTGCCACTTAGTTCATGTTCTTCCTTCTATTTCTTTGCACTTCCAATATCCCCTGTTTTCAAGAAGCTAACATTCTGGAAGAGGATAGGGGCTTGTGAGTTAGAAATAGCATGCGTACAGTCCTGCGAAAGGACAGATGGAGGGTCTGTATCTCAGGGTGGTTGAGTTAAGAAAACTTCCAAAAGAGTGACATTTGAATAGAAGTGCAGAGACAATATATCATTCCATTAAGAATGAAAACACATTTTGGGGCGCTTGGGTGGCTCAGTCGGTTAAACATACAATTTCAGCTCAGGTCATTATCTTGCCGTTCAGAGTTCAGGCCCCGCGTTGGGCTTTGTGCTGACAGCTCAGAGCCTGGAGCCTGTTTCAGGTTCTGTGGTCTCCCCTTTTCTTTCTGCCCCTCCCCCACTAACGAGAGAACACCATCTTGTTTGTCTTGCAGTAAATAGGGTTGGTTGTTACCAAAGAGATGAGATAGATAGATAGAAAGATAGATAGAAAGATAGATAGATAGATAGATAGATAGATAGATAGATAGATAGATAGATAGATAGATATGGATAAATGAGAGAGAGATGGAAAGAGATAGAGAAAGAGAAAACAGGGAAGAGAAAGAGAGCCATAGAGAATTAATGTTGGACAAGGAAAGAATATATAGTTGTCCACTATAGTAAAGTGGTAATGAAAATGACTAAGGTTTTGTGTGTTACATCAAAGTGTCTGGATTCCATTCTCTAGGAGATATAGGACCAATTAAAGCAATCTAAGAATTGAGTGACAGGTTCAGGCTGTAGTATAGAAAGATCTCTCTTGCTCCCACAGTATTGCAGAGGATAAATTCAGTGGCACTTGAAGCTATTGTTATAATTTTATTGACATATGGGAAGCCATAAAGAAAAGCAGTAGTAGAAGTAGAGGCAGGGAGATCAAAGGTCTAGGATGGATAAATCGAGAATGTATAATATGCAGCATTTAGAAAGTAGTAGCATGATATTAGTACAAAGGAGAAATGCAGGACGATTAGGTTTTCTGCCTCTGGCAGGTGAGTAGTGCCCTCTGCTACAGTGGGCAGAGGAGAGGAGAGCAGGTATCCACAGGATGATGGGGGTGGCAACGAGCTCCGTCCCCCACAGCCAGCCCTCTCCCCACTATCTTTGCGTCCTGAAGGGAAATAGCTCAAGCAGCAAAATTATTTTTTTATTAGTAATATCTGACAAAGAAGACATTAACCCGGCTGACACCATTCTTGGGAGTGAGTCCCACATTGCGTATTTGATTTGTTTTTAAGGATTAGTTTTTAAGGAATATACAATGTGCACATACTATAAGATTCAGGAAGGTATTGTCAAAGAATCTTTGGATACAGCTTTAAATCTCCAAAATATTGAATGCTGATATATAAAATAGTACTTGATAAGTAAAAAGCATAATTTTAAAAAGGGAAAGAAAAATCCTTTCATCTGTATCCCTACCATGAAAGGGAGGGCAGTGTTTCGACCATCACAGCACTCACTAAGAAAACCTGCAGGCACATCCAGTGTCAAACATTTTTATTCTTCCCTTTAACTAATTTCACAAATTAACATAAATCCCAAGTTAAATGGGCTTCCTAGGTTCCATAACCAATCTGTACCTTTCTCTTTGATGGCCATGCTTGGCCACAACACTGTAAAACTGGATTTAACTCTGCCCTTACTGAGAGAAAGTGTATGGCTTTTCTACATTTTCCTATATGTCATGAGTGTACACCTAATCTTCACAGCCACATTAATTCCATTTTACGGCAATAGAGGCCATCCAGAAATAATCATTTTTAACAAATTCAAACATAACAGAATTACATTTCCTTGGATCTAACTTTCAATTGCAATGATTTTGAGTTGAATTTAGAAAAAAAATTCATCATTCATTCATTTATTCAGCATGTATTAGTTCAGAAAATATTAAGACCTCTCTCTGCATAAAACACTGGGCAATAAAAATATGACCCAGAAAGTGAAATATAAGATATATGCTTGAGTAATAGAAATATGACAAAAAATGTATCCTGGGTCACAAGAATTTGAGACAATAATAAATTCTGTTGCATCAGTTACTACCCCAAAAGAGCAAGTCACACTTTGAATTTACTGACAGATACTATGCAATAAAATTTATATTGGTTTTTGGAGAAAATCTTAATATAAAATGAGGGGATATTTGATCTTGGTGGGGTCTTAGGGAAAAATAAATGTAAAACTGTAGGACATGGTTTACATGACCCTTTTTGACAGACCACAAGCACACTTGCACCAGTGCCCTACTTCCGTCAGATATATTAAGATGGCTTAGTCAGGTTGGCTGGTATAACAAAGTACCACAGGCTGGGCAATTTAGACAACAGACATTTATTTCTCACAGATCTGGAGAATGGGAAACCCAAAATCAAAGTGCCAGCCAATTCACTTCTTGGTGACAGTCCTCTTCCTGGAATGTGGACAGTCACCTCTCTCTGTAGGCTCACACTTTCTTCAATGTGTGTTCAGGAGAAAGTTCTCTGGTCTTTTTGTCTTCTCATAAGAATAGTGATCCCATGGGGGAGAGGAGTTCTACTCTCAAGACCTCATGTAAACATAATCATCTCCCAAAGGCCCAACTTCCAAATCAAACTGAAATGAGGCCTTCAACCCATGAATCTGGGGGCGCACAAACATTCACTTCATAGTACAAGTCAACTTAAGTCCCCATTAGAGAAGATCAAGAATGAAAAGGTGACTTAAGTGTTTGCATCTAGTCTTAATTGTAATATGCAAGTTTTCAAGAGGCAAGGGAGCTTTGGTCAAATGAGATATGATTGATCATGTAATTCTATCTGCACAGCACAGACTATTTCTAGTAAATTCTTATTTTGACATAATTTTAAATGTACAGGGAAATTGCAAGACTAATATAAGAACTCCCACGTAGACTCCATCCATCCATGTTAACCAATAATTTAGATATTGTCTGATTTGCTCTTTCTTCCTTTTTTAGATATTGTCTGATTTGCTCTTTCTTCTTGCATTATATTTTAATGCATATAGGTTATTAATTGGGATTTGGGTAGAAAAACCTTCTGTGATCAAATAAGTGTAGGATATGGTCAGTTGTTCTAAATTATGGTACAGAAGTCTTATCCAGCTTTCTGCCTGTCTTTAAAGTCTTACTGAAACACAAGCACATTTGTGGTTCTTCAAATATATTCTATGACTGCTTTGCTCTACAAATGTGGTTAATAGATGCAACAGAGACTATGTAACCTGCCAACTTTAAAATAATTACTCTGTGGACCTTATAGAAAAAAAGTGTGCTATACCCTTGTCTGAATCAACCTTTTTTTTTTTTTTTTAGAATTCACAGAGCCCTTAATTATGAGTTATAAATTTCAAGAATATGTGTTTAAGTACATAATCTCCCCCACAGAAAGCCCACAAAAAGTAGATATTCTCTTTCTTAACAAGATTACAGTTATCAAAAAGCTAATATTTAAGGTTGATACAATAATATCTAACCCACATTACACATTTAGTTTTTAATTATCCCGGTAATGTTTTATGCTATTTTCTGGTCAAAAATCCAGTTCAGATTCATACATTGCATTTGACATACATCTTTAGTTTTCTTTAATCTGAAATATTTCCTGTCTTTTTTTTTATCGTTATTGATCTTGACGTTTTTGAAGGGTACAATGCTGTTATTTTGGAGATGAGTAGGCATGCCTAAGACTAATGTTGTATCCCTTTTATTTTTTCCTATCAGGATACAGATAACATCAATTTGTATGAATATGACATAACTCTGATCGCTGTGTTAAAATCATATCTTCCAGAATTCTTCCCAACATATTTTTATACAGTATTTTTAATATGCACTAAAGTGATTTCCAATTATACATTATAGAAGTTGATTTCTGACTTCAATTATTTCAGGAGACATTAAACAAAACACTCAACACATTCTACTATGTGGGCCTAAACAATATTCTAACAATTAGACAAAGTAGTCAAAAATAGATGACTTTGTGGTGATTCAATTCATTTTAAGTATTGAGGGCTGCTCTATGAGAGACCTTATAGTTGTTTAATAAAAAGTATCTTGAACATATTATAATTTAGTAGGGATCAAAACATGTTTATATCTACTCTGCCTCATGTGAGTAGTAAGTGCTTCAGAAGATACACAAGTAAACGTTATAAATAATTTTTTAAAAAATATATTTAATCAAGTTAGGACAAAATCATGTCATGAAAAATATGGGGTTGTAGGAGGAAGGTACTCCAAAAGTGGTAAAACACAATAGCATAAATAAATAGATAGATAATAAACATAGATAAAATAAGGTCTTGAAAATATTTAGGAAAGAGATAATCCAGTTAGAGAAGCATATACATTATATGTCCTATGGGAAACTTGGAAAAGTAGACTGAGAAGAGATAAGTAAAGAACCTTGGCTAATAATACTAATCTATACTTTTTCGTTAAGCAATGGAGAATTATTAAAAGTATTTGACCAGAACAAAGCTGTGATTGGTGTTGTGTTTAGAGATAGGAATGGGTTTAGAAGAAACAATTAGTGGAAATCAATTATTGAAGCATGATACAAGCCCAAGTGATATATGGTAACAGATACTAGTATGGTGGTGGCCATGAGAATAATAAATATCGTCTAGCTGTGGGCTAGACAATTGAGGAAGGATGTGTGTATGTAGGTGTAGTAGATAGTGCAGTGCTCGTACACGCCCCACTCACGTGGGCAGGACCCCTAATCATCGGCTGCTATCAATACCATCTCTTAAAAGCTCAAAGCTGCCTCATGTCTCTCAGAGCTTGTGTTCCACTGAATGGGACTGAGAATTACTGGGAAGTTACACATTCCATCTCTGGAAGTGCCTGTAGTCATCTACTGATTGATGCCGGAGCCCAGGAGGCCAGCTCTTATGCTCAAGGGAAAACAAGTCCCTGGTTTAGGTTATATTCCAGGCCTCGCCACATCCTTTAACCTAAACTACGTTTTTGCTGTACTACTTTACCCTTTCTATTTTTTTTTTCTCATGTCTTTACAGGTGTCTCCTGAAGAGCTCTTCCTGGATAAACCACAGCATCAAATCGCTGTCTCGGGCTCTGCTTCTCAGGAGCCAGGTCTAATAACGTGGCTGTGTGAAACCTTCGGGTTTGAAGAGTTTAGAATGCGCAGTAGGAGGCACCGGAAAAATCTTGCCGCTTTCAATAGAAATGAAAAGGGAAGGAAGAGAACTTATTTCTAAGGGGGGGGGGGAGTTTAGTGATGGGCTTTTAAAGATTTAAAAATAATATTTGGGAGGGCTGCTGTATGGCTCAATCAGTTAAGCACCTGATTTTGGCTCAGGTTATGATCTCATGGCTCCTGACATGAGTTCAAGTCCCATGCTTTCAGCTCTGTGCTGACAGCTCAGAGCCTAGAACCTATTTAGGATTCTGTGTCTCCCTCTCTCTCTGCCCCTCCCCCATTCGTGATCTGTCTCTCTCTCAAAAATAAAAATAAAAACATTAAAAAAATTTTTTTTAATTAAAATGATCTTGTATGGGAGGTTGGATACAGAGAGATAGTGAATAAAAGAATGATAAGAGAAGAAATGGTATCAAGGAAGAGAGTAGGTTTCTGGAATATTAAGGATAAAGTACAATTTGGAGAAGTCAAGAGAAAAAGAAGCCCATGGAAGCAGTTCAGAAAATCAGTCCTGGGGCACCTGAGTGGCTCAGGCTATGATCTCACAGTCTGTGAATTGGACCCTCACCTTGGGCTCAGTGCTGGCAGCAGAAAGCCTGGAGCCTCCTTTGAATTCTGTGTCTCCCTGTCTCTCTGCCCCTCCCCTGCTTATTCATTCCCCACCCCCCTCAAAAAATAAGCATTTAAAACAAATCAGTCTCCAAAGGAAATGGGATTTTCAAAAAGAAAAAGCATAATATATTTTAAGCTTAAGTCTAAAAGAATACAATCTGAGAAAAGATGAATACTTTGGGCAATGAAGACGATGGTCAATAGTTACTCCGTGTGCTAGAAGAGAAAGAAACCAAGACTGTAAAGGACTTCATGCACTGTAACAGTATAAGGCAACTATAGTGATTATTTTTGTCAGAAACTTACTAGGTTACCAGGTCAGAAGACTCTGCTGTTTCTCTAGCATTCCCAGGACAAGAGAACTTAAAGTTAACAGCAAATTAATGGTTTATAGATTAATTGGAAGGCTCATACTGATTTGTTATCCGGGGCTTCAGAGAGAACATTTCAGAAGTCTTTAAGTCCTGAGGGTTTGCCTTTCTGATTTATTTGTACCATCTTAGTTCTCAGCGTCTACTCTAAATTTTTCTTGTCTTTGAACAGTTATCAAAAAGAGACATAAAATCATGCCAGAGTCATTTCCTATATCCTTCATGTATAAGAAATTCAAATAATCTCATTTTTCCTTCAAATTCCTTTAATACTCTGTAATTTAAGACTGAGCAAAAAAGGTTCATTTTAGTGACCTAGAACATGAACTTCAAACATTAAAATATAATCTCCTTAAAGTGCTTGTTCATTTTTTTTAACCAGAATAATTTCAAAAAGGTCAAAGCAGTAAAAGTAATGTGTTAAATTTTACCAGCAACACAAAGGCTTTCAGAGATAAACAATTACAAAAAATATCCAAGACATATGCATATGGTACCGACGTAAATTAATTTGCTTAAAAATTCTATTTTAAAATGCACATTATCTTTTGTCTTCATCTCCAATATTAATAGCTTTACTGTTTCTGTGACCCAAGACTTCCGTAGCATGTTTAGCCTTTAAATAATTGTTAAACTCATTTCAAACGATCCAACCTTCAACAAAAACAGTTTACTTGTTTGTTTCAAGTGTTGTAGCAGTAATATAAAGTCCCATCCTCATTTTTTGAGGAGAGATGGTTCATTACTAAAGTGCACTGGAGTAGTACATCTCATAACAGAACTTTTCCTAGACCAGGGATTCACTTAATATTTCCACCAAGAAAATGTGATAAAAAAAATGTACAATGTGATTCCAAAGACATGGATTTGTTCACCGTTAAAAACTGATAGCTACAAATAAAAAAATAAATTCCTCTTTTGCTCTACAAACAAGAGCACTGTTAGTTTTATTCCCCCAGGATCAATACTAATCATGCTATATAACCAACCCAGAGCACTTGGTAACAAGCAGGACATTGTGAATTCAATTCTATTTTTTGTGAGAGAGCTACAAGTCAATATGTTCTGAAGACAAATACAAAAAATCTAATTTTTAGGTGAGGCTATAATGGGAACACATTTATAATACATGACTTTCAATATTTATACAAAGACATTGCAAGAGTCTAGTTAGTGTTAAAATATTTTACTTCCCATGGTCCAATATAACTTAGCTCTCACTGGTGAGAGTTATCACTCTATCTGGCATAATACTTCAAAACATGTTTCCATGGTCTTCATGTGTTGGGGGGAATGCCTGAGGTTTGAAAGGTTAAAGGGCAGCAAGACCTCTGATTAGAAACAAGGAGTTCATATGTAGTTTAGTAAATCCAGTAAAGAGAACAATAGGGAAGTGGTGGAATTAGAAGAAAATAAAATGCACCTTAGGAAAACAAACCTAATGGAGGAGAGCAGAAGGTGAATGCTGAATTGATTTACAAAGAGGCATAGGTCTGCCCCCAACACACACACATATATCAGTGGATTCAGTGTTTATTGCTTTCCTTTCCACGTGGAATGTAAGAAGACACACTCATGAAACTATATGAACTTTTAGGAGAATCTGAACCACATCATTTCAGCCAACAAAGCAAGAGTGTGGTGTGACTTGATGAAGAGTTAATTTCCATTCTGTTTGATGCTCAACTGGTACATTTAACATTAAAAAAAATATTCCTCTTAAACAGAAACTGGTCTTAAACTTATTGAATTGACCCAATGCATCTCTCTTCTTCAAGACCGTAAATAAAAATAATAAATCAAGTATCAACTCCTGGCCCCATTGTCCTCAGAGAAACCAATATTTCATAAACTATTCCTGTTCTACGTCTAGACCTTAATGGTCATCAATTCTTTTTCTTTTATTTTAAATTTTTTATGTTTATTTTAGTTATTGAGAGAGACCAAGTATGGTGGCAGAGGGACAGAGAGAGAGGAAGACACAGAATCAGAAGCAGGCTCTAAGTTCTGAGCTGCCAGCACAGAGCCTGATGCCGGGTTCGAACTCACAAACCGTGTGATCATGACCTGAGCCAAAGTCAGATGTTCAACCAACTGAACCACTTAGGTGCCCCCATCACTTCTTCTAATCTCTTTTAGTATTACCACTTAGTCATTTTACAGTTCTTACCTTTACTTTAATTCACTGGGTTTTACTGCTATCAAGTCTCTCCTGTTTAAGTATCTACTGTATGAGACACTCTCAAATTACTAAAAATGACTTTTGGTTTGTTTTGCATTCAAAGACTCTAGTGGATAGTTAGGAGGGAGATACTATACATTTGACCATTCCCTGGTGTGTTTCAGGCACCGATTCTGGGTTTTTCTTTAGGAGATAATCATTTGCTAAGTATTATCAGTATAAGGGGATCTGTAAGGGGATCAATCTTACTCCAAGGACTGATCATTTGAAGCAATCATGCAGAGGGTTTTCAGAAAGCATTCAGAACAGATCACAACAGTCACCTCCTGCTGGAAGCTGCTAGAGTACCATTCGCACCACCTTTAATGTTCACCTGGCAGTGAGTCCTGAAACTTGTCTGGAAATAACAGTATCCTAAAATTTAGAACCAGAGTGAATATAAAGACAAGACATAAGCAGAAAGTTCTCTTGGATTTATAAGAGAAAGAGAGAGAGACAGAGACAGAGACAGAAAGAACAGAAGCAAAATTGCTTATATAAAAAAGATATTACTTAGTTTTTAAAGGTTAGCATTATTTGTGAATACTATGAAAAATATCCCAATCTGATTTGCTTTAGCAAATAATGTCATGGTGTTTTATATGCATTAAACCTTTTTTCTGTATTCCAGAGCTTTAAAGAGGAAATTAGCTTTAATACATATTGCATAAAAGCAAATAATAGTCACAGCATAATTCACCAGATCAATTTTCTGAAACTTCACATCACTTTGTTTTTCAGAACAATCTCCAAAATTGAGATTATCAGATCTATTCAATCTGAGGGATGATTTCGGTTAAATTCACATCCCACTCAAATTCTTATCCCCATGTGTGTACCCTATCACATCAAATGGAAAGTAAAGATAAATTATGTTCATTCTCTTTCATTCACAGGAAAGTAGATGTGCACATTTTATGAAGATTGCCAACAATAAGGAATGAAATAAAAAGCTTTCTGATGTATTCTTATTTACCCTGAAAATAAACTTAATCAGAACACCTGTTCCACAAGCAGGCTAGAGAGTTGATGTTATTCTACATAACCCAAGACTTCAGCAGTTGCTAGTGAATATCAGAACTACTGGATACAGGTATTGTACTTCCTAAAGCAATCCAAAGCTTGCAGATTATGGACTTATTTCAGAAATAAGGATAAAAATAAACTAGTTCACCTTAAAATTTTCCAATATTATGTCTTCATCAGACCATAAAGTTTTCATTTTCTGTCTTGCAAACCTCTGCAAAGCTACCAAATATAAACCAAAACTTGCCTCGCAAAGTTCACCAATGGCCAATAGTCATGTCTTAACAAGCTGAGCGGTGTCTCCTCATATATTTGTTTTGTGAAAGGCACTGCTGATCATTCTCTTTTTAAAATTGGGTTTTATATTAATACATTAATTTAAACTTCCTAGGTAAGTGTGGCTGGCCCTCTTTCAGGCTCAGTTCTTTCATACGGGGCTAAATTTCTTCCTTGAAGTTTTTACTACTTCAGTTCAAGTCCTAACTTTTGTCTTCATTTACCAAAATGTTTTCTATTTATCATTGATTTTCATTCAACTCCAGCCCATCCTATATGAACTAAATATACCCCAGGCTGTTACATAGCTTCTCTGAATAGAATCATATCTGAAGAAGCACTGTCCATAGGAGAAATTACTTTACAAGCATCTTGTTTAGCATATATCTTATCTTTTATCTCTCCTCAACTCTCCTGCATCCCAAAACTCTTACCTAATTTTCCACCCCAACTCAGCACCCAACCATATAATTTCTCTGTGTTTCTTCTCTGTTCTAGCTCTTAGAGCTTTATTATGTTAATATCCCCAACTTCTACTTAAGTTCCCTTTCTTTTCTCCATTAATTTTATATTGCTGCAATAACAAATTACCATAAACTTCACATCTTTAAATGAAAAATATTTATTACCTTATAGTTCTATAGATCAGATGTCCAGGCTGAACTTGGGCAGGTCCTTTGATTAAGGTTTCACAAGGCTGGGAACCAAATGTCAGCCAACCATATTCGGGTGGTTGGTAGAATCCAGTTCCTTAAGGTTATTATGATTGAATTCCCCATTTTCTTCCTGGTTTCTATCCAGAAGTTATTTTCCACTTCTGGAGTCCACTAGCATCCCTTGGCCTGGGGCCCACTCCATCTCTAAGCCCGCAAAGGCAGACACTGCTTAAGGAACAAGGGAGGGAAAATCTTTACACACTGATTTCTTCTCATGCCTTGAATCTCTGACTTTCCCTTCAGCTTTAACCATCAGACCTCTTCAGTTTTGAACAGTTGATGTAATACATTGGACCCACCCTGGTAATCCAGGAAAACCTTCCTATGTTAAACTGCTTACCTCTCAAAATGATTAGTCACATCTGCAATTGCATCTGCAAAGCCCTCTTAGCTTTGTAACCTTACAAAACCATGGGCAAGCCAGGAAAGCAAAGGTCATGGGAACCAAGGCTTGGCTACCACACCTTCCATTACCAGAATACCTCACAACAGAGGATCAAATCAATGAAGAGAATTATTTCCTTTCCCTTTGTCTCTCCCGTTCTGTTTCTTTCTGCCTATCCTTTCAAGGCAGTATCACAAGATGCCTGGGGCCTGGACGGCTTAGAGAATGAGGAAGGGAAGAGGTAATTTGACAGTGACATGTTTCTCCTTAAAAAGTGAGGAGACAAAGAAGTTAATCTTTTTGTAAATATTCATGTATTATTATTTTTTTGGTCACATTAATTATGTCAGCATACTTTTTCCTAAAATCATTTCTTTCTTCCCAGCTTTACTATTTTTTAAGTTTGTTTATTTGTTTTGAGAGAAAGAACACATGCCCCCCCCCACACACACACACCTGCTGAATGCGGGAGGGGCAGAGAGAGAAAGGGAGGGAGAATCCCAAATAGGCTCTGTGCTGTCAGCCAGGAGCCTGGCATGGGACCTGAGTCAAAATCAAGAGTCTAACGCTTAACTGACTAAGCCATCCAGGCATCCCTCAACTTTACTATTTTTTAATGACAATCACCTGTTCATAAACCTCTGCCTATGAATTAACATCCAATCCAACTCTTTATCCTCACCACATAATCAAATGACCTTGTTTTCAATGAATGTGCCAGATCTATTTCTGCTATAGTTTGAAACTCTGAAATCAGATGGGAGAGTTCCACTGTAGCAGCATCAGGCAGATGGGATTAAGAATGGAATAAAAACCTTGACAGAAACTCATCAGCAGAATGAGGAAGAAGTAAAGAGCAGCTCCTGTGATTGCATGTAAACATGGTAATAAACAAATAAATGTTTAATAAACAAGAATGGGAAAAATATCATTATAAATCCTAGCTTCAAATTTCAATAGATAAGAAGAACTTCATGTCTAAAGGACATGGAAAATTTATAGCAAGTATTTGAGAGGCCCTGTTAGATAGTGAAATGACCACGGAGATTTGAGTCAAAGAGACCTGAGTCTGAGTCTCCAGGCTCACCTTGCCTAAGTTATTTACTTTCTATGAGTCTGACTAGCTTCATTTGTGCAATGGGAATAACACTGCATTAGCCAGATGTTTATTGCAAAAATTAAATTTAGAAAACAATCCAAAAATCTCAATGGCTTTCCACCGTAAGCATACTCAGCCATAAGTCTTCAGGTCACCAGAGGCAGTTCCCTTGCAACTGAGGGTTCTACTCAAGAAAACTGTGTCTCTCATTCTTGATGCCGTCTTGCAGGACATCACTTACTCAGTGTTTTCTTATAATGAAGGACAAAATCTATTCAAGAAGCCAGCAAGAGAACATGATGTCTAAGGCCAGAGAAAAGTCACAATGCAAACCCAACATCAGTGGAGCCCTGGTGAATTTTGCTAAGAAGTCTTTTCATCATCTCTTCCCACTGAAGTTAAGACACAAGGAGAGACTAGTTGCTGAACTATAGTCTAGTCACCAGAAACACTGACCTTGGGCGTTTGCCATTTGTAAAGCAAGGTAGTGTTAGATTTACATTGTCAAGTAGTTGGAACATAATGGAGAATGTGAAGGAGAAAAAGGTGAACATGGTTGTCCTCTGAAAGATTTATCCTTGGATAGAGTGAGAGGGGTGTGGGTCTAGGACACGGTCTTCAGGACCAAGAGGAGAATAGGATATCAGGATAGGGCAGCATTGCCCCTTTACAACTGGGTTAAATTAGAGATACCCCACAAATACGGGGAAAGGGAAAGAAGTAAAGGGAATTGGTTAGAACCTTCTCCTCTGAGACAGACTGAGGGTTGGAGCCATGTGCCAGAGTTTAGAATCAAAAGAGAGGCTGACTTATATGCTCTTGTAGCACCAGGGACATGGATCTGAATCTCAATGATAAAAACTTGGAAAGAAAATTTTGGAGAAGCAGCCTAATTTAACTTTGTCCATTAGGGAGAAAAGGAGCTGAGCTTCTTGATAAATGTATCATATATGCATTTAACTTAGGGGAATTAAGATATGCATGGTTGAAAAGGAAAGGGGAAAGAAGGTACAGGATGAACAATTGTTTCCTTCATGGGTGTGCGATTCTGAGTGAGTGGGAGGTGGTCTGCTGTTTCCTCAGACTGTCTCAGAGACCAGGTGGTTCTCATAGAACATTGACTACATTCAAATCAAGAAGCAGAAAGCTTTTCTAACACTGGGGAAGAATTTTGTTTGTAGAAGATATTGAGAATTTGTACAATATGGCACCTTACTAAGGGATTTTCAAGGAGGATAATGGGCTGACTTTGGAGACTGAACTTCATATAAAATCAACTCTAGTTATACAGTTCCTCTGCCAGTCAAGCCAGTTTTGTTGATTTATTCACCACCTTTGTGACCACCACGATAGCTCAGTCCACTATGCTCTCCTTTTCAACATTGAAGCAAAACAGAAATCTGCTGGCTCTACCTTCAAAACATACTAAGCTCATCTCTAACTTAAGATGTCTAAGTCTCCATTCTCTTGCCTAGACTACTTACTGTAGGTAGCTCCTAAATAGTCTCCCCAGAATCCTCTGAACACGTCAACCAAAGTTTTACATTTCTTGTAATGGCTTATCTAGCCTTATGTGATCTAGCCGTTAGTCATCTCCTGGGTCACATCTTCTACACCGTCTCATCTACACCCTTGCTCACTCCACCCCAGACACACTAGTCTTCAGTTGTTCTTTGCACACACTGGAAATGATTCTGTCTTAGTGTCTTTGGCACCCTTCCTGGAGGTTTGTGAGCACTATCAGTTTCAAAATAATATGTAATTCTAATAATTCTATTTTTGTATATTAAATTATTCCTTTTTAATTTTATTTTAGTTGATTCTATACAAGTGTTATTTTTCTAACTTCTTATATTGGATGCTTACCTTACTTATTGTCTTGTCAATTTCTTTTCTTATATATGGATTTTGGGTTATAAATTCTTCATTAAAACTATTTTTTTGCATTCCATAATTTGCTAGGAAGTATTTTCACTATAATTCAATTTTAAATATGATTTCAATTCAGCTTTTTTTCCTTCAGTCCATCATGTATTTAGAATCACTTTTTAAATATAAAACATAGGACTTTTAATATGTTATTTTAGTATTGATTTTTAACTTAATGTCATTGTGCTCAGAAAATGTGGCTTGCATTATACTGAGTCCTGGAACTTTTTTTTAATTTGCTGTATACTTAAAATGTGATCAAATTTTATAAATATCCCATAAGTATTTGAAAAGTTTTTGGGTTGCAATGTTCTTTAGATGTCCTATTTGATTAAGCTTTTTAATTGCATTATTTAAATCCATATTCTCATCGATTTTTTTGTCTGCTTGATCTATCAATAAGTAAGAGAGGTGTGTTAAATCAATTATTTTTCAGTTCTCCTTTTAATTCCTTCAATTTTATTTGATATGTTTTAAAGCTATATTATTAGGTACATAGAACATTAGGAATGAAATATCATCCTGACGAATTGAATCCTTATCGAAACAAAATAGACCTCTTTATCTCAATTAATGCTGTTCTGCTTCTGAAATCTATTTGGCGTGATATTAACACAAAAGCACTGGATTTCCTTTAGTTCTTATTTATTATATATGTTGTTGTTCTGGATAATTCTAAGTCATTCTTTTTTTTAAAATATTGCCTCTCCTCTTTTTATTCTCTTCTTCTAGGACTCCAAGTAAATATATGTCTTACTTTTTTACTCAATCATCCACTTTTTAAAGCCACTTTTACTATGTACTTTCTTTTTGTCTTCTGTGCAACTTCCTTCGATCTTTCTTTAAATTTACTAATGCCTTAATTTCTATATGTAGTTGTGCTCAACATGTTCATTAATTTAATTTCTTTTTTCTTTTATTTTAAAAACAAAACAGAATTGTGTTGCTGTTTTTTTATACATTCGTTTTTGGTTCCTTCTTAGCACTTTTTATATTCTCTTTTAGTTATACAATAAACTAGGCAAGTGCTTTATACTAGAAATAGTCTCCTTGGATATTTGGTTTTCTTATCACCAGGAATAACATTGTATTCAGTGTGTCCTTCATGGCACCTAGTTTCACACTTTCTGCCCTTTACTCTGTTGCCTTTCACAGTGCTGGTAACAGCCACAACCCCGTCATCCTCTGGCCTATGGATCTGTCAGCCTCTCCTTCTCCCTCACCCATTGCTCTGGCCTCTGCATCCCAGCCTCTCCTTCAGAGTCACTCCTCCTTTTTTCTTGAAGGATAAATATGTCTGCTGGCTGAGTTGCTCCATCACCTATTTCTGACCTGTAGAATCCTGAGAGTCTGACAACCTTTCTATTGCATCTAGACTCTACTCTTCAGTCCAAGCTGGCAGTGTTTGTGCTGAGGTAATATTCTCAAAAACTCTGTGAGTCTCCCATGTATGTCATAAAAATCTACACTTTGTTGTTATTGTTGTTGTTTGTTTTTAATTTGAGAAAGAGAAGGAGTGTGCATAAGGAGGGGTAGCTGGAAGAGGGAGAGAGAAAGTGAGTGAGTGAGTGAGAGAGAGAATCTTAAACAGGCTCCACACTTAGCACATAGCCCAACATGGAGTTTGACGGAGGACTCAATCCCATAACCCTTGGATCATGACCTGAACCTAATTCAGGAGTTGGATGCTCAACTGATCAAGACACCCAAGTGCCTCAAAATCCACACTGTTAGACAAAAGATTCCACCAGTCTTTCCCGGATGACCCCATCTTCATTCCTGGCTTCTGCCAAGATGAATAATTGGGCCCATCAGTCACATACCTCATCTCTTCAGCAAAAGTTTTTCAGCTACAAACTTGGTTCTTCCTCTAGTGAATTTCCAACAGTAAATTTCTTAATTTGAACATCCTTAGCAATCTGAATAGACTGAGACTCTCCGAAGTCACCAAATGCTGGTTTTTCTTTGGTTAACAATTTCTTCTTCAAATTACCTCTTTCTTCTTTCATTTTACTGTAAAGAGGAAGGAGTAATGAGGTTGTACATTCAACACTTTGCTTGAACAGCTCCTCAACTAAATATACTAGCTTATTATTTATAAGCTCTGCTTTGCACTCAAAGGATATAATTCATCCAAAGTTTCTGCCATTATACAAGGGTTGACTTTCCTCCTATTTCTGATACATGTTTCTCATTCTCTTCTGAGACCTTACCAAAAGCAACTTTAATGTTCATATTTCTTTTTTTTTAATTTTTATGTTTTATTTTATATATGAAAGAGAAAAAGAGAGAGACAGAGTGTGAGCAGGGCAGGGGAAGAGAGGTGGAGACAGTATCTGAAGTAGGCGCCAGGCCCCAAGGTGTCAGCACAGAGCCAAATGAGGGGTTCGAACTCACAAGCAGTGAGATCATGACCTGAGCTGGACTCAGATGTTTAACCAACTGAGCCATCCAGCCACTCTAATGTTCATATTTCTTAAACTTTTTTCTTACTTTTTAGAGAGAGAGAGAGAGAGAATCTTAAACAGGCTCCATTCCCAGTGTGGGGTCTGACATAGGACTCAATTTCACGATTGTGAAATCATGACCTTAGCCAAAATCAAAAGTTGGACATTTAACTGACTGAGCCAGTGAGGTACCTCAGATGTTTATATTTCTCCCAATAGCCATTTCAAGACAATCTGGACTTTTTCTATCACGTGCTTTAGATTCTTCCAGCATTTACCAATTACTCAATTCCAAGACTTTTTCACATTTTTAGGTACTGTTACAACAGCATCCCACTTCTATTAATAAAATGGTATTAGTTTCATAGGGATGTTATAAAAAATATCCATAATGTGATGGCTAAACACAATAGAATTTTATTCTTTTGTGGTTCTGGAGCCAGAAACTGATATCAATGTGTTGGTAGGACCAAACTCCTTCCGAAAGCTCTAGAGGGGAACTTGTCTTTGCTTCTTCCAGCTTCTGGTGGCTCGAGATGTTGTTTTGCTTGTGGTGGCATAGTTCCAATCTTTGTCTCCATCTTCACTGATCCTCTGTTGGTCTCTCCATATTCTCCCTTTTAGTCTCTTATAATGACACCTGTCATTGAATTTGGGGCCCACACTAATCCAGGATGACCTCATCTTGAAATCTTTAACTTAATTATATGTACAAAGGCCCTTATTCCAAATATGGTCAAATTGTGAAGTTCTAGGTAAGCATCTTTAGGGGAACCCCATTCTCTGCAGATATTTTAAAGTAATACATTTATAAAAATTCATTTCAGGTAGCTATAAGCTCACTGTTATTGAAAATATCAAAGTTTAACTTGTCTACAATATTTACTACTTCTTTTTCCCTATAACATTACAATAGAAAGATCAAGGATTAAAATTTAATAACTACCAATATATGAAAATTCAGGTCTGAAAATTGAAGCTAACTAAAATAAAACTTGAAGGGCTTTATGATTTGCATTTCCTTTCAAATGTTGCAATAACATTTTAATTACGTTTTTAGGGGCACAGGTAGAAAAACATCTTAACAATGTGACAAAACATAGTAAACAGAAATGATTAAGGTCTAAAAATGTGATTGCGTGAGGACACTGAAAACAACAAACCCCATGTCTCTTATTCATGCTGAGATACAGCATTCTTGAAAATAACTTTGTTGTTGTTTTTTAACAAGCTGCCACTGCTTCAAGGTATTAAAAAGGATTTAATAACCAACTCAACTCACAAGGATTGTCTTTTCCTTGAGATCATGAAGAGTTAAAGAAAACTCTTTTTTATTCCTGTTTCAGTCCCTATTATGGGAATGGCTATCATAATGACCTTCTGCATGATAAACTCTTGATGCTTTACCTGGCATGTGCATATTAAGGTCTTACAATGTTGATAGACATGGAAACCCTAGTGGGAATGAAGTGTGTTGAGGCTATTTCATGACAAAAATTCGGAAGGCAGAAGAATTTTTCACGAATTGACTGTTTTAATCCTCATGAGTAGCTTTAAAACACAACAGGTGAATCACATGGGAAATTAATAGTGACAGATATTTCTCAATGGTAATAACTGTCAATTATAATGAACTAAAGACACTCATCTAATTTTTACCACAACAATGTAGATAAGGCTGCGGTCAGAAACGGCCCTAAGGAAATGAGGTGTTTGTCTTTTATAACCAGTATTAGCTGATAGCCCCCTTTCCTCACCTCATGTCTACTTTCCAGAGACTATTACCCTGACCCAGGTTTTTCACATTATTCAACAATCCATAGCTATTAGTAAAATTCATATTCAAAGAAATAGTCTTCATATTGATTCCTATCATTACTCTTCCCTCTATTTTAGACTTCTCTTATTTCTCCTTGAAGTAGAGAAACTACATCAATTCTTATTCCAATGACTGATTTACCTTATAAATAAGTAAAACTTTGCTAATTCAATAATTTCATAGTAAGAGCAGTGATTTTTCTATCCTGGAGAAGGACAGGAGAGAAAGATTACCATGGGGCACAAGGAAAGTTTTGGGAAGTGATATAGATATACAGATACAGATATATAGATATTATCTTGGTTTTGACCATGGTTTCACTGATATAAACATGTCTCCAAACTAAGCAAATTGCACACTTTAAGTGTGCACAATTTATCATATATTAGTTGTAGCCCAATAAGATAAAAAATAAATTTATATTAATTAAAATTATCAAAATAGTGTAAAATATTCACATTTTAAAAGTTATCACAAGAATAAAAAATCTGTAACTATGTGTGGTGATGGATACTAACTAGACTTATTGTGATACAAATTTTCAATATATATGAATATCAAATCATTATGTCATACACCTGAAACTAATATAATATATGTCAATTATACTTCAGGAAAGAGAAAACAAAAACAAAATCTTACTCATACACGTGACCATGTATCCACATCAACCTAGGGATTTAGCTTCAAGTATATTTCAGAGTAGTGTCTATAGTCATATTTACAACTCAATGTTCAAACACCTTTTGAAAGAGAACTCACAAGAGAATTACAGTGTAAATGAAAGAAAATGCATCACAATGGTCCAGGCAATTTACCTCTTTCTACTTTTGATAGTTAATTGGGAATGAAGAGAAGAACAAGATGCCTTTTCTTAAGAGGATGGGGTTTGTTTGTGTGCTGGATTGACATATCCATTTTAGAAGAAATTCATATTTTTAATTTTTAATAGATTCTATACTTGAGATTTGCTATCTTGCAAATCTCATAATCTTATGATCATATTATGTGAACTTTTCCAAAACCATCAGAAATCTGCCTGAAAAAAAGAGCTTAAAAGGTAGGTTGGAACAAAGCTGAAGGCTCAAATAGAGTTTTTAGTAGGAACTGACTTCATGGGCACTCTACTTTATGGAAAATTGGTTTGGCAATAGTGTAGAATGAATAAAAATGAGAGCAGTGATGAGAAGCCAGCTGAGAACTGAGGTATATCCAGGTGAGATGTAATGACGTGTGACTCTAATGATAAGTATGTAAGTGAGACAGAAGAGGCAGAAATTGAGAGAGAGAGAGAGAGAGAGAGAGAGAGAGAGAGAGAAGAGAGAGAGATTGTGGAAATGAACCTGTGTTACTTACAGGATTTGGCAACTAATTGAGGTAAAAAATCAAAAGTGATGTTTTGATCCTGGGCATTTAGGAATATGACTATGCAATTAATGATAATGGGGAAATCGGAAGGAAGATACCATCTGGAGAAGAACATCATTACTTTTTTCCCCCCTCATATATTAAGTATGTCATCCAGTGATTCAGCTGAAGTTGGAACTGTGGAACAGGAAGAGACAGGACCATGGTTATCGGGATTAATTTGGAAGTCATGAAAGCCCAGAGGCTGAAGACGTAATACTGAGAAGAAAAAGAATGGAAACAGATGTTTGGAACTTCCATACTGTGGGTGGTAGAGATAAAAAGAACATTCAAAGAGGGCAAATAAATGAAACTCCCATGGAAAAAAAATTCCTGTGTCCCAGAATTCCTGAAATCATTTTAAGAAGCCTTTATTTTCCAGTAACAATCACAGCAGAGTGAAAAGCTTCCGAAACAGGTTTCAAAGATTACTAAAAAATTGTGTAGTAGAGGTTGAAAGCACAAATCTCTCTCTCTTTTTAAAATAATTTTGACTAGAGCTTGAGAAAGTATCAGGTCAGATAAAAGTGTTTGGTTTAGATAAAGTGGGAATGAGTGTATTTGTAAGCACAAAATTAATAGAATCTTTCAATAAATTGTATTGCAACAATTGGTCATCCGTATGCAAAAAAATGTATCCAAATACACTTTTCACAAATTTAACTCAAAATAGATCATAGACCAAAATGTCACATGTAGGATTACAAAACTCTTAGAAAATAATATGGAAGAAAATAGAAATGACCTTGAATTTGGTGATAACTTTTTAGGTACAACCCTCAAAGCACAATTATAAAAGAAATAATGCAGAAATAGTACTTCATTAAAATTAAAATCTGCTCTGTAAGAAACACTGTCAGATGAATAAGAAGAGAAGTCACCAACTAGAAGAAAATATCAGCAGAAGACTTATCTGGTAAGTTATTATTATCCAAAATATACAAAGAGCTTTTAAAAGGCAACAAGAAAATGAAAACCCTTATTTTAAAAAAATGGGCAAAAGACCAGAACAGACATCTCACTAATGAAGATATAGAGATAGCAAATAAAAATATAAAAGGTTGCTCAAAATCCTATGTCATTAAGGAATTGCAAATTCAAGCAATAATGAGAAGCCACTGCATATTTATTAAAATGACCAACACCAGAAAGCTGAAAATACCAAATGATGGCAAAGATGTGGAGTATCAGAAACTCATTCATTGGGGTACATGAGTGGCTCAATTGGTTAAGTGTCCAGCTTCAGCTCAGGTCATGATATCACGGTCCGTGAGTTTGAGCCCTACGTCAGGCTTGGTGCTGTCAGTTTATGTCTCCGTCTCTCTCTGCTCTTCCCTCACTCATGCTCTGTCTCTCTCTGTCTCTCAAAAAATGATTAAACATTAAAAAATATTAAAAAAAAAAGAAATTCATTGCTGTTTGGAATGCAAAATGACCACTTTGGAAATCAGTTTGGCAATTTCTTACAAAACTAAAACATACCCTTACTATACACTCCAGCAATTGTGCTTCTTGGTGTTTACCAAAAGAAGTTGAAAATTGATGTACACACCAAAAACTTTTATGAGTAGTGTTTATAGTAGCTTTGAAACTTGAAAGCGCCCAAGATATTTTTCAGTAGGTGAATGAATCGATAAACTGTGGTACATCCAGACAATGGCATATTATTTAGCACTAAAAATAAGTGAACTATCAAGCCATGAAGTGACATGTAGGAAACTTAAATACATATTGCTAAGTGAAAGAAGTCTATCTGATAACCTACATATCATACGACTCCAACTGTACAATTTTTGGAAAAAGCAAAACTTTAGTGATGGTGTAAATTCACAACTTCAGGAGCTTCTTGAATACAACCTGAAACCTGCCTTTATACAGGAAGAGCAGGGAAAGACTGGACAAAGAGGCCGAGCATAACAGAGTGGTAAGTGGCAAGATTAACAAGCAGGGGAATTTACGTAAGAAGCTTGGCCTTAGGCTGGTGAAGAAAGTAGATCTCTGCACCTGCCTGCCAAATGTTAAAAGTTTATGTAAAGGACTTAACCAAGTTCAGTCATATATATTTTCCAGATGATCCCAACATCACATTACTTACTACCTCAAGGCTATGTCCCTGGGGCAGCTTCTGGGAGCAAGAAAGGCAAGTGGAATGCACATTCCAAGGACAAGTTTGGGGATTAAGGAGCCTCTAGTTATTGGAGTCGAGCTCACAGGTCAGCTGAAGTCATTATACTCTTGATGGCCTCCCCCCAAAGACAGTAAAAAGCTCATTGGTTGACAGCAGATGCGGGAGGAAAGAGAGATGACTAGACAGATCAGAGGATGAAACTACACTATATGATTGCATAATAATGGATACATATCATTATACACTAGTCAAAACCTGCAGAATGAACAATACCAAGAGTGCACCCTAATGTAAACTGTGTACTTTAGATGATAACTATGGGTCAACACAAGTTGGCGAATAGTTAAAAAAAATAAATAAATGTAATGTTCTGCCGTGTGTTGTTGATGGTAGGGGAAGACATTTGGCAGGGGGATGACAGGGGTATATCTGTATTTTTTTGCTCAGTTTTTCTATGAATGTGAAACAGTTCTATAAACAAAATCTGTTTTTAAATTAAGGCAAAAAATACAGAGACAGTACAGCAGAAAAAAATTCAAGGAAGAAAGTGAGTAATTGATGAAATGACATAAAGTGTATGTGTGAAAATAGCTAGAATCAAGTTTGGCAGAAGGCATATAACAAAAGATAACCCTGAAAATCTAACAGTATCCAGATACTGAACAATGTTGTAAATAAAATATTCAGCTATTTTTAAAGGAACTTACAAAAAATGTATGACATACAGTTTCTCTTAAATTTAGGCACAAACATCTGAAAGATTCTGTAACCATACTTGCAATACAAAATCATTTTAGAATACATATATACTTTGTCATAAGGCAGCAAAATATTACCAAATCAACTCTATGGCTAATACCAACCATAAAAATGTTAAAATACAAGCACTTTTTAGATATCCAGCTCAAGTAACTAACCCCTTACCTCAACCCAATCAATTTCCTAGTATACCTTAATGTGTGACGTAAGAAAGGTGATCAAGCCAAAGCTTGAATCCTAGATAGGGGAATTGTTTTTTACTATCACAAATTATTTTTAGAATAGAATAAACATTAAAGTAACCTTATTTTCCAGGTATATCAAGTAGATTGAAAAATTGTCTTAAATTTTTTTAATCTTTATTTATTTTTGAGAGAGAGAAACAGAGCACAGCTGGGGAGGGGCAGTGAAAGAGGGAGACACAGGATCTGAAGCAGGATCCAGGCTCTGAGCTGTCAGCACAGAGCCCGACACGAGGCTTGAATTTATGAACCATAAGATCAGGATCTGAACCAAAGTCAGAAAAATTATATTATTAAAAATATATTGGCATTTGAGTGGTTCAGCTAGTTAAGCACGCAACTCTTGATTTTGGCTCAGGTCATGATCTCATGGTTTGTGTGATCAAGCCCCATGTGGGACTTGGCACAGATATCACAAAGCCTGCTTGGGATTCTCTCTCCCTCTCTCTGCTCCTCTCTTGCTCACACACACACACGAGCTTTATCTCTCTCTCTCTTTCTCTCTCTCAAAACAGTTAATAAACCCATAAATATACACACACACACATATATATATATATCAAAAATATATGGTTCAAAGATTGAACATATTAAAAAAAAAGGTATGAGAAGCATACAGACCACTATCATAAAAGATAGAAATAATATTGAAATTATCCTTTGTTGTGTAAGGTTTTAGAGATCCTTATCATAGGACTTAGCCATTTGGGATTAAAAATCAGAGTTGTGATAGTGGGTATGTAATATACACTAGGATCAAAAGCATCAAGTTTAAAAATCAAAAAGTTAATCAAATCTTCCTAGGATCACCTCCCAGTTACTTAGAAACCATTCAACCAGGATTCAATATTCACTGAACTGTAATTTCAGCTATGTTCAAAATGTGCATAACTGTTGCTGTTATTGTGGCATAGACTTGCACAAAATGTATAATATGCAAAATGTTCTTACATATGCCATCATATATTCTTAACAGAAGATAATTATCTTTGTCCAGTCCATTTTCTTGTCCTGTCTTCTACTCTTTCTTACTTTAACACCTGTTTTCTGTCTCTCCACAAGCCCGTCACAGACGCCCACACATGCATACACACACACATACACACAAACACAACACACACTTATACAGATGTATTACACACACTCAGGAACATTTATTTTCATGGTCATGATTCTAAACTAGGTTGGATTTTCTTTTTGGTTGTTTTGATAACAATCGCACTATTTATGATTGTGATCTATTTGTTTAGATAGGTAAACAGGAGACTGAGTCTGCTTTCTAGAGGACTTCAACCTAAAAAATAGAAACACGGTATGTATTTTGGTGTTTATTCATTTCTCTATAAATAATTCAAGCAGACTTTATCTGGTGCATAGAGTGACCCTACCACTATACTTTTCCCCACTGAGCAAGGAAAGGAGAGTGATGGATTTTGATCACCAAACTCTCATAACTTAGGTGTATAAATATATATATATATCAGCATAGATATTGCTATATTGAGCCAAAGCAAACCTTTACAATGATATTGTGCTTCTGACAGGTCACCAACTACTTTTTAAGTGTAAACTAAAAGAATGTACATGAAATACTTTTATTAAACTATAGAGCAATATATGCATAAATATTTTAAAATATTATAACTATCTTTAAATTAAGATAAAATACTAATCATAATAGTGATTTAGTGAGAAGTTTCATAAAATTGGATTTTTTAACGAACCTATTTTTATTAATGAATGTGGTTAATAGGTATAAAATAGGGACCAAAGTAACAATGTAAACAGTGGCAGCATAAGCAAAAAATAATAATAATTAATGAAATGTATTACATGTACACACGTATAATACAGGAGTTATATCTTTCTAAAAAGGCAATATGCTAAATCAGCTTTATTAATTTTGCTTTCCTTTTTGTGATTTATTAGTAAATCATATTACATGTCAACACTGAGTCTCCTAAGAAAGATAATTAGAGAGAATTTTGGTAAGTGACAAACTAGACCAATGATTAATAGACAGATATGTAGATAAATAAATATATAATAGTAATATATAAAAGTGGTTCTAAGAAAAAATATATAAAACATGATAGGAAATATTTCAAAACTTAAATACATATTGGGTGGCTTTATTACATTAGTCAGTTCTTCACTTAAATTTATATTATGTGATTTCAGCCTACAACCATGGTGAAACAACAGGGAATCTATTTTTCTTCAGATTTAAGTAACGAAAAACTTAAAAAACTGGATCACATGCATGAAACAAAGCCTTTCAGACACTGTGCAATACCCAACAGAGTGCAATGGCATCAGAGAAAAATAAAGGGTCACATAATTGAACAAATTTGCTGCATGCATAGTATTTCTAGAACATACAACATGAGGAGGGACCAAAACAGATCCCAGTAGTTATTGATCAGAATTTGGAGAAGTCAAGATAGCTTAGAATTCACAAGACAAAGCATTTGAGTGGAGAGTTTTATAAGTAAAGAACTCTAAAGATATTCAGTTTTCTTAAAAATTTTGGTTGAATATTCATCATGGCATGCCTAAAAATAACCAAGAATAGGAAAAAAATGAAACAAGAGCATGAAGAGTCATCCTCAGATGTCACAGTGACTAGGAATAGTTTATACTTTCAATGGTCAGAAAGGAGAAACTTCATAATAGAACTTTTGGTTGGCTGTTCAGAATGGTATTGGTTAAACAATGTATAATATATATGTATATATTTTATTTATATGTATAAATGTATACATACACATATAACCTATATATAGTAAAGGGTAAACAGTATATAAGTTGTTTTTATGTAGCTTTACAGTATCTGACAACAAAGCTAAAGTATATTTAAAGGAAGACCAAAAAAATAGTGTCCAGGACATAAAGTTTATGTCTGGCATTCATTCAAATACTAACAAATATGTAACAAATAAGAAAATGTAGCCAATGTTGAGTGAGAAAACCAGTTGATGGAAAAATACTTCAAAATGGCAGAAATGATAAAACTATTAGAAAAAGACTTTACTACAGCTATTATAAAAATACAGTATGTAAAGCATGACCTCATTAAAAAGGCATAAAGGTATAAAAACGACAAAAAAAATGAAAACATACAATGCCCGAGTTGAAAACATGTGGGGTGTGATTAACAGTGTATTAGATCCCGTAGAAGAAAAGATTACTAAACTAAGACTTAGCAATTGGCACCTCTGAAAAATGAAACACAGAAAAAACAATTGAAATATACAAACTAGTAGTAAGAAAGTTTCATATAAATATATATTGCCTCATATAAATATATAGGAAATCACAAGAAAAATGGAGCATAAGGAAAGAATAAAGATATGAAGAAATAATTACAAAACTTTTCAAATTTGATGAACACCATGGTCAGAGAAACAATAGGCACAAAAAATTTCAAATAGAGTAAAAACTGCATCAAAATTAAGTGACAAAACCAGTGATAAAAAGAAGATATTACAAGTGGTCAGAAAGAAAAGATATATTATATAGAAGCATTATAATACAAATTACAACAGACTTCTCAGAGGAAACAATGTAGACTAGAAAACAGTGGAACATCTTTAAAATTTTGAAAAAGAAAAAGAGTTAACACAAAATTCTATGCCAATTGAAAAAATATCTTTCAAAAATAAGGGTAAAATAAAGTCAAACATTTAAAGTTACCAGAAAATTTTAGAACCAACACACCAGAACTACATAAAATATTCAAGGAAATTCTTCAGACAAAAGGAAAATGATATGAAAGAGGAATCCAGATCCAATCAAAGAAACAAAAGCAATTAGGAGAATCAATGAAACTAAAAAACTGGTGTTTTGAAAAAATCAATAACATTGATGAACCACTAGCCAGGCTAATCAGAAAAAAGGGAGACAAAACACAGATCACCAATATCATGAATGAGAGAGATATTACTAGTGTCTAAAGATATTAAAAGATAATATGAGTGGGTTAGAAATAGCTATATGCCAATACATCTGAAAACAGGTGAAATTTACAAATTCCTTAAGGTTTACCCAAAAAGAAATAAATAACCTTGGGTGGCTCAGTCAGTTGAGTGTCCGGCTTCAGCTCAGGTCATGATCTCACGGTTCACGGGTTCAAGCCCCGAGTCGGGCCCTGTGCTGACAGCTAGCTCAGAGAAGGGAGCCTGCTTCAGGTTCTGTATCTCCCTCTCTCTCTGACCTTCCCCTGTTCAAGTTATCTCTCTCTTTTTCTCAAAAATAAATAAAAAACATTAAAAAAAGAAATAACCTGAATGGCAAAGAAATTAAAATTGTTGCTGAAAATCTTCCCAGAAAGTAAATGCCAGGAGCAAATGGCTTCATTGGTGACATCTACCAAACATTTAAAGAAGTAACAGTTTAATACAAGGAAATACAAGAGGATTCTGGAATGTAGCATTATTCTGATACTTAAATCAGGCAAAGATATTACAAAAAAAAAACCTATAGAACACTACAATTCATGAACACACATGAATTAGCTAACTGAATTCAACATGCTATAAAAAAGACAATGCATTATGTATTTACTGGTCCGCAAACTCTCTTAGCTTGCAAGACTGACCTTGGAAAAAAAGGAACATATTGTCCACTCAAATGTGCTTGCTGAGAAATTTTTCTGTCAAAATAATTCATGTTTTCATATATTCTTAATACCACAATATGTAAACTATTGTTCTTTTTTCCCATTATTTTAATGAAGAAAACATATATATGAAGGTATTAAAAAGTCTTTTGGATTTTTGTGTGTGTAAGGGTGAGAGGTGTTGACATAAACTGAATACATTTAAGTCACTGAAATTGTCCATTTATTCTTCTATCAAGTAGTAACATCAGAAATCTGGTTTTGTAATTCAGTGTCAACTTCTGGGCAGAAAGGAAAATTTGAGAGGAAAAAAAGATGGCAAAAAAACTCAACGGGTATTATATCTGTGAGGAAGTAAAAGAAGGCATGCAAATAACTTTGTTGTATTTTCTTCCTTTCAATTTTTCCCAGGTTTATTGAGATTTTATTGTGAAATAACATATGTAAATTCAAGGTACTCAACACGATGATTTGATACACATATACAGTGTGAAATGAATTCCACAATTAGGTTAGTTCTCTTCCATTTTTAAAGTAACAGCAGTGAATTGTGACATAGAGTTGCTGAGCAGAAAAAAAATAGTTTTCCTGACTCACTGACTCTTTTGTAATCCTACTCATTGATAAACATCTAAATATAGTGAATCAGAACACCATATATCAGCTAACACTCTCTCAGAGATCCAGTCCTGCAAGACCTCCAGTAGTAGACTAGACTAATTCCAGCCAGTGCCTTGTTTAAGTCAGTAACCACTGCCAACAGCTTCAGAAAGATCCTCTTTGGGCTGTTCTGGACCAAATTGCCCCATATTTTGACATTCCATAAAAGATCTTTTTCCAGATAGTGGCAAACTCACATAAGGCTCAGTATCCCTATTAATTTATATTTTGCCATTATAGGGTTTTAAAAATCTGACATGTAACAAGAGCATATTTTCTATTCTTAATAAGTGTCAAACTCAATTTTGTGACTTTTAAAAATGTATCCCTCTAACATGTTGAAATTTGAAACAAATCAAAGTAAAGTTTATACATGGTAGAAAAAAGTAATGGAATCTAAGGAAGTACACAAACACTTCAGTTAATTCCCAATTTTCTCTTTGGATCATAAGTATGATAGTGGCATGTTTACTAAGTATTACATTTTAGGTGCTGGGTTAAACACTTATGTTAACATTTTACTTAATCCTCAGATAATAATCACGGATGTTAACAAAATGTTATTTTCATTGTGCTTGTAAAAAATCTGACATGTAGTGAGGTTAAGTCACGTGTCAATAATTGAGCAGCAAATAAGTGATGTTACAAATCCAGTCTGTCTGGTTCCAGAAACTTGACTCTTATCACTAGACTGCACTGTCTCTTAAGAAGACACCTAACCCAAGTACTTCCGACATTAAAAGTGCAACTCAAATAAGAAACCAGACTGGTGTGCCGAGGACACACAAGATGATGAAAGATTGCAATTAAAATGATCTCTGTAAAAGGGAAGAAGGAAGGGAGGAGGGGAGAAAGGAAGGAAAGAAGGAAGGAAGAAAGGAGGGAGAGGGAGGGAGGGGGGCAGGAAGGATAAAAGGAAAGAAGGAAGGAAGGAAGGAAGGAAGGAAGGAAGGAAGGAAGGAAGGAAAGAAGGGAGAAAGAAAGAAAGAGAGAGAAAGAGAGAAAGAGAGAAAGAGAGAAAGAAAGAAAGAAAGAAAGAAAGAAAGAAAGAAAGAAAGAAAGAAAGAAAGAAAGAAAGAAGGAAGGAAGGAAGGAAGGAAGGAAGGAAGGAAGGAAGGAAGGAAGGAAGGAAAGAAAAGAGAGAGAGAAAGAAAGAAAGAAAAGAAGATGTTCTCTACCAATGAACAACCTATATTTTCCAATCACATACACACATACAGACTAATAATTAATAAGCATTCAAAGTAAATTATATGTAACTGATTTATAAAAATGACATGAATATTGTAACAATATTGGTATTCTTTTCTATATCTTATTACTTATGCATTATTGACTATCCACTATCTGAGTTCTTCTCTATAGACAGTTCTATTGAATTTACTAAAATACTACTTAATTTATTCACCCAAAAGTTTAACATCACTTAGGTCTTTCAAAGATGCAGTTTAGGCTGCACACATTTTCCAAGGGAACTTTTTAAATATTTTAAAATGTCACCTCTTGTGTGATATTTTTAACAAATCTAAAATCCTACTTGTCCATGTTTATTCTGTATAAAATGTATCACTGGAAACTTGCATAGTGACTAGAATATAATGAGTTATAACATAACTTTACAAATGAATTCTAGCACTCAACATCCTCCATCAAGTCTTCCTTATTTCATTATTTCCTCAAATATTCACATTTGTTTTAATTATAGGTCATGAACAAAAGAAGTGTGAACACTGTGTCTTGGGGGTACTGCAAATTTAGATATCTAAAAATTAAAGAAACATAGAAGGAGAATGGGAAGAAATGACCAGAAGAAGATACTTCAGAAAGATACGCTCTTTGGCTTTTCTGGACCAAATTGCCCCAAATTTTGACATTCCATTAAAGATCTTTTTCCAGATAGTGGCAAACTCACATAAGGCTCAGTATCCCTATTAATTTATATTTTGCCATTACAGGGTTTTAAAACTCTGACATGTAACAAGAGCATATGGAAGCTAGTAAAGAACATGTTTCAAAAGGAAGGCTGGTCAAACTACATGAAATGCAACAGACAGATGAAGTTAAATGATACTGAAAGTTGGGCATTGAATTTAGCATCCTAGGTATTGTTGATAACTTTGATAAGAGCTTTTCAGTAAAGTAGTTGGGATGAAGTCTGTGTGCAGCAGAGAATGAAAGGAAGAAAATTAGAGTGTGTTAATACTGAAAATTCAATGATTGTTGTTGTAACCAGGAGCAAAATATTGGGATGGTGTTTGGAGAGAAATGTGGCCTCACATAAGGTAACAGATCTGTTTGCCCAGGACAGTAGGGCTCATGGGACATGAGACTTTCAATGCTGTTGATGGATGAAAGCAGTATTGTTTAATGTTTTTATTTATGAGATTGGATATATCACAGATTGCGCTTTGAAGGGAAAGAGGCAGTAGAGAGGGAGAAATTGTCACTGGAGTGATAAACCTCAGAAGGGGAAGGAGATAAAATTTGGTACCCAGTGACCATCAGAAACAGTTAAGACAGCAAGAGGCAATGTAATCATGGCAGCTGATGCAGACACATTGGTACAAATGTGGAAGCACCTTTCTGGTGGCTTTTATACTCACGATGGCCTCGAAAGCAAAGGCATCTGAGAAGAGTAAAAAACAGGTAAGGCTGTTGAAGTTTGAGGAGAGAGGAGAAGGAGTGACATAGTAGTTTAGGAAAATGGAACTATGACTATAGCTCAATATGAAGAGCCTCTTGACAGATGTCATGATTTTAAAGTGAGGTTACTTCATTTGTTTATCATCCATTCCCTCCACTTAAAAGTAGATACAGTTAGTGAAAATATGTTTATGGCGTGTCTTTCTTATCATTATAGCCTTGTTGCCTAAGAGGGCGGCATAGTAGAAACTCAAATATTTGTGATATATATCCTGACAAATATGTACATTTTTTCATTGGATAATTTTGACGTAAAAGTAATCTATCTAAATAAGCCATCTTCATATGTAATAGTCTCACTGACGTATTCATTAAAATGTATGAAATTTAAAGAATAGTCTGATAAATTAAAATCTTCATATACCAATTACATTACCTCACATATGTCTCCTAGGTCACCACTGGGCAATCCTTTGTTTATATTGTTTTAAGTCCAATTATACTAGAAGGAAATTTTTAAATGTTACTCTAGGTAATTAATTTCATTGGAGGTCATTTTTAGCACAACTGAAATCCTAACTGATTATTTGATTGACATATTGGCACATATAATGAATTTGATTGGAAGAGGGGCATCTTTTTGAGATGGAGCAATGATTTAGTAGTTTTCAACTTTTGCTCCTAGTAGAATCACCAAAGATTATTTAAGGAGATTCTTTAAGGAAATACCAAGGCTTCACCCCATACCAATTAAGTCAGATTTTCTAGGGCTGGTGTCCTGATATCAGTATTTTAAAAGCATTCTAATGTGCAGCTAATGTTAAGAGTTTTCATAATTGCTGTTATTAGTTTCCCATATTCAAGTGAAAATGATGTATTTTATGTATTTGACTGGTGGTAGCAGATAGAGTTTAAAATCTAAACTTAATTTACTTCATCTATTGACCTCAGATAAATTATCTTCCCTAGGAAGTAAGTCAACTTTTAATGCACTAATCCCTTAAAATTTGCTCCTTTGTTCTGGTTAATACAGAGAAAGCAATGTGATCAACTGAGTATGCGGTAATAATGTCATTTTGCCTAAAAAGCTACTACTGTGAGGTTCACCTTTTCCCTAGTCTAAATGACTCTTCAAACGTTTTGGAGCCCAAACTGCAGGGACACATATGTCTCAAAATTCTCTACTTTTGAACTAACACGCTAACTGTAAAAATGTGCAATGTTATGTGCATGCATTAAAATCGTCCAGGGGGCACCTGGGTAGCTCAGTCGGTTAAGCAGCAGACTTGGCTCAGGTCATGATCTTGCTGTTGTAGAGTTCCCACCCTGCTTCATACTCTGTGCTGACAGCTCAGAGCCTGGAGCCTTCCTCAGATTCTGGGTCTCCTTCTCTCTCTGCCCCTCCCCCCCCAAATAAATAAACATTAAAACAATATTTTAAAAAAACCTTCCACCCTGTTTATGAGAATCTGAGAGTCAGATCTGGTGAGTGTTAACATTGAAAATATACATGGTTAAAATTTCTATTTGGCATGAATGATTTCCTTGCAATGCTGCCTGCCATCTGTGAGACAGAGTGGTTGGGTTTCATATAGATAAAGAATTAAAACTTTATCCTCTTTTCCTTTGGGACAACTTTAAAAATTTTTTTAATGTTTTATTTATTTTTGATACAGAGAGAGACAGAGCATGAGAGGGGGAGGGTCAGAGAGAGAGGGAGACACAGAATCGGAAGCAGGCTCCAGGCTCTGAGCTAGCTGTCAGCACAGAGCCTGAAGCGGGCCTCGAACCCACGAACATGAGATCTGACCTGAGCCGAAGCCAGAGGCTTAACCGACTGAGCCACCCAAGCGCCCCAACTTTGGGACAACTTTAAAACAATGTATTTTTGCTTACTTGCCTTTTAAAGGATCATTTCTCCTTGGTAAACTTGAAAGACCCTCACCAAAGTCTTCTATTTCTTTAATGTCATATACTCCCCCCAACGCCTAGTTAAAAATGAACAAATAAGAACTTGATCGTGAATGAAAATGTGAGTGTAGAACAATCTGATAGAATTCATGGACACCCTATGATGAAAATTAACTCAAGTGATCACCTATCACTTTGCTGAATTCTAAACCAGTAACAACCCATTGACATTTAAGTCCCTGGCACAAAATACTAAGTGGATATAGTACTCTTTGTATTGACGCCCAGTTTTCTCAGTTTAGAACTTCAGAAAACCAGTCACTACTATTTACTTGAAGTTAACACAGAAGAATAAACTTATTTGCTATCTCAACATTAGACGGATTTACATAAATAACCAGATTTAAAGAAAAGATGTCTATTATTGTCATAAGCAATTAATATTTTCCTGACATTTTAGTTGATTCAATACAAGAATAAGAAAAAGAGGTATAAATATTGGAAAGAAACATTTAAATCAAGTGTTTCTGGAATAAGATAGAGTTGTCTGAAAACAGAAAAGACTCAAATTAAAATCTTAGAATATACAAGCAAGTTTTTAAAAGTGGTCGGATATGATTATATTGTATATATATTTTTTCAAGCAGTTTTCCTCTAACCAAAACGAACTAGTAAGAAAATGTAATCACAAAAGATATCATGCAACAAAAGCAATACAAATATAAATGTCCTAAAAATAAATTTAATAACAAGTGTGGAGAAACAATGTAAACAGTACAACTCTCCCAAGGAAAATAATATAACACCTCAGTAAAGTCAGAAAACTAGCATAGTCTGCATGGCAATACAAAATATTATAAATAACCCCCCAAAACTTACCTATAGATCAAATTCAAATCCAAACAAAATCCTAATCATATTATTGAGATAATATAAAAGTATTTCGAAAGATTGGGAAAAATTCACAGAAATAGGCAATACAATTTTTTTTCAAAGACTAATGAAGGGACACTTGTCTTACTAAATAAAATGAAATCGTATAAATCATTGACTACTAAACTGTGTGCTATAGGGATGGGCAGCAGAGCAGTAGGTCAGAATAAAGCGTGAGAGTATATATATATATATATATATATATACTTGCAATAGTCAAAGTGATCCTCTTAAAACAGAGCCAGAACATATCACTGCTCTGCTCAGAACCTTCTAATAATGCCTTCCTAAATCCCTCTGAGTAAATGCTGAACTCCTTGTGACGTCTGCAGAGTCCTGAGTAACCTAACCCCCTTCCTACCACATTGACCTTCACTCATTGTTCCATCCCCGCACGCTTC
The DNA here is from genome assembly GCF_006229205.1 of Suricata suricatta. Lineage (NCBI taxonomy): Eukaryota > Metazoa > Chordata > Mammalia > Carnivora > Herpestidae > Suricata > Suricata suricatta. The sequence continues at coordinate 24,712,555 of NC_043702.1, forward strand.
TGCCTCAGGCCTTGGCATGTACTATTGCTCAACCACAAATGCTCCTTTCCCAGAAAATCCCATAGCCTATTATTTGCTCCAAAGTCATTGCAAGATTCTTGTAAGACAGCTCCCCAAATCCATCTCCCTTACTCTGCTTTATTTTTCTTGGCAGTTACCACTGTCTGAAATGCATATTTATTTGTAAATTATATGCTCCAGCTCCCTAAATGTAAGCCCTATGAGGCAGAAATTTTTCTTTCTTACAACTCTATGCCAGCATATACTATTGTACCCGGGACATACTAGACACTTAATCCTTATTTGTGGAATAAGTAAATGAATGAGTAAATGAGTGAACTCCAACAGCTGGTCTACAGAAAAAAGCAATTAGCTACCTACTTTACAACTTAATCCAAACTAAATTCCAGATGAATGAGAATTTTAAATAAAAAAGAATGATTATATTAAAGGAACATAATCAATATGCATACCATATAGGATGTGATAAAGTTTTTTTAAGAAGAAAACAAAATTAGAAACAATAAAAAATGTGTAACTTGGCTGTTTAAATTTTTAACCTAATCCTCAAACCATTATAAGCAAAATATAAGTCAAGTCAAATAATCAATCTATAAAGAATTATGAATTAAGTGTTGGATAAATATTATAATCATTTTTAAAACTCTTAAGATTTATAAGAAATAACTGAAAACTAACAAGGAATCACATATAAAAGGTGCTAATAGACAATTCATAAAAAGAGAAAAAATTTCAGTAAATTTATTACAAAGCTTATCTTTAGAGATAATGAAAAATGTTAATTAAAATAGAAATACCATTTCTAACTACTATTTCAAAAAAATCAGAAAACACAGAATTAATAAGAAACCAGAAAACAAATACATAATGGAAGTGTAAAGTCACTTAACATTCCTAGCTGTCAGTTTCTCCAAATATTAAAATATCTCCATACTTTTAGTCCGCCAACACCACCTCTGAGAAAGCTATGGTTTAGGGTCACACCAGTCTCCTAGTGACCCTGAGGGATTCTAGGCTAGCCCTGGTGTTAATTCAACTGTTCCCTAAATATAGAGGTTTATTATGGAAGTATATTATGCCCCACTGAACATTAACAAAAAATAATCCTCACAACTGTTAAATAGCTACACTCCTGTCAAAGATTAACTGGTTTTATTTTAACTGATTCATGCCTATATCCCTCGACAATATGTATTTCTAAATGTTATAAAAGTGATCATCTAGGTGATGCCATTAAGGGTGAGCTTTATTTGTTTTCCCTTTATTTCTATTTTCTACAACAAATATGTGTTTGACTTATAATAAGAATAAAATTAGAAGTTATAAATCCAATTCAAAGATAAGATATGAGTACAATACTTGGTACCAAAGAAAGGATCATTTCAATATGAATCTCCTCATCACAAAGTCCTCCCTTACTTCATCTTATGGAGAGAGAAAGGATAGAATAGAAGTGATGGAATGGGTTCAGGAATGATGCTGGTAGAACTGGGACTGTAACAATAGGAACCAGAAAAGATGATGGATGTTCATTTAGAAAATATAGTAAGATCATTTCATCTACTGTTTGCAGATATCTGTGACTGGTTCTGTCAAGTGGCCCATTCTTTCTGGATAATGATGATTTTTGAGTATCAGGTTCTCATTTTTTCTTCTTGCCCTCTGCTAAAATGAATCATTCTGCAACCATTGTTTATGTAACAAATGATCCAACAATATAAATATATGCATCTGCACTACCCAATTATTTTTTGACAATGGAGAACAAGAACTCACATGAGGAGGACTATAAAGAAACTTTCCTTATTGAGAAAAAAAAAAAACCTAAATAAAAGCCAGAAACACCAGACCAAGGACCAAAACAAGGATTTGATAGTGGAAACTTCACATTTGGAAGGAGTGGTCCAGATCTCAGTGAAAAACCATAACCCTAGCAGTCAGTACTTGGGTAGGTCAATTGGTTAAGTGTGGGACTTCATCTCAGGTCAGTTCATGGGTTCGAGCCCCACGTCAGGCTTTGTGCTGACAGCTAAGAGCCTGGAACCTGCTTCAGATTTTGTGTCTCCTTCTCTTTCTGCCCCTACTCCACTGATACTCTGTCTCTCTGTCTTTCCTCTCTCAAAAGGAAACAAAAAAAAAACCACATTAAAAAAGAAAAGACATAATGGTAAAATGAGAAAGAAATACTAAAATAAGAAAACAACACACAATGAAATAAGTCATTGTCCATGACTATGAATACAAAGGGGAAAATATTTTAAACTTAATCTGGTTGATATTTCAGTCTGCTTTGAAGACTTTGAATCATATTTTTTTTTGCTATCTTTACATCATTTTTCCCCTTTAATGGCCAGTGTTAAAAAAAAGTATCAGTATTAAATATCATAAGAAATGTACGCTTGCTGTAGGGAACTAAAGAGGGAGGAACACTCAGGTATGTGCTGAGTCCTTGGACTGAGCTATTTTCGGAGTTTCCTGCATTACAATAGCAGCTTTGGTTTTGCATGATTTCTTCTTCCTTGGCCACCAGAATGGCAGAGTTCATGTGTTTGAGGCTAGCAGGGGAAGAAACATGAGTCTAGCAACTCAAGGAAGAAGTCTACATGAATTTCTAAGTATGTGTGTCTCATCATAAAAGCAATACATGTTCATAGTGGAGCATTGGGGAATACAAAACGAAGAAAAGAAATCTACCAGCAATCTCAAAATCCACAGAAAACCATTATTAACATTTCAGTACAATTTCTATTTTCTTCCCTATAAGCATAGATACATATTATACAATTGAGACATGATCACTATTGCATTATCTAACATTGTTCACTTGCTATTTTTATATTCTCATATTTTGATTAAATGTCTGACTTAGATCCTGCCAAATTTATCTGTACTCCCTTTTAGGGGTGAATCTTGGTTTAATTTTTCTTTCCTTTTTAAATAAAACTGAAAGGGAAATTGCAGGAGACCTAAGGACAGAAACCAGTCAAACGCTTCACTCTCTTCAGTGCATAGGAAATATTCCACTGGAGATGGAATTCTTAGATAACTCTAACAGTCTTCAGCACTGGAACTGTAGAAATTAGTCTGTGGCCTTTAAACAAGATCCTTCAAAGACAACTGGGCCAAAGACCAAACTGCATTACCTTCTCTACTGAAGAAATTGTGTGTCCTGAGGCATTCAATTATAACTTTCAAGTTATGGAGACTTTATAGGAAAGGACCACTTTTAACCTAATTTACTTATAAAGATATAAATTTAAAAATTAAGCACGGAAGACCTCTAATCAATGGATCATCAGGCAGGTGTTGCTGATGATCCACTAATATCTCTACTATCCACCTTATCTTTATTGAAAGGTAAAAAGAAACAACATTCATAGAATTAGAAGAATAAAAAGCCTAGACTTATGAGTTAATTCTGCCTCTCATTAAAAAAAAAGATGTTATGGTATTTTTAGGAGATGTATCATGACAAATTCCTTGAAAATACAGGTTGGTCATGAACATGTGATATTTTGTGATGTGATTATCATAACTTATTTGCCCATTTCTTTATTTAGCTAGGTTCCAAATTTTTGTTACAGTTCTGCAATAGAAATAGTAATTACTAGAATTTATTTTGTGTTTACTATGCCCTACGTACTGTAATAAGTACTTTATATCTCAAAATTCACATCTATTAACTCACTATGTTATCTCACAACAGTCCTATAAGGTGAGATCTTCTATTTGTCCTTATTTTATAAATGAGAATACTGAAGCACCGAGTAACCTGCTCAAGGTCACATAGTAGTGGTAAGACATACAGCTAGGGTTTGTATATAATAATGGTTATGGAAAAAATTAAAAGCTTTAATACTGTTAGTTTCCAAGTGCTCTAGTTTTATGAACTAGTTATTTTAAATGTTTATGCAAGCTTAGGCCCCTATTATAAAATTTGCTCCAAAATATTGGGTAAAGATGTAAGAAAATATTATAATTTTATTTTATTAAGCTACTAGATGTTTTAAGTCTAATAAAAGGAAAGGGAAAACTATGGTTTAATATTCCTTATTATAACTGTATAGGCAAAAATACCAAATATAAGCAGATTGAGTTCAACTCCTTATTTGTCAATTTACAAGGAGGCTTAGGTTGCTCTTAAAATAAACTAGAGAGTCATATACATAATTTATGTGGATAGGATAACACATGAGAGACAACCCTCATCCAGGTTTTTCTGATCTACACTTCTGTTTACGACCCTTTTCATAGGAGAAGAGAATTGAAAATGCACCCCTTCTTTGCCATTCCTTCTTACCATGTTTACTCCAGAAGTTATCTCTGAAAAGGTATATAGAAAAAGAGAAAGAAAGATGCCAAACTGATCTAAGATAGGACTTGAGATAGTACACCAAACTCTACTCCAGTAAGCCTAGGACATGTCCCTAACCACATAAATGAGGGTGTCATATTGTTGTTGTTCAGACTATTTTCCTCATCTGTTATTTACTACAATAATTAAATTGAAATGTAGATGACTTTTATAACTTTCACTGGTCCAGTTAGGTGGTTTCCTAGCATAAGATTCCTTTTGCAAAAGAACCTGAAATTAGGTATTTGTGAAAATACTGTTTGTGGAATAGTTTCAGGCAACAATTGTGGTAGACTGGTAATAGTGAAACAGAGAAGGGGAAACTAATATCAGTGTGCATTCTTTGGTTGATCTCCACTAGGAGCAGCTAAGGCACCTTCCACCACTAGAACTCTTCAAGGAATGGTATAAAATGTGCTTCCAACTTGTTCACCTAAAGAACAAAAGGAAGAAATGTTTACCCACTAATTCTAGTACCCCATTGGTCAATGATTATGCTATGGGGAATTAACATCTTTCATGTCCTGTGTGCACATGGGTGAGTGCCAAGTATGATCCCTTAGGTGTCTTCACTATAATGTCTGAGAAGTTCTGGGGTATAAAGACAACATAGAAGACTCTTCAGATGCATCTGCACAAAAATGGCTACTTCATTCATGGCCAGAATAAAAAGTATGCCAAGACTCTTTGCTGCTTCTACTAAGTAGAATCCCATTTGTAGAATTATTCTTCTTAATTTTCCCCATTGTTCTCTTTCAAACACAGCATAATTATCTCAGTAAATATTTATTTAATCTATTACGTAATAGACACTGTAGTAAGGGCAAGAATATAAGGTGAATAAGACATGGTTCCTGTCATTGAGTGGTTTACAATCTAGTGCAGAAAATGACAAGTAAGAATAAAACTACAACATGGAGAGATGAGTGCCACAGTAATTTTGAAATTCTAGATACTATGAGAGAACCCAAGAAGGGTAACTAACCGAGACTTGTGGAAGTTGGAGAGGGTGTTCAGTTCACATTAAGTCCATAGTAATAACTTCTTATGTCATGGGCCCTTTTGTTTACAACTATTCCTGAATCTTTGAAAATAAATGAAACGTCATCCATTTTAATCTCTTATGAACAGCATGAAACTCTGTTAGAATCACCTGCACCTGGCACACGTCTACTCTAATATGTAGAAAATTATAGATTTTATCATTTGGACATGAAATACCTTTTAAAGTATAACTATCCACCATTTTATAATTATGTATATTTCAGATGAAAGAAAACATCCTCATTCCTTCTGCATTTTAGTATGTTATCTAATCAATTTCACTTTCAAACTCTACTGATATTAACCATCCATGATACAAAAATCTTTAATGCACCTTATGCACATTGAAAGTAAAACAGGAAATTACCAAATGATCATCAAAATAATTTCTTGGTTATCAAAATCACCATCTGTGATTATGCATTCTGCTTTCTGAAAATAAACACTTTAGCATAAGGAAAATTATCTATCAAAATTATTCACCAATAAGGCAATATATTTTACTTAAATACATTTTATTATATTTTATAAATATATATTTTACTTAAATACATTTTATTATATTTTATAAATATATATATTTTACTTAAATCCTGTTATTGTTAATATACAAGAAAAATCATAAATACATTATCTCCTTTAGAAAAAAATGAAATAAAGAAGTGTTTAAATTTATATAGCATCCCTTTTAAAGTATGTATTTTTTTTCTAACACTCTAAAGGTCTTAGTTCTGTAAATTGGCCCTTGGTAAATACACTGTAGAAATTTAAAGTATGGTATACTTTATGGTTTCAAAATAGCTCTATTTTTAAAATTCTTTCTCTGGTTACATACAGAAAGGAAATAATAAAATTGCTCTGAATTAAAACATTTTATTGACAATGGTGTGACTTTGGCTTCACTCTCCTTGTCAGAACTTTGGTAGCCCAAAGAGACACCACGTCAGATGATTTATAGGAATTCTAAGGAGTTAACAGAGCTTTCATGGTTGAAAACAAAACCAAGCAGAAAGAGTTTCTTCATATTACCAAATTGTGCATTTCCTAGTTTCTCACCTACATTTGACATCTGGAAGATTCCATGTGTCATTCTGGCCTTGTCCTGTAACCTTCTGTGGGCAGCGTGGTTTTGCACTATGACCCTCTGTGCCAGCACACAAAATAGAAAAACTTAAAAAGAAAAGTGGCGCTCAGGACATAGAGGTTGTTGGGCTAAATCAGGTGCAGAGATGTTTGAATACTAGCTATGGATATGCTCATATCGTACTATTTAACCAGCTGTGCTTAAAAGGAGAGCTTCAAGAAGAGAAGTTCAAGGAGATAGCATTTTGGAATCTGCTTCTCTCAGAGGTGATGACAGGAATTTGAAGGCTGACATGTGCTCTCCCATTACTTCAGAAATACCTCCTGAGTATTGCACAATTTGGATTTACCCTCTGACTTGTCCCTTGGCTCTGTGAATTCTATTCCCCACACAGCAGTCAGAGTTTTCCTTTTAACAGATCATCTCTCAAGCCTGTTCTCCAAAACGTCACTCTGATCCTTCTCATATTAAACAGGGAAGCCCTCAATAACTACAGACAACATGACTCTAAGCTGCCTCTTTAAGTCTAACTCTTATTTTCTACAATTCCTCTCTCGTTCCCAATCATACGTATAAAACAAATGCACAGAGCGGCTCACACAGGGTTTGCACTGTTGTCTCCTCTTCTTGGAATATTCATTTCCCAGATATCTTCATGGCCTCTCCCTTCACTCATTCCGATCTCTGCTCTTTTATTTCCTTCTTGGTGGGTACTTTCTGCCCACAGATATAAATACAACCCTTTCCATCACTTTCTAGGCTTTTCTCTTTTTTATTCTTTACAGCACTTACCACCCTAACATAATAAATAAGTATTTATTTTTAGTGTCTTTTGTCTTATATGAATTGGAAATGCCTTGGGAACACTAACTTCATGTTTTGTTCATTGATATTTATACCACCAGCACTTACAACAGTGACTGCTCCATAGTTGATGCTCAATAAATAGCTGCTGAAATATAGAAAAGCATGAAAGGAGGAAAGGGGGCTCTCATGAAGCTGCTCGATTTTAACACTGTCAATAAGCCGATAGTCTCATTGATCATAACAAACACCACAATCGTTATGAAAACTCCCTCCAGCGGGAAATGTGATCCACAGAGCTGTTTCAGTATGCATTTCATTTGCCAAAGCCATTATCTCCATTCTGGAGACAGAAGATTTTACTGGAGTGTGATCAGGGCATCCTTTCCCACAAAGCTTAGAAACAGCCATATCATGACTTCAGTGCACTCTTAGTATCTTTCTGGGTCACCGGATATGTTTGAAGTAAAGCGTAACACAATAAAACTTAGCTTTATGGACTTTTCTAGAACTATGGATCTCTGTCTAACTGGAACAATGCCAGTGATTAGGAATCCATTCATCAGTCATCTATATGGGGCACTGACAGGAAAATGCCCTTGATTGCAAAATTGCCCAGTTTTTCTGAAAGAATCCAGCAGTAGAGATGTATCCTGTGTTTCCACTTCAGCAAGCATTCTATCAGGAAAAAAGAAATGGAATTCCTCATTCTGGACCCTGTACTTTATGCTCTGGAAGACATACTATTTGTTAATACTCTAACAGTGTGTGTCTTAAATAAATATGAAAAGAAAATGCTAGAAGTGTTAGGATGTTTGTTATGCATGCAGAACTTGGTCAAATATTTAAATTATTATCCAGCTACCTCTATAGGATGCATAAAGCACTACAGAAAAATAATTTGCAAACTTGTCTCTCAATTTCCTTATTAATACTTTGTAATATGGGGCTGAAATGACATGCACTTTTTCTACCTTTGGTCCAAAATTTAAATTCCATATTCAACCAAATAAACAATCCCCACCAGAAAGAACACTCTTCTTGTAATCAGAAGTCTGAGATTTATATCTCAGTTCTGTCAATCTTCCTAACACCAGGCAACAATCTGGAGAGGAATAAACTCTATTGGCCTATTAAAAAAAAAAAATAGTTTCTACCTCGTGGGGTGGGCAGGAAAGGTCAGGTTAGCGATGGGCACATAAATGATATGCACATGCCTGGCACAGTGCAAACTATTCCAATAATATCAGGGGTGGCTCAGTTGGTTAAGCTTCGGCTTTGGCTCAGGTCATGATCTCACGGTTCGTGGGTTGGAGCCCCGCATCAGGCTCTGTGCTGACAGCTAGCTCAGACCCTGGAACTGCCTTCAATTCTGTGTCTCCCTCTCTCTGATCCTCCCCTGCTCACATTGTCTCCCTCTGTCTCTCAAAAATAAATAAAAAACATAAAAAATCTTAAAAAATAATACCAGCTATTTTTTTCTCATCATTCAATATCATGTCCTAAATTATTGCATGGGGCCAGGAGGATTTTATTAATAAATAGATAGTATAGAACTGAACAAGCCCAGCTCTCCTATTACAGTTTCGGGTCAGCACTGGTGATGTGCTTTCTCTTTACTGATGTTTTTATGCACCTGAGATTCATGGAGAGCCCTGGTCTATTAATATGATCCATGATGAGGACAAATGCATTGTGAAATGAACTGTTCATAATACATAGTTATTCTGTGGCAGAACTCTTCCTGAAACATATATTTTATTCATTTGAAAAGGTCTGTAATGCAATTTATTATCTTTATTGCAAAAAAAAATATTGGAAAATAATTCACTCTCTTACTCCCTCTATTTTCTTCTCCAAAAGTCATTGGGATGGAGTAAAGCTGTAAACCTCTGGCAATTATGGTTGATTTCTGAGGTGACCTGGCTTCCTCTCTCATTTTTATTTGTGGTGATCTGGTGAGAAGGCTGAAATTAGTTTCATGTTCACAAATATGCACGAGTGACACAGAGCTCTGAGAACTCCTCTGGCAGTTGCTTCCTGAGACTCATCCTAGAAGGTCCTTCTCTAGGCTCATTGCACGGTGAAACCGTGCCCTTCTCATGTTAGACAACTGACGTGAAATAATGATCATGAATGAAACAGGCATCTATTACTTCTACTTGATATTTTCCAGGCAGTCATTTTTCTCATTAAAAGAGGTTTTTGGGGTTTTTTTGTTTTTTGGGGTTTTTTTTTTTTGCCCCTGGAGGGGAAGTTGGATCCTGTATCACAGAAAATAATTTGTAAACTTGACTAATTCCATTGTTAATAAATCCTAATACAGGACTAAATTATGGGAGCTTCAGGGGCCCTAACTGCCATTCATCTTAACCCCAATCCATTTACTACCTCTCTTTACTCATATATTACACCTGAAAGAGGAAGGTATTAACTGCAAGAGTCCCTACTTTTAACAAGGATGGCTCACAACTATTGATGTTAATAGGTACTCGTATTTATATGAAACTCATAGGTTGTTAAACATATATGCAAAATACAATTCAAATATATTTATGTGTTACACACATACGCACACAAACACATATATAAACATTCCTTTTAATTCAATAAATTACAAGTGATTTTATTACCATATATCATAACACAGTATGTTCATAGGTAGAGAAGGGACATCATGGGTAGAGGAAGCCCAGAGGAGATATCTATGTAGTTGCCAGGTTGCCCCCAGCCCCTATATTCAGATAGGTACATTACTTCACCCTTTACCTTTCCCTGGTAATTCTAGCGGTTTTGTTTACACATCCTTCAAAGCAAAGTTCAGGCAGACATCTGTTTCCATTGCTCAAAGAAAGCCCCCTTAAAAGACAGATTGTGCAGTGCACATGGCTTGGCAGCTTGGAAAATGTAGTTTTGTGAAGATCTATTAGTTACACACGCCAGATCTGTAGAACAGAAAATTTTCTATCTTGAGTCATCCCAAAGGATAAAATGAGGGAAATTGATACCTGGATATTTATCCCCTAGACTTGAAATGGAGACTTTATTTTTGCCCTTTTTTATCCTAATCAAAATTATTTTTATCTGAATAATCTAATCTTTGCCAAGGTGCATAATCAATAATAAATCATTAAATGTAACTTAACCAGTTACATTTTCCATACTCCCTAATACAGTTTAATCTTAACTAAACCCCAAAGAATCTCTAAATGCTGAAATTTTAGAAAGAATTGAAAATAAACGGAGGGGCACCTGGGTGACTCAGTGAAGCTCAGTTAAGTGTCGACTTTTGATTTTGGCTCAAGTCATAATCTCCCAGCAGCGAGTTGGAGCCCTGCATCAGGCTTCACACTGAGTGTAGAGCCTGCTTAAGATTCTCTCTCTCTCTTGCTCTTCCCCTCGCTCTCACAACATAAAAATTTTTAAAAAGTCAATGGAAAAATGTATTTATCAAGAGCACTTTTCTTTTAGCTAGATGAGATGACTATTATTTCCATTTATTTGAAACGACTTTCTTCCAAACCAGGTTAATAATGAGATTATAATCTAACCATTCTGTCTTGGTCCATTCTAGCTGCTGTAACAAAACCAGGCATGGGATGGCTTATAAACAACAAAATTTATTTCTCTGTTCTGGAACTGAAAGTCCAAATTCAGGGTGTTGGCAAGGTCTTCTGAATCACAGACTTCCTGTTGTAACCTCACAGTGGAAAGGGCAAGAAATCTTTCTTGGGCCTCTTGTATAGAGGCCTTAGTCTTATTCATGGGGGCTGAACCTTTATGATCAATCACCAACCAAAGCCACATGTCCTAAGACCATCACACTGGGCATTAGCATTTCAACATGGGACATAAACATTCAGTCAACAGCACATTCTACCAAGTGCTATCACTGTTTCTGTTCACTATTGAACTACAGGTCCTAGATAGTGTATTTAAAAGTTAAATAAATAAACAATAGCTGGAGACCCCATTTACAACAATATCCAAAATATAAGGTCCCTGGAAGTATACCTATAAAAGATGTGAAGGATCTTTACTGATATAAATTATAAAGGCTTATTGAAAGGGTGTAGAGAAGACATAAATAAGTAAAGAGATATATTTGTTCCTGGATATAAAAACTCAGAGGACATTCCTCTCTAGATTTATCTCAAAATTCATTGCAATTCTAATAAAAATTCCAATAGAAGTTTTTGTGGACTTTCACAAACTTTTTTAAAATATTATATGAAATATCAAAGGGCTAGGCATAGACACAGCTCTATGAAGAAGAAAAGCATTGTGTAAAAAACTATTAAAACATCTAACAAAGCTTATTTGTAAAGCTATAATAATTAAAGGGGCACCTGGGTGGCTTAGTCAGTTAAGCATCTGACTTTGGCTCAAGTCATGAGCTTACAGTTCATGGGTTTGAGTCCCGCAGAGGGCTCTGTGCTGACAGCTCAGAGCCTGGAGGTTGCTTCGAATTCTGTGATCTGTTTCTCTCTCTCTCAAAAATAAATAACATAAAATGCTTAAAAAGCTATAATAATTATGCACTTTCCTTGTTGTTCAGAGCTGAACAATTGTACACACAGAGAGAACCAATGAAAGTTGACCAATATATATAAAACTTGGCGTATGGCCAAACTGGGATTGCAAGTCACAGGAGTAATGAAAGATAATAAATGGCACTTAAACTACTGGTTTTCTATTTAGGAAATAAAAATTAATTCATATTTTATATATGTAACAGATTGCATGACTATTATAAAGACTTAAATGTGAAAAACAAAATTTCTAAAATGTTTAAATGCAGAAGAAAATTCTTTCTTAAGTAGGATACAAAAAAGCATATACCCTAAAGAAAAGAAATTACTTTTTATTTAAACGATACCATGAAGCTAATAAAAAGACAAGTCACAAACTGAGAGATAATCTCTGTATGTACAGCCAAAAAGGCTTAGCATCTTTTGAATCAACAAGAAAAAGGCTAATAGCCCTATTGAACATGAACAAGAATATAAGTTAATGTTTTATGGAAGAAACCAAATGTCTGAGAAATATTGAAGATGCTCAAATTCATAACTAATCAGAGAAATACAAACTAAAATCACAATAGGATACCATTTTACATACGCCAGACTAGCAGAAATGAAAATATGTAACAATCTCTAATACTGGGGAGACAGAAATAGAGAGGTAACACTTCTCACACATGTCCAGTGAAATGATAATTGGTCCCATTAATTAAGTATTTTAACATTATCAGGTACAACTCAGGTGCTGTCTACCCTAAGATTCTTATTTACATCTCAAGATGAATCCTTAAGAGCAAACCATGTGTATATCGATGTATAAACCATGTGTATATAACATTTTCCATCATAGAAAAAAATTTTTATGTTCATCCAAATGTCAATTAATAAGAAAATAAAATAATAAAATGAGAATCACAAATATATAAATGAGAGCAGGTGAAAGTAATTAAATTAGGAATGGGCACCCAGGAACTCCTATAATTCTATTCCATAAATGAGGTAATGACACATAGATGTTAATTTGAACTAATCGAATATGTTACATATGTGTGTTTTGATTTATGTATATTAAATGCTTCATTGTGATAAAAGATTATGATAATACATATGAATCAAATTTAGTTTGTTCTATGTTTTTTAATGGGTGAATTGGCTTTGGGATTGCATGGATCTAATTTATTAAATACCTTAAAATGTACTTCTTTCTTTTCAAAATTATATGTTAATAACAATTTTCAGTGATAATAGTGTTTTTATTCAGTTTATACTTTTTAACCAGTGCCAAAGCTTTCCATTGCCTTAAATAACTCTTCTGAAGGAAAGGTTTTCATTTTTTCAAGGTGAAGTGTACATTTAGACAACATAGTATGCTTCTGTGTGGCTAAGGAAAACTATGGCAATAGATAACATTTATGGAGAGATGTAAAGAATACAAAAGCAAACAATCTTACAAGTGAACAGAGTAAAAACTCAATGACAAAATACCAATAGTGAATGTATTACACTGATGCTTCAAATTATAATGTTGAGAATGTAACCCATAATCATTTAGGCTGTGTTAGATAGGAATTCAGTCAGTGGAAAAGAGCATAAAATATTCTGTAACAAAATTCATTGGTACAACATCTTTCTTTTGGAAAGGAAGATTCAAGGAGGAGAGATTAGTAAATTAATAAATGGTGAAAGGCTATGGTTGGGGTAATCCCAGGTAATTGAAACCTGAAGGACAGCAAGTCAAATCCATTTTGAAAAAACAATCTGAGCATAACACAAATACTTTCCCAGTACCACTCTAAGTTCATATGGTTATTGACTCTAGAAATGCTTCTAATACTTATTAAACAACTCCTCAATATTACTTCAGAGGTATCAGGTAATTCTTATGCAGAAAAGACCATTCCAACACAAGTTTCTGTTTTGTTTGTTTAAGATACAGAATTAAATATACAGATATAACCAGAAAAGTGTAAGTGCCAAAAATATAGTCAAAGAAGTCTGGGAATTTATATGGGAGTATTTATGTGTATGTTTGTAAATCGAAGGATTTTTGAAAACGATTTATTCTTTTTTTTAATAGTTTATTGTCAAATTGGTTTCCATATAACACCCAGTGCTTCTCTCCACAAGTGCCCCCCACCATGACCATCACCCCTTCCTTCCCTCTCCCTCCCCCTTCAGTCCATGGTTCGTTTTCAGTATTCAGTAGTCTTTCTTGATCTGTGTCCCTCACTCTCCCCCGCTCTCTTTCAGGTGGTCAGATGGTGTTGGGAGAGCTGGACAGCAACATGTAGAAAAATAAAATTAGACCACTTCCTGACACCATTCACAAAAATAAACTCAAAATGGATAAAGGATCTGAATGTGAGACAGGAAACCATCAAAACCCTAAAGGAGAAAGCAGGAAATAGCCTCCTAGACCTCAATTGCAGCAATTTCTTCCTCGACACATCCCCAGAAGCAAGGGAATGAAGAACAAAAATGAACTACTGGGACCTCTTCAAGATAAAAAGCTTCTGCAAGACAAAGGAAACAATAAAAAAAACTAATAGGTAACCGACAGAATGGGAAAAGATAGTGGTAAATGGCATATCAGATAAAGGGCTAGTATCCAAAATATACAAGGAGCTCACTAAACTCCATACACGAAAAATGAATGATCCAGTGAAGAAATGGGCAGAAGACCTGAATAGATACTTCTCCAAAGAGGACATCCAGATGACCAACAGGCACATGAAACGATGCTCAGCATCACTCATCATTAGGGAAATTCAAATCAAAACCACACCTCACACCGGTCAGAGTCACTAAAATGAACAAATCAAAAGACTATAGATGCTGGCGAGGGTGTGGAGAGACGGGCACCCTCCTATACTGTTGGTGGAAATGTAAACTAGTGCAGCCACTCTGGAAAACAGTGTGGAGGCTCCTCAAAAAAATATCAATAGAACTCCCCTATGACCCAGCAATAGCACTGCTAGGGATTTACCCAGGGGATACAGAAGTGCTGATGCATAGGAGCACATGTACCCCAATGTTCATAGTGGCACTTTCTACAATAGCCAAATGATGGAAAGAGCCTAAACGTCCATCAACTGATAAATGGATCAAGAAGATGTGGTATATAGTACAATGGAGTACTATATGGCAATGAGAAAGAGTGAAATATGGCCATTTGAAGCAAAGTGTATAGACCTTGAGGGTGTCATGCTAAGTGAAATAAGTCAGGCAGAGTAAGGGGGAAAGAAAACGATTTATTCTTGAGAGTCCCACACAAAAGACATTCATGAGAAATTTATATATGGACACTTTCTAAGTATTGAAAATATCTTTAATCTTTTAGAATATAAAATCATCAATGTATCACAGAGCTATTTTTTCTAACACATTTTTCTTGAAGAGAGAGCTTAGAAGCTCATTACCTTTGTTCAGTCTCTATGACTATGTATATGATATAAGACAATATTTCTTCACATTTATTATTCCAGAATTCCTATCATGTACTACTTTATTTTTATAAGAAACTTATTCGTAACTACTTTCTAACACCAGTGTCTAATGTAGGCCTTTATACTACCCAAATACGTGTGTGTGCTTTCAACTATATATATTTAGAAAGAGAGAGGGAATGTGACCAGGGGAGAGGGACAGGGAGAGAGAGAGAATACTAAGCAGCTCCACACTTAGCGTGGAGCCTGACACAGGGCTCAATTCCACGACCCTGGGATCACGACCTGAATGAAAATCAAGAGTTGGCCACTCAACTGACTGAGCCACCTGGGTGCCTCTCAATTATATTTATTAATAAGAGGATACACTTATAATATACTTGACTAGAAGGTCTTTGATTTTTCCTTTGCTATGCAAAATAATGAATATTTTTATAACTTCTTTTCTCTCCTATTTTTTCCTAGTACAACATAAAAGTGTTTTGATACTAATTTGAAGAAATATGAAGATATTTAAACTTAAATGTAACCATAATCTAAGTAATCTCCTTAATACTTTGGATTCTGTTTCTGAGTGGTTTTCAAGTGTCTCCCCAACATGCCGTTTGATTTAATCAGCAGGTCAGTGGAGCATAAATAACTATTGAGATCGTTATAACAGCAAGAGTAAAAATGATATTCAGAAGTCAAGCATATTTAAACAAAAACACAATGGGTAAGCGCCACAGACATAGGAACAAACAGCCAGTTTAAAAAGGCAGAGACTTTCAACCTTGTATTAACTTTATACCCACTTCCATTGCATTCAACAAATGCCATACGGAAAACCAAGGACCTTAATTACAGCATTACTTATTATCAGGCAGGAATTTTTACTGTAGGCAATGAAATTTGAGAAAAATACAAAGCAGGAGCAAAAACTATATAAGAGAGGCTTTCTGAAGATTTTGCTTTCATAGATTTTTCAATGTCATTCCCTCCACACAAACAATTCACTTTCAAAATATGTTGTGAGTCTCATAAGAATTTCAGATGCTTTTATGTCCCTAAGATAAAGTGTAATTCCTTGTGGTAATATCTAGTGAGTAAGAGGATTTTGTTTGTACACACTTTCAATTCAGAACGCTTGAAGATATATTTATATACAGAAGAGACTGTGTCCTGATTAGAGTAACTACGATGTCACACTGCCTAGGAAGAAAGATTTAGAGGGAGTGACATTTCAAAGTCAGTTTTTAGATCCAGATGTATGTGGACAAGGGGATTTCGTTTTTAGAGAAAGGCAATGGGCCTAATATAATGAGCCATGAACTTTGTGAGGGAAAATATACATGTGACATCTGTCACTGCCATTTACTAGAAGTGTGACCTGAGACAAGTAATGCTCTCCCCAAGTCTTAAGGTCCTCATCTGTGCAGTGGATCTCAGACAACAAATGAAATAATGTTTATAAACAGCATTCATAGATTACTAAATGCTCACAGGGAATCAGTCATGTGTAGGCTAGGGTTGTTTTGGTAATAAATGGCCCCTCACTGAGGAGGGAAGGGGAAGGAGGGGTGATGGTCAGGGAGGGGGGCACTTGTGGGGAAGAGCACTGGGTGTTATATGGAAACCAACCTGGTAATAAACTATTTAATTAATTTTAAAAAACCCAGCCCATCACTATCAGGGCTTATGCTATAAAGGGTTGTCTGTTATACATGCAAAGATCAGCACGGACCTAGGCAACTTCCTGGAGTAACTATCCTCCAGGCAAAAAGTCAAGAAACCAGGTTTCTTTCATTTTGTGTCTCTATCATCCCAACACTGAGCTTCTTTGTTTGCAGGAACAGGAGAAAAGAGAGAGCTGAAAGTCACCATGTGACAGATATCACTTCCACCAATAGCCTACTGATCAGCTCAAACTCTAAAAGAACTTGGAAATGAGAACAGATACAATTTTAGAAAGTATCATGATCTTTGATCCAATTCTAAAAATAATACAAAGTAGTGTTACTGGTTTTCACTGTATTAGAGGTGACATAATGTATAGAAGTTCCAAGATAGATGATCAAAAATAATTTCTATTCTACAGAAATGCATTTAAGGGGCACCTGGGAGGCTCAGTTGGTTAAGTGTTTGACTCTTGGTTTCAGCCCAGGTCATGACCTCACAGTTCATGAGTTCTAGCTTCATGTTGGGCTCTGCACTGGCAGTGTGGAGCTGTTTGGGATCCTGTCTCTCCTTTCTCTGCCCCTCCACAGTTCATGTGCTCTCGCTCTCTCTTTCTCTCTCTCTCTCTCTCTCTCTCTCTATCTCTGTCTCTCAAAATAAATAAACCTTAAAAATGCATTTACATTTAGATGTGTGTTCCTTTTTCAGGGAGCAGTTGACTAATATCAATGCTAATAATGACTAAAATGATTAGACTGAGCTCAAGAGCTTCCTCTCATCCAGAATAGGACCCCTTCCTTGGCTGGTCATTGGAAAGTATTCTCTGTGGATTTGTTAGTCCTCCTGTATCCACGAATATTCTAGACTTCCTTCTATAGTGGGAAGAGACAATCTTTTCATCTACTAATAAATGGTGAAATAGTGAAGCTCAAAAGGTAGATAGCTATCATAAGCTATATGGCATAATAAGATATAATATTAGATACATATTGTTTTCTCAAATATGAAAAGTTAACAAACCCCCTGAGTAGAAGAAAAAAATTAATTAAAATGACAAAGCAAGCATAAAGAAAACTCACAGAATAATTTTAAATAAATCAACAGCATCATGTCTTAAAAATGGTTTAGTTGCCTTTGTTATTGTTGGAGGTTGCCAGGAAGAGAGTAAATACTTCAGAATAATCCAGTCATAAGGTCAAAGAAGTTAGAAGCCTTTGCACTCTTGTCACATTGAGGGATAATATTCATTATTGACTCTTGGACAATAAAACTGGAATCCCTCGTGTGCTGGGACATGATTCTCATAGATTTGGCATAGCTTTAGCTAATGGCTTATAGACTGTGAGATTGTCAAACCTTGCTGAAAAAGCCTATTAAGTCTGGCAGTGGAAACAAAAGGTCAGTGGGCCAGGGCCAGGTGAATAGATTTCCTCAGTCAGGGAGAGAAAGCACTCACCAACAAGGCGCCTTAGTTCCTCAAACCCAGGTGCATGCAGACACCCAAAGGTAAGGCCATAAAGAATGCACAATCATTTCATTATCACTGGGCTTCTGTGACTAAGGAAACCTTACATCACAGAGTGCTGGCGGTGCCTCTCGAGACATAAAACAGAACCTGTCCCAGGGAGTCAGGGCAACTCAGTGGAATCACACAGGAGCAGAGCTGGCAAAATGAGCCTTATACTGAACTCTGTTCCTCTGTCATCTCCCTGTAACCACTCAGCCAGAAGAAGAATATACATATATATATTATATATATGATCATGTATATAATGTATGTATAATACATGTATAGGATATGGTGTGTATATGTATATATATATATAATGTTTTTACCCTAAACAGTTAAATATAAAGGAATGGAGAAAATGGAGGAAGGGATATAAAAATTATATAGTTATGTAAATTACTTCTTACATTTACATTAAGAATACCAGATACTGTCTCATTTTTATAAAATGCATACCAAGAATTTGGAATGCTAATTTTTATAAAAGGAGAACTTTATTTTCTCCCAAGGGCATTGTGATAATAAGTATCAGGGTCAGCTTAGCATTCTACACATTATTCCATAGAAGTGTTCAAAAACAAATTGCTATGATTTTAAGTTGTGGATTTGAAAGCTGATCCAGAGGTGTCTGGGTGGCTCAGTCAGTTAAGTGTCTGACTTCAGCTCGTGGTTTGTGGGTTCAAACCCCATATCAGGCTCTGAGCTGTCAGCCCAGAGCCTGGAGCCTGCTTCAGATTCTGTGTCTCCTTCTCTCTTTTCCCCTCCCCGGCTCATGCTCTGTCTCTCTCTCTCTCTCTCTCTCTTTCTCTCTCTCAAAAATAAATAAACACTCAAAAAAGAAAGAAAGAAAAGAAAACAAAGAAAGCTGATCCAAATATAACACTCAAAATGTTCAATATTAATTCTGGACCTATAACCATTCAAAGATTGAGAACACTCCAAGGATCATGGAGGCACCAAGTTTTAAATCCTGCTGTTGCATCTCTGTGTTTGAATTGTCCACATGATCAAAGCTCCTAGTTTGGTCTAGTCTTACCTATTTTAAGAACATTTGTTTAGATTACAAAAATACATGAAAAAAAGATAATACATCAATGATAAACACAAAAAAGTAAGTATATTGAATTAAACCATGCCTTACTAGTGCAAAGTTGGTCTCTAGATGTTTATAATCTAAATGGCTAAATGTATTTGTAACTTACTAAGGTCTGGCATTATCAAATATTCTAAAGTGATTCCAATAAAAACACAGTTCATACTCCTAAAACAAAATAAATTCAGAGAAAAATGTATTTCTTATAAGTTCTTACATATTTATATAGTATTACAAAATATTCTAAGCAAACATAAAATGTTAATGTACATAAATTATATGCCAACTGATAACCTAACTTATTACCTATTAATGGTTTGGCAAATGTCTTGATAATCTTATAATTCATCTTTCCTCTTTTCAAGGTTCATAAGAGATTACATACAGTCAAATAAGAAGATTAATACTATTTTGTTGACATTTGGGAAAATGATTAACATTCCCTACTTTAAGGATTTTCTGGAAAACTCGACACCATCACACAAATAAAGATATTTCTCTTTTATTCTTGGTATTGAAGAAAAAAGGATGGTTAGTTTGTCTCAAGTAATCTGATGTCTACTAACATTAATATAGAAAATATGCTCTGTAAAATAATTATTCTTGTCCAACACACCTGGACTTTTAGATGAAGCATCTGAATGCTTAAGAAAATGAATAATTTGTGAAAACATTATTTAGATTTCTTATGTGGCTCTGAAAGAAATGCCAAATAATTGGAGAGCCCAAGAAACATCAAGAAAACCAGATATAATCTTGGTAATTGGTGTGATCTCACTTGCATTGCTGAACAATGTACAAGAGTGGTCATCCATCATATTTTGACACCAAATCAGAAAGTAGCACTTCTAAAAGACCCTTCAAGATTCCCATCTCAATAATAAATTGTTGTATTGTACACTATATCTTATTCTGCGATAAATAGTTAGAACCATAAATATATACAAGTTATATAAAAATATTGAACAATAATATCTATGACAGTAGGATATTCTTGTATTTCCTTTGCCCAAGTATCTCAAGTAGATAAGAGAAAGATACTATGAAATAAAGTTTGTACAAAAAATTGTATATTAAACAATGATTATTCACAATTTTGTATACAATTTAGTTTAATGAATCTGACTTGGCATACGAAAAGTCTCTAAAAATCTTCTTCTCAATCAAGCTCACTATTCGTTAGTTCTGATGTAATAATTAAGTGGAAAATACTGTATATACCATTTAATTTAAATAGGGAGATGTCAGTTTCAAAACACATATAGACACATCTATATGGAAACTATTCTATGCCTATATTTCTAGATTCTAAGGCATTAATAAGTGTATAAAACATGTTTCTTACATTTAGCAGCTTTTGCTACATTTAACAAACCTGTATGAGTGTGTAACAGTCTCTACAGGCAAAAGAGGAGGATTTGAACAAGATGAATCACAGCAACATAGAGAGCTAGTCGGTGAGGTAACACCAGAGAGTCCCATGAGGCAATTCTAGTCAAGGGGGTATAGCAGTGGCCAAAAGAGAGAAGAACCAAGTTCCATGAACCATATATTAGAAGCTCTGCAAAGAAAGCATTTCACTGGCAATATTTTTGGAAAATGCTACACGTTCACCCTTCACGACCCATATTTATTGGCATAATAAAGTTCTAAGACGTCTTAGGACTTCTGGGTGTGTCAGCTGATTAAGGATCCAACTCCTGATTTTGGCTCAGGTCATGATCTTACAGTTTGTGAGGCCAAGTCCCATGTTGGACTTTGTGTTGACAAATGAGGAGCCTGCTTGGGATTATCTCTCCCTCTCCCTCTGCCCCTCCCATGCTCGCTCTCTCTCTCTCTCTCTCTCTCTCTCTGAATAAAACTTTAAAAAACTTTAAAAAATAAAGTTCTGAGATGTCCTAAAGTAAATACACTGCATATCTTTGATCTGACATTTTCCAAGTTATTTGACTACCTTTTTTCCACCTCAGAAACATCATTAATATCTCAAGGAATTTTCTGACATTTAGTTTGAGAAATCCTGCTGTAGGTCTACTGTATGCCAGGTGCTTTTGTGTGTAATGGTTTATTTACTGCTTTATATCACATTTATATATGAATAAAGTAACACGGAGTTTTACTAATTTGTTCTAATTTACACAGTAGCTATGCAACTGGAATGAAATTTAGTAGTATTCCTGATTTGAGCACATGATTGTAGCATTTCTGAGAGAAATATTAAAAGAAAATCAACCAAACAACCAGCAAAAGCAAAGCAGCTTTTCAGAAGGACTAGTGGTAATGCACAAATCAAATATAGTGGGACTAAGTTATAGAGAATTGTATGGGAGCCCACTAAGGTAGTTGGGGCATATGCTGGAGGTTAATTATTATAAACAAGGTATTATCAAATTATCAGTGAGGATATGAGATTAGGGGTCAGATAGCAATTACAAACTCATGACATTGCTGTAGAGTCGCTGAAAGTAACGATGCCTGCTTCTGGATTGGTCCAAGACACCGAGGTCAGAGTCAAGCCAACGGATCACTACAAATGACACTGGATGTTAGGAACTAGGAAAACAAAACAAGTCTCCATAGGAATGTGCATTGGGGTTAAGCAATCTGAGGACAGTTTTGAGGGGCTTTGTAAACTGGCCAGGAATCAATGTAAGAAGGCTAGATGGCTACATAAAGTATGTTTCCAACAACAAGACATCCTGGAAAAGGCAAAACGACTGAAACAATAATGCTATCAATGTTGTCAAGGTTGCGGGAAGGATGAATATTTGGCGCACAGAGGATTTTTACTGCAGTGAAAATATTCTGCACAATGCTATAATGATGGATATATGCTATTATACATTTGTTCATTCCTCCTAGATTGTGCAACACCAAGAGTGAAACCTATGGTAAACTGTGGACTTTAGGTGATAACAAGGTGTTGATGCAGGTTCAACAATGTAACAAATGTATCATTCTGATGGGGATGTTCCATTATGGAGGAGGCATGAATGCAGCACAGAAGGGTATGGGGGAAATCTTTGTACCTTCCTCTCGCTTTCCTGCCAATTTAAACTGTTCTGAAAAAATAAGCTGGAAAAAAATTGTCACAGAGGTAGGAACGCACTTTAGGAGGTAGGGCAAAAGAGAGACATGCATATTCTTGAGTGGTGAAGGAGAACTTATAGGAAAATTAGAAGGGTTCAGGATGAGTGGAAATGGAGAGACTGGAGTCAGTTGAGGAAATGACTCAAAACCAATAGCTCAAAGATGAAACACGGGTTAGGGTAAGATTTATGTAGACATAGAAGGGTGGAAATAAAGAGAAGTGAGTGAATCCTAGTACATTGCATAAGTAACAAGAATTTCAAAATACTGAATGCAAAAAATAGAGAGTGAAAAATTGTAAACATGTGTCTTATAAATTGATAATAAATGAAATAATTCAAAAATTTCCTACAAAAATATGGATATTTAGGTAGCAATAGCTACCTAAAAAAGGCAATTTGAAGAGAAGGAAGAGGCAGTTGAACTTGATCATGGGCATGTTAAATTAGCGAGAACACAGGATATCCAAGTATTTTTAGTTTTTCACGGAAGGCTAAAAGTTGAATTTTTAAAAGTAGATGAATTTGAACATAACTCGGAGAAATTGCAAGGAAATAAAATATAAGTTTTTTAATGTTTTTACTTATTCCACTAAGAATTGTCAGTGATATCAGGTTTATTTTAAATAAGAGAAAAATGAAAACAGGTAGTAGTATTGGTAAAGTTTAGCTCACAATTATATTAATAAAGAGCATCAACATAGTTTAGACTGGTATCTCTAAAAATGAATCAAAATATACAATTTAACACCTGCCTTGTGGTATTTTTCGTAACAGAAGCAGAGGTTTTTAAATTCCCCACACAACAAAATGCAAAATAAAAGCATAACACCCACAGTCTCCTGCTTTGAATTAGAATTCAATGTACATTTCTTCTAGTTATAATTTTCTTGTCTATCATTCCCCAGATCCCAAATTAGATTTATTTGGCACGATGCCAGAGGACGGGTCTTTAAATCATAATGACACTCAGCTTTCACATACAGCACTATTGATGATATGAACAGCAAAACTGGGCACTGCTAGAATGGAGTGGGTAACAGATGTAGTTTCAATTCTGGCTGAGTGACTTTAAAAAAAGTCTTCAGTTTTAAATACTGTTTAAAGAAATTAGATACACATTAACCATCAGTAGGGAGGAGGGGCAAGTGTGAGAGATAACACCAAGTTAAATTATTTTGTGGAGGAAACTTTAAAATGCTGTGTTTTTTCAAAAAATTCTGTAAAATCAATTTTATGGAGTTAAATACTCCAAACACTTTTCAAAAAGAAGCTAACGGGCGTCTGGGTGGCTCAGTAGAACTTCCTACTTCGGCTCAGGTCATGATCTCACAGTTTGTGAGTTTGAGCCCCGCATCAGGCTGTGTGCTGACAGCTCACTCATATCCTGGAGCCTGCTTCAGATTCTGTGTCTCCTTCTCTCTCTGCCCCTCCCCCGTTCACACTCTGTCTCTCAAAAATGAATAAACATTAAAAAAATTTTTTAAACAAACAAACAAAAAAACAAAAAGAAGCGAACAGATGACCTTATAAATGTGAATGTACTATATTGAATTGTGGATTAAGATAGTAGTACATAGGTTTAATAATAAGAATCTCATAAAACAATTCCACACTCAAAAATGAATCTTCCCTTTTGTTCAGATTAAACCAGATGCTGAGATGAAATAAAGAACCTTTAAAATAAAGTATTACTAAATGCTGGAGCCATCAGTCTGTAACAGTAAAAAAGCGAATATTAGAGACCTGTATCACTTTTTTAAAAAGATGCAAAATAATTGATTTGGTTTAAGATTTTGACCAAAAAGACAATTTTAGGTTTCAGAACAGCCTTGTAACTAAAAGGTATTTAAATAACATCTATAATTTTGATTAGTGCTATTTTATTTGACATTAAACTCATATCTACCTACTTCTATTTTTATATTTTATTTTATTCAACATTTTATTTGACATTAAATATGTTTTATATTTTGTTTGACATTAAAATCAGACCTACCTATTTCTATTTTTTACAATTAAAAAATAGTATATATAAATATATATGTTTATGGTGATATAAAATTTCTCAAAAATAAATTTAGTGTGGTATTGATAAGCATATTTATGTTACTAAGTACATAGGCAAATCAGATGGGCATTTATCATGAAAACATATAGAAGAAAGTGACTTTCCACCCTGGGCGAATTCAGCTTGCCTTGATGACAAGTACATTAAAAAAATTCTTTTTCTAAGAGCATCCCACAAATGTTTACCATAATGATAAAAAGGTGAGTGGTCTATCTCCAAGAAACACAGCACAGAAAAGGGGAAGTTTTTTTATTTTTTTAAACTATATTTTGTCGGTACAAATGCTTACAAGCCACTTGAGAGTCGGATTGGGCCTTAGAAAAACAGCTTTTTGAGACTCAGTAGGCATTACATAATATCATAATGATAGTCTTTGGCCCCAAATACTTTTCAAATGCTTTATTATTTGTCACTGAAAAGAACACTTCAGAATCATGGAAACTATTCAGGATCAAATAATATATCAGTGTAACAATGTAGCATGTACAGATGTTGACTCTAGACGGACAACATTGTGGAGAATCACTCAGGTGCAAATTCTGCTTGCATTTTGTCCATCTTGATTTGACTTCTAGGTGTTTTGAAATTGTTTTCAAAATGCACACAGGATAACAGAGCATTCCACTGTTGTCTCATTCTGTAAACATAATCTCTACCAGTCCTACCAAAAATGTTTAGGAAAGGTGATTCTGAAAACTGGAATAAAAGAGGTGAAATGTGGAGACAGACAATAAAGTATGCATGATTAAGCCTGATACCACCCGGAGTGAATAGATCTCATTCTCACAAAGAAATTCTAGAAAATGGTGCCAAACACATGCATCAGGCTCTCCCCACTCAAGGGACAAAAGTTGTGTGATATTTATACAACTCTTGAAAGTCATTTGAAGGGGCTTGCTCTGAGAAGGTGTTAGTTCTTTGGCACTCTAAACTTGGCCGCACACATGGGCAGGGTGCTTGCCCTCAGTGTACAGATTCTAGCAACTGGACGGTGGCTGGAAGACACTAAAAATCTGAGGAATGCAGATAGAGCACCAACACCTCTTCCAGAGGGAATAAAAAATGCTTGTTCTCCTTGCTACCTTTCAATTCTTGGGGGAAAAAAAACCCAGAAACTAAATCTGAATATAGCCTAATGTAATTTAAAATGAACTTTAAAGGATGAAATTCATGAAGCAAATTCTCTATTATAGAATAAATCAGGCAAATATAGCGTCACTTTTTCATGGTTTCTTTCCCAAAGAGCCTAAGGTTCCATATTCAGATTGACAACCTTTACTCTAAAATATTTTATTTTAATTCAGAACAATTGTCTTTCCTAAGGTTCATGAAAATACATGACTAACTTGTATTGAGGGAAAAAAGGGGGGAATTCCATAAGTTTATTCTAAAATTGACCATTTTTTAAAAATTTTATTTTCAAATTAAAAGTGCACAGACTTAAAGTACACAGTCTGGGCAAAATATATATGTTTATGTGACCACCACTCTAATCAAAACATAAAATATTACTCCTGTTCAGAAAGCTTCCTCATACTCCTTGCTAGTGCGCACTCCCCTCCACTGCACTCATTATTCTGAGTCCTATTATTTTATCTTAATTGGGCTTATTCTAAGACTTGATAAATGGAGTTTGATCATATGGTTTCCTTTGCTCATTGTTTTCAGACTCATCATGTTGTTGCACATTTCAGTATTTTGTGCCTTTTTTTTTTTTTTTTTTTTTTTTACTGCTCAGGAGAATTCCAATGAGTAAATATATCATTTTTAGTTTATACCATACCATGTTGGTGGTCATTTAAGATATTTTCAGCCTTTGCTATTATGAAGAAAAACTGCTATAAATGTTTTTGTCAAACATTTGGTGGACATAAGATTTCCTTCTTTTCAGTAAATATTTAGGAATGAAATGACTGAGCCACAGAATAGGTTTGTATTACTTCGTTGATTTATTTCCCCATTTTTATGAAGTACTATTTTCTGGATTACCATAATCATCAGGTAGGATAAATCCTCCAAATTTGTTGTTTTTCAAGATTGTTTTGACAGTCCATAAGTCATTTACATTGCCATTCATGTTTTTTGAAAGAGATTTCAAATGCTACAGCAGAGCCTGCTGAGATTTGTATTCAAATGACATTGAATCTGAGATCCATTTAAAAAAAATGTATATCTTAATAATATTGATCCTTCCAATTATTGAAGATGGTGTTTCTCTCCATTTTTCTAAGTCCTCTTTAATTTTTCTTAGCAATGTTTTATAGTTTTCAATACTATGTTAATCATTGTGCAGTTATATTTGTTGCTTCATTTCTGAAAATGTGGAGGATATTCTAGATTATCTTATTAAATTGTCTTTTTTTTATTTATTTCTATTGTGGCCAGAGAACATGCTCTATTTAATATTGATAATTTTAAATCTGAGACTTATTTTATGGTTT
This sequence comes from Suricata suricatta, assembly GCF_006229205.1. NCBI lineage: Eukaryota > Metazoa > Chordata > Mammalia > Carnivora > Herpestidae > Suricata > Suricata suricatta. Next base: position 24,739,691 of record NC_043702.1, read on the forward strand.
AGCATATGATCACTTCAGGTTATTATTCCATGTACAGATGAAAACAAGGTGCATTTTAATGTTTTATAAATGTCAGTTCGGTCAGATTGATTGTTAGTAGTGTTCAAATCTGCTATATATTTAGGTTTGTTTTTCTTTAAATTTTTTACTTGTTTTATCAATTATAGAGAAAGGTATTAAAATGTTTTACTTCTTTTGGTTCACTTTTTTCTTCTGTTTATTTTTGCCTCATATATTTTGATTGTTATTTAGTATGTGCAAATTTAGGATTATTATTCCTAATGAATTAGCTCATTAAATTAGTTCTTTGTCATTATGAACTGTGTCTCTTCACCTTTGAAAATCCTCTGTGTCTTGAAGTTATCTATGTTATTAATGGAAAGTTTCATCTGCTTTGTAGTTGCTTTTACCTTGACCTATCTTTGTCTTATATTTAAAAGTGTCTATAGTAAATGAAGCATAGTTTGGTCTTACTTTTTACCCAGTCTGATAAACTCTCCATTAATTATAGTGTTTTGAAAACCCAATTTTAATGTGACTATTGATATAGTTAGATTTAAAACTACCTTCTTGCTATTTGTTTTCTATCTATCTCTTCTGCTATGTAATCCTTTGAACACCCTCTTTCTTGTTCTTTAGAAAATTATTTGGTCAACTGAGGACTTTTAGCATCATTTCTCTTTAGTCACTAGAACTTACTGTATTATTTCTTTTTTAAAGTCCTGTTTAATGAAAAATACTATTTCCACCTTTCTTTTGAAAGGTTATTTTTCTTCCTGTGGAGGTACAATTTTTGGTTACAAGGTTTTCTGTATTTTTTTTATTACCTTGCCTCCTACCATCATCCTATCATAAATGCTGCTCAATCTTTTGCTCTAATCTTTTGTGTTTTGGGGTTTTTTTGTTTTGTTTTGTTTTGTTTCTCATCAAACTTTGTTTTAATGGATCTCAAAATTCTGTGACAGATTTTTGGCCAAGTACTAATTTTAAAAAGTACTAATTTAAAAAACTCATAGCTTAAAACTACCACACACACACACACACACACACACACACACACACACACACAAAATGGTCCACAAAATATCCTCCTTTCCTTCTGAAGGTTCTACAGTGCTTGCTATCAATGACCAGGTTAGAGGCCGTGCTGGTACTTCTCCATAAGAAGCTGGATCAAAGCCGACAGAGAAAAGATGGCAGATGCCATGCCAGGAACCCTGACCAAATCAGGAAGAAAAGGCATGAAACCCTGCTTCGGGCTTCATTTTCAACCCTCTAGCTAATAAAAACCCTGGGACCAATTCTGTCAGGGACACCTGAATCTCTCTCAAGCTGCCCGCTTGAATGTGCTCAATTAACTCTGCTTGCTCCTGCTTCTGGTTTCTTGCCTTAATTCTTCTTAAAGAAAACCAAGGACTGGAGCCATATCACCTCAAGTGGTAACATTTCCTTCTAGGTTCTTTGACTAATCTAATAGTTAAACTGATACAAGACAGATTTATAGGAAAAAATGCTGAATAGGATATATACTTTTTGAACACATGAGAGAGACCCAGGAAAACTGAGTAACTCTCCAAAACTAACCAAACCATCACCTTAAATACCATCTTCAGCTAAAGACAAAAGAAGCTTTTGAAGGTGGGGAGTTATGGGAGGTTACCAGGAAAAGCACAACAAAAAAGGGGTAAGGTTGTTATGCAGATTTAAAATCTTGTCTTCTCCATTGATAAGAGTTTCAAGAGATTTAGAGTCATAGCCATCTTCCTGAAATAGCAAGGAACACACTCTTATACATGGAGGGTTTCCTTATCCATGTAAATGTCTCCTAGTAAAAGGTCACTTCTTTTGGTTTTCAGAACTTCTCCTGTGTTTGCAATTCCTTAAAAGCAATCAGCTTGAAATAATCTTTATGCCAAAGAGACATTTCAGGTTGGCAAATTCTACTCCCTACATAATTGTGGATTATGTCTTCCAGTGAGTTGGGCTCTTATATTTCTTGTAATGATTATTGAGTTTGATTCTAACAGCCAATTACACTGCTAATGAATCATCATCTTAATCTTGTGTTGGCTTGATTTAATACTTTGTGAGGAAGGGTCTATTTTAGTTATTCCCTTAGTCCTAGGTTCTCTCTAACTCAGATGCCAAATTCTCTTTACCCTACAGAGAACAGCAGCTAAAATTTCTGCTCAGTACTTTCATCCATCCAGCTTTTGTTTTATCCCTAGACTACTTGTATTCTGTCCTATTTGTGCATAGATTAGGTGTCAATCAAAGATTTGAGGGTTGTTATGCATGAATGTGAGGGTTACATGTTTATGAAGTCCTCTTATTTTTTTGATATCTCCTATCAGTTTCCATCTCTCCTTTCAAATTCCATGCTCCAACCACTGAGTTCTCAGGTCATAATATTATAGCTTTATGTTTGAGTTCTATTCACAGCATGTGGCTTTGAGATAGGGAAACTGAAAAGACCACATGAAAAACTGTTTTTCTGCTGTCTCTATTCTTGCTAGGACCCACACTCACTCCTTACACATGCCTCATGGTGCAGATAATGCATGCACTCCTTGCAAAGGTCAAGGAGTTAATGATTTATTTTTTTAATGTTTATTTACTTTTGAAAGACAGAGCACAAGCAGAGGAGGGGCAGAAAGAGAGAAAGACACAGAATCTGAAGGAGACTCCAGGCTCAGAGCTGTCAGTGCAGGGCCCAATGTGGAGCTCAAAGCCACAAACTGTGAGATTATGACCTGAGCAGAAATCAGAAGCTTAACCAACTGAGCCACCAAGGCGCCCCAAGGCATTAGTGATTTCTTTGGAGTCTCCCAGCACAACAGATAACATCTAAGGAGTGACTGGCTGGAGTCATCATGAAAGTTTTCTAAGACCACTGGCTCACCCAAGACCCCTGTCTCCAGGACATGAGTGACGTATGGAGGACACTTAAACACTCATCTTTGTTCCTCAGTTACTGAGAAGAAATGTCTCAGGACCACAATCCCCAGCAAGAACCTGGGCCCAAAGCAAAGATGAAACTCACTCTTCTTTCCTTTCTAGTCTCCTGGATGCTCTGTCCATATCTACTCTCACTCTCTCTCTTTAATAAATTTTACTCTCACCTCCTTTCACCCTGTGTTTGATTTCTATCCTGCACGAAGGCAAGGACCTTCTTGGTTGGTCCTGTGGAACCCCACTCTGGGTCCTCAGACTCAGCCATACTGTATCAGCTTTTCCCAATATTTTTATTCTTCTGAATGAGTGAATTCCCAACAGTTTCTGCCTAATTTTGGTCACTCTTCAATGCCTCTAGGCAAGTGTGTGTGTGTGTGTGTGTGTGTGCATGCGTGTGTGTGTGTTTTACATATACTTTGTCCAAAATAGATAATTGTCTTTGACAAGAAAGTTAGTTCAGTATAAGCATTAGTGTACATCAGAGTTTTGATGTTGTTGTTTTCTGTGTGTATTTTTATTTTAGTTTTAGTTTGTGTGTGTTGTGTGTATATACCTCAAAAGGCATGACCATGGTAATAGTACTACCTAGATAGAGCATTATCTATCTCTACATTATTATATACCTAATCTCTATAGAGCATTAGGAAAATTCTATACAAATATTTGCTAATCCAGCATTTGCTTATCTATTCATATTCACAGAATTATCAGAACAACATGTTAGTTTTCCCTGGAGTTTATTGCTACAATCAATAGCCTACATATAATAAGTATAATATTATATTGATGATAATAAGTATAGCAAAGAGGATTCTACCAACAATTGACTTTTCTAACACTAAAGACATGTAGAAACATTAACCTGTTTGGGAATAATTCTAGAAAAGCAGACCATAGTGAATATAAATAATTGAATATCCATTTTTCAGTTGAGCAGTGATGTATGTGACCTAGGAAATAAACAAAAAGAAATCTGTCACATACAGAAAGGGAAATAGGCATGTGTTCGCCACATTGGAAATTTAGGCTATCCAATTATGCAGGCAGTTTAAAATGTATACAATCAAAACTTACTACCATTAGAAATAACAATATGTGTGCTATAGTAAAATATAAAGGTGAAATAAAATATATAAGACAGTGGCTATGATATTTGGCTAGAAAAAAATATATATGGTACACCAAGAAAAAGATTCACAAAGAAAACCATGCATGAGGCACAAAACATTTCCTTTACTTGGGAATCCAATCAGTCTTGAATCAACTATTCTTTTGTAGTCTAGCAACCTCCAAAATCATATTTTTTTAAAAATCCCACCTATTTTCCACCTACACTTGTCTCTCAAGGGAGTTGTCAATTTTGTTATATAAACTAAAAAAGATATTAATTGTTACTTCTACAAATAGAATTGTAGAATTGTTAAATCTACAAAACTGTTATTTCTAAACACTAAATATACCTGAAGTTCATGCTCATTTGGGGCCTAAAGTACATTCTATCAAAAGACTATTCAAAGTCAAAAGTTAATTTATTGTTAATAAAAAATCACATTATCATATTATTTCCTAACCATCTATCTAAGAAGAAAATAGTAGAAATATTTTGACAACAACAATGTCGGGAATGGACTGTCCATCCATTCTTATCTTGAAAGTATATTGGTGGAAAAACTTTTTTACTCTCACATCTATTTCAAGCTTGATACTGGCAAAAGAATACACTTTCTGTGGTTTCAGTTGCCCATGGTCAACCACAGTCTGGAAGCAGATGATCCTTTTTCTGAGTATCATCAGAAAGTCAATAATAACCTAATGCTATTCCATAATGCCTGTGTTATTCCCCTCACCCTATCTCATCACATAGGCATTTTATCATGTCACATCATCACAAGAAGAAAAAGAGTGAGTACAGTACCATGAGATATTAGGAGAGACTACTTTCACATACTTTTATTATAGTATATTGTCATAATTGTTCTATTATTAGTTGTTGATCTCTTACTATTCATAATTTATAAATTTAACTTAACCTTACATATGTATGTATAGGAAAAAGCACACGTGTATATATATATAGGGTTCAGTACTATCCACAATTACAGGCATTCACTGGTGGTCTTGGAATACATCCCCCATGGATAAGGGGGGACTATTGTAATGAAAACTCAAAATACTCAATCCACACATACCAGACACATTGGATTCACAGTGGAATTCCATTGATATTTCAAAGTTCCTTTCAGAAAGGCCAATAATCACAAAGCTTTGATTACAGTACTTTGCTTTCACTTCATGTCATTTTAGATTCCAAGCATCAGTGGTGTCATTAACATAAATTTACATACAAGTAAAGATTACATAAATGTCACTGCAAAGCTGGTAAGTATAGAGCAAACACACAGAAATAGATGAGCTCTAGATTGAAACTCCTTTTAATATCCTTTTAATCAGTAGCAGGTTCTAACCTGGCACATGAATTCCTTTAATAAAAATTTTCAACTAGATATTTCCTCTACTTGGACATGGAATATACTTATGTATGTGGAGCACTGTTAACCACACTCTCAACATTTGAGGATTCCAAATGCTTCTTTCTCCACCTCTATTTTATCCATTAACCGGGGAGGGGGGGAAGTATAATATTATACTATGGTTCTGTATAAGATATTGCACAAATAAGTAATAGATTTACTGTAATGTAATTTCTGCCTTCACATATCAGCATATCCAAGACTTTTATTCATTAAACTTGCCAGCAATGCCAGTGTTTTTTGCTTTCTTACTTCAGATTCTTCCTGAAGCTTTTATTCTGGTCTTGATTCCCAAACAGACAGAAGACTCCCAACAATAATATACAAAACTCTCTCTTGTATTCACTATTATTTAAAACTATCCTAGAAGATCTATTAGTCAAAACTAATTCACTAGAATTTTAAAAAATATTTTCTTATGTTTATGATCCTCAAGATGGTTTCACAAACCATTTTGAATTTTCATTAGTGCAGCTAAATTTTCAATTATACTTTGGGAAATTATTCAGCTTCCATCACACACTCCACTGAACTTGCCTTTGTCATTGTCACCAAAAGCATCCAGTTCAATGCCTCTTCTATTCCTCATCCCAATTATTATGTTGGCCATATTCAAAAGAGTCAGTTGCTCCTCCTAAAAACTCTTTTGGCATCTGAGGCACTATTCCAATATTTGTATTCAATCTCCCTGGCTATCCTCTGGGTCCTCTTTGCTGGCTTGTCTTCTTAAGATCTACATTTTGGATGTCCCAGGGCTCAATTTTGTATCCTATTCTACCCATGTTCTCTGCCAATGTAATATTTTCATACCCTAATTCCTAATAACATACATTTTCTGATGACTCTAAACTTATATCACCAGTTCTGATCACTCTTTTGAGCATCAAAATCCTATATAAATCTTCCTGCTTAGCATATTTTCCTGCTCAAAAATCCACCTGAATATTTCACTGGCTCCTCGATATTAATGTGTTGAGAACTGAACCCTTGAATTTCCCCTGGAACATATTTTTCCTGAGTCTTCTTCAATTAAGTTAATTATGTCACTATCTACCCAGCCACATAGGCCAATAACCTAGAAATAATGCACAATTTCCTATTCTTTCTTTACTTTTGTATAATACATCAGCAAGCTGGATGAATCAACTTCAAGAAGTAGTTAAGTCTCTTGACTTCTTAGTGCATCTACCAGTACCATTCTAGCCCAAGCCACTTATTTTTTACATAGACCATAGTAATAATGTTTTTATCAGTATTTCTGCTTTCCCTCTTGTTTCTCTTCTTTTCTACTATCAAGCTTATCTTTATAAATATAAATCAGATTATTCAACCGCTTTCCTTAAAAGCCTTCATTGATTTTTCTATTGTATGTAGAAATTTCAAATACCTTATGGTGTTTTATAAAGCTGTAGGTGATCTGATCCTTTTGCAGCTCTGTCAGTTCATTTCCATCTTACCTTCTATGGCCTTGCTCATGATTCTCTGGCCACACTGAACTTCTTTCTTCTAGTCAAACACATCCCAACTCCTTCCTACCTCAGGAAATTTGTAGGGGCTGTTCTTCATCTTTGACTGATCCTCCCCAGATCATCTCATGACTGACACTTTAGGATTATTTGTATCATACTTAAAATACTAGGAGGCTTTCCTTAACTACAGAACCTAAAGTGATCACAGAGACTTTCATTTCCCTAACTACCAAAATTAAGTATATCATCACACCCACCATACCCTAATTTATTGCTTTCAGAAAACTTACAAGCATCTAAAATTATTGTACTTCTTTTATTTTTACTTGTTTTATATTTGCCTTCCTCCACTAGAAAATAAACTCTGCAAAAGTAGTGAGTTAGCACCATCACCACAGTACTTAGAACCATGATTGGCAATCAGCAGGGGTTTAATTAGTAATTGTTCACTAAATGGATGAATGCATATTATGAATTTAAAAGCCTATAGAAATTAAGTTTCTCAAGATAAAGTATCTAATAAATAGCAGAACAAATACACTACCTATAATGCCTGCATGAAAATATTAATCTGGCAAAAAAGTGTGATTGGAATGGGGAGGGCTAGAGGCGTGGTTATGAGATGAGGGGTAATTTTGACCAGAAAGAGAGAATTCAGAGATACGTAGACCCAAGATGAAGCCAGAAGGGATGGAAAGTGGAAATTGATACAAGAGCCACAGGAGAAGCAAGCCTTATAAGAATTGTTAATTTGTTGCATATAAAGACAAGAGAGGAATCAGAGTTAACTCTAAGATTTCCAGTCTGAGTGAGAATACAAATACTAGTTTTTCTCAGCAAAACACAAAACCTAGACATGAGAAATGTATATGAGATTTAGTGTGGCGATGTGTTTAAGTAACTTGGTTTACTATCCAAGTGGAGATAGGGGGTCTCTAGTCATCTGACAATATACTTCCGGCACACCAAAGAGACATTAAGATTGTATGTGTATGGGTTTTAGTAAGATTATTAAAATACCATGAAATAAGATGAAATTCAGTCTTGTGCATCATTTATTCATCTTGAAAAATGTATACATTCATTTAATCACTACCATAATCAAGATATAGAACAGTTAGTTATCAGTTAAATCTTCTCAGAAATGTCCTTTATCCACCTTTGTAGTCAATCTCCTTCCTGATTTATAGCAACTGCCAATCAGGTGTTTGCTCTAAAATTTTGCCTTTTCCATAAAGTCATACAAATGGAATCAAATGATGCTTCAACCTTTTATATCTGAATTCTTGTTTTTGTATAATGCCCTTATAATTCACCCATGTCACACCTATTTTTTATTGCTTAGTAGTATTTAATCATGTATGTATTAAAATTGAATAAAGGCCATTTTGATTATTTTCAGTATGAAGTTATTATCCATAAAATCTTTAATAAATATTAATGTACAGGTCTCTGAGTAGACATGTTTTGGGGTATATATCTATGAGTGGAATAGCTGAATGTATGGAAAGTAAAGATTAACTTTCTATGAAACTATCAAACTCTTCTCTAAACTATGGTACATTCTCCCAGAAATAGATGAGAGTTTCTTTACATCCTGTCAGGACTCAGTATTGTATTTTTATTATAGCCATCCTAGTAGTTTGTTCTAGTATCGCACTGCAGTTTTAATTTGCTCTTCCCAATCACTAATAATGTTGAAAATGTTTTATGCACTTACTTGTTCTCTGTCTGTCTTCTTTGGTGAAGTGGCTGTTAAAATCTTTTACCCGTTCTTCTTGAGTTGCAAGAGTTCTTTAATATACTCTGATTACAAGTGTTTGATAAGATACACATTTTATAAATATTTTCCCCACTCATGACTTACTTTTTCATTTTTTAACAGAGTTTTTCAAACAACAGGCTTTTAAATTCTAACTAAATCTGGTATATCAAACTTGTTTTAGTGGTTTGTATTTTTGTGTTCTGTATATGAAGCTTATGCCTAATTCAAGGTCACAGATATTTTCTCTTGTGTTCTCTTTGAGAATTTTTATAATTTTCCCTCTTATGTTTAGTACTGTGATACTCTTTGACTTAACTTCTATGTGTGCTGTGAGGTAATAATAAAGGCAGTCCTTTTGCATAAGGATCTCCACTTGTCCAAATACTTTTGTTAACAATATTCCTTTTCCATTGAAATACTTTGGCATTTTTGTTGACAATTAAGTTACTATCTTTATGTGTTTTTATTTTTTTTAGTGTTTATTTATTTATTTTTGAGAGAAATAGAGAGAGAAAGAGAGAATGCACAGGCAAGCAGGGGAGGGGCAGAGAGAGAGACAGAGAGACAGAGAGACAGAGAATCTGAAGCAGGCTCCAAACTGTCAGCGCACAGTCCAATGTAGGGCTCAAACCCCTGAACTGTGAGATCATGACCACAACCAAAGTTGGATGCTTAAATGATCTGAACCACCCAGATACCCATGTGACTTTATTTTATTTTATTTTTAACTTTACTTTTTTTTTTTAATTTTGAGAGACAAGAGAATGTGCACAGGCATGTGTGAACAAGGGAGGGGCAGAGAGAGAGGAGAGAGACTCCCAAGCAGGCTCCATGCTGTCAGCACAGAGCCCAGTGGAGGGCTTGATCACATGAACCATGAGATCATGACCTTAGCCAAGATCAAGAATCAGATGTTCAGGCAACTGAACCTCCCAGGAGCCCATATATATGTTTTTATATATGGGATCTCTTTCTTGTTCATTGACCAATATGTCTATTTTTATGCTAAGATTTTTATGCTAATACTTTTTTACTATTGATTTAAGGTAAGAATTAAATTCCAATAATTTAAGGCTTCCATTTTTCTTTTTTATATTCAAGGTTGCTCGGGCAGTTTCAGATCCTTTACACTTGTATATGAATTTTAGAGTTAGTTTGACAATTTTTATTTTTAAAAGTCTGCTGATGTTTAGATAGGGATTGAATTGACTCTATAGACAAGTGTGGGAGGAAATGATGCCATAACAATATTGAGCCATCAGAGACATGAAAATAGTATAGCTCTTCATTCTTAGGCCTTCTTAAATTGCCCTCATAAGTGTGTTTTCATTTTCATCTTAAACACCTTGCATGTTTTTGTCAGCTTTATCTTTGAGTATTTCATATTTTTATATTAAATGGTAGTTTTTATTTAAATGTATTTACATTTCTAATTTTTTATTGCATGTGGGTCTAAAAACTTCTGATTTATAGTTTTAGTATCTGCATTATCTCACAGTTTGATTCTGTTGATTTCTTTATGTATTTACAGTGGCCTTTTTCCTATTTTATTTTTTTCTATTATTATAACTATTAGTATTATGGGGTTTTTGTATATCTACTAATATTTAACTCACGTTCATGTCTGAAATAACAGTAAACACTGAAGCAAGTAGGAATTAGAGCCGCCAGTTGTGCAGACTCTCTTCTGTGAGGCTGTTCACATAGGAGGTTAAGTTACTTTAGTTACTTGAGTGGAGCTTGTGCTTTGATGTCGCTATCATCATCTTCAAATGTCAGCTTCAGACAGCTTCAAATGTCTCCAGCGGGGGCTGCATGACCTTAAGTTTACTGACTTTGTTTACCACAGTACCTGTAGTATTGAAGCTTGCCCTCAATACCTCTGCTCTGTCTCACTTTTTTTGCTTTTAGCAAAATCATGGAACTGGTGCCAAAGAGAAGGGTCTTGGGGCCAACCTCTGTCTTAAAAACTCAGACAGGTGTGAGAGAAAATTCAGGAAAGAGATGAGAAAAGGGGCCTCATGCTCTTTTCTATGTGCTTTCTTTAGTATACATAAAAGCCTATTCCCACCCTCCCCAAAAACCATCCCCAAAGGTTCTAATAAATAACTAAATGTGTTGTGAATCCTCTCCTTCTTAATCATGTACCCCTCTGCTGGCATTTACTTTTCCTGTATTTTAATTATGAGACTTCACATCCACTTCACCTAGCCTAGCCTGAAGTCCTTGAGAGAAGTCATCGTGTCTCATTCATCTTTGTATAGATATTTTTAGGAATGTAATCAGGAGTCTGGAAAGAAAACTGAAAAAATAAATATGAGCAACCAAAATGATTTAACCCGGCATCAAACCATACTCAATCAGTTCTGACCAAATCAGCCTCATTTTATTATATCCGTAAGCAACTTTTGGTGTTGAGAAAAGAAAAGAATGTCTGGGAGGCAGATGATGAAAAAAGGAATTTGTAAGTGGGTAGCATCATGAGTTTTAAAAAGTGGGCTCTTGAGTGGTAAATGTCTAGTAGTGGCAAAGGTGGTAAGGACAAGGTGAAAAGAAGTACAGTTTAGATCATATGTAAGAAGGAAAGAAAATAGGACTGAAGACTCAAAGATTATTGATGCATATTTAGTTATTTTTATATGTGAACACAGTCCATGAATTTCCTAAGTGGAAAATGCAAATATGGTTGAAGTTCATGCAAAAATGACTAGGTTGCTAACTCCTCAGGGGTGGAGAAAGTTGTCTCTACGAGGCAGAGTGCAAGGTATTTAGAAGATGTTCAATAAAGATGTCAGTTGATGGGCAAAGAGTCTCCTCCCTTAGGTGTTTCTAATTATCTCATCTGGTCTGTGCCAGTTGAAGGGATAAAAAGGAAGAAAAAAGCAAGACAGGATGTTTCTGCTACAATAGCAATTGACGACACTATTGCTACTGACAAGAGAAGAATATGGGTAAAACCTGTCAAGTTCTTCAAATTTAGAAAAGGTGTTCAATATAAAGTGAGACACATATTTCACAAAGTGTTTCTGTGTTTTCTTTGAGCAATTCATGGTAAATACATTCAAGCTTTTTTAGTATGTGTCTCAAAATTCCAATTCCGATGTGGCTTTTTATATTCCCTAGTGTTGCCATGTTTCCAGACCTTTCATTTTTCTTCCATCTTATCTCAAGGCTGAAAGAAGTTTATCATATTATTAGACAACAGAGCAGAACAAAGCAATATATCAAGTCCCAGAACTTTGTATTGCTTTGCAGAGGAAATCAGGTGCATTCTCTTACTCTGTGGTTAGAGAAACAGAAGAAGGTGTTTCAGATCCCATATTTCAGAAACCAGACAGAATTGATATGCATAATTAATGTTAAGGGGATAAAATATAGCAAACAGATTCGAAAGCAAGAAATTAAACCCTGAAATCCTAAATCTTGACAGAAGAGTTTTATTAAACCAGCCTCAGAAATATGTAGGGGAAAAAGCAATTCTGACATGACATATGAATTAGACACATAATAAAAAAATTTGCTCCATGAATTAAAAGTGTGACTTTGAGTCCAGTTGTCATTATTTTACTGTAAAATGCTATCACTCCTATTAACACAAAGATATGGTACAATTTAATCCCAACAGCCCACCTATATTGATCACTAAATGGTTCTATTAATTTATAAGGTTGGGTCTTCTCTGAAAATAGATATGTGACATATCCATAACCATACATAAATATTTACATTAGTAATTAAATCTCTTCAATTATAAACTAACATAGTGAAAACTATTTTTTGTTACTATTGGGTTAAATTTCAAGAAAAGCGAGGATCAGTATTACTAAATCTTTGGGAATGGATATTGGGCTTGTCTCATCTTCAATTTTGGAAATAAATGCATTTTAGCTATGATATATGAACCCAATTTGCCACATTGAGCTTAAAATGTGTGAGAAAGATTATCCTGTGGTATTTATAGTAATAAAGCACAGCTGATGTGATCATGCAGCTACATGTTCTAAACGATTATTACATGCCTCAAGTGGGCAGTATGAGGAGCAGAAGACATAACCCCCATGAGAAATGTAGTAATTTTCCCCGCATGCAGGACCTGAAGCACCACTTGATTACAAAATGCAATGTATAAATGACAGAAGCAGCCACAGTCATGAGCCAACGCTCTGCAAACTAGCAAACCATGCTAGCAAGTATCTGCTACATGATGAGCTAGCCCTCCAGCAACCCAACCTCCCTCAGTTTTTACCTTGAAATTTATATTTTGATCAGGTGATAAATTCTTACCTCTTAAGCTTTTCATAAAAATGTTTAAAGCGTCACCATAATTCTTGTAAAAATAATTTTATTTATTTTTTTAGGAGAACGTGTGCACAAGTAGGAGGAAATGGCAGAGAGAGACAGAGACAGTGTGTGTGTGTGTGTGTGTGTGTGTGTGTGTGTGTGTGCGTGCGCACGCGCATGTGTGTATATGTGAGAGAGAAAGAGAGAGAGAGAGAGAGAGTCCACACTGAGCATGGAGTCCAGCTTGGGCTGGATCCCATGACCCTGGGATCAAGACCTAAGCCCAATTCAAGAGTCAGACACTCAAGCAACCGAGGCACCCAGGCACCCCCATTATATAGCTCTTCAAAGTATCTTACTTTTTCTTTTCAGCTTTGGCTAGAATTTTATTCTTGTATATGCTATTATGAGGGAATTTAAAGAGGAACACAAAGAGAAATTTCCTTTAACAAGACCCAGTTAGGTTTTTGTAGATCGACTATGTTAAACTGGAAAGTTACTCTCATGGAGCTTATTATCTAGCAAGGAAACCAAAATGAATCTTGGTATTAACAATAGAATAAAATTCAGATTAGCTATTAAAATTTTTGAATTAATACAATGATAAGATTTTAAGTATTTATTAAGAGGTAATATGGTACATTACTTTGGGGCACAAGCATCGTCAGGAGGAAAATAAACGTTTATTACTCTACAGGGTGTTTTGGTTTAATGAATAGAGATTAGTACATTATATTTAGATTACTTTTTTAAATTTCAAAATGAAATCTCTGAGATATTCAAAGCATTTTAAAAGTTTATTCTTTTTATATTACTGGCATTAAATATTTAGCAAGTTGAAACTTATTTGAGAAATTGTGTTTGCATTGCTAATCTACATAGCCTTTCTTCTCTTGCTTAAATCCATGCATTTCCAGATAAGATAAAGGAAGGAAGCCAACATGCAGAAGTGAGGAAAAAATTGGTATTTTTCTCATCTTAACTGTTGTGAAGAATTCCTGAAAGAGAGAAGGGGAAGCCAAGATGGGTGGGCTACCTAGAAGTATCAGCACAATTATAAAGATGTAAAGCTTGGAAATTGAGAATAACAAGGAGTCTGTAGTGGCTGAAGAATTAGAAGTACTATGTGTCATACTTTAAATAAAAGGGTTTTTCCCCCAGAGATCCAAAGTTCTGTCCCCGTTTGTTTGACACAAAGCTTACAGAGTCACGTCAAACCATTCAAGACAAGAAGGAAAGCTTTGTGATGACTGAAAGAACAAAGTCCTTTAAAATCCTTTCAGTGTGTGGAGTGCATTTCAGGGCTGTTTCTCCTGGAGCCAGCCAGCTTATGCATGCTAAAATTGTCCAGTCTTATTTTCCACACCAAATGCATTAGAAATCCTTGACCGCACTGTATACAGTATTAAAGTGGAATAGGACTTTCAGAGTGGCCTTATATTTTGTTCATATTGTCCTTGAAGTTTAAATGACAAAAGTAAATGGAAAGTTTAAATCAATTTTTCATACAAGAATTTTCCAAGGCACAAAACTTTATTGCTCTGTGGCATGGTCCCTATGTGTAGACTAGCGCTTTTAATGGGTCAGCCAGGAGACAAAGGAATAGACGGTCATCTTTTACTTTCTTTCTCAACTTTAAATTGTTTATTCCTGTGTTGCCTCCAGTTAACTACACTTACTAGAGGAAATAAATCATACTTATTGCTCATCTCACATTCTTGCTGAATTTCACAAAGAAGTTTCAGTTTCTATGGAAATACAATGCTGCTAAACTCAGGATTCCCTTCATAGTTAAATCAGATTTTATCACATAATCGGGGCTAAGGAAGTAGCATCCATGTTTCATTTAATCCTGTCATATATTTAATTATTGCATCCTTTAAAACTGGAGGAAGAGACATGTCTAAAAAGAATGTGTTATAACCTCAAACATTGAAATCAAACCGATTAAATTCATTTCACATTATTCATTCTTCTCCTAATTTTCAGAGTAAAAATATCTCTTGTGGCAAATTTGAACTTTCCTAAGATGTAGAAATCAGACCACATTGCTGAACTTCTTCATGCCTAAGGTCACTATGGGGAAAACTGGTCCCTTTCTTCAAGCTTCAAAGTGGGATTTCCAACCCTTTCAGAACATGGCATTTATACAAACTGAAAGACACTAACTTTCAGTAGAGACTTTTGTGGAAGATACTAATGTAGAGCACAGTCATTGCCATGGGAAAATCTTCTATATTTTAACCAGTTAGTAAAATAAAAGACTTTTATAAAGTAAAAAGTTATGGTTCCATTTCTTCTAGTAAAACATTACTGCATACCAATTTCTGGTTCCAGGGAAAGAAGCTGAATTTGAGAAATCCCTTCTCCTCATAACTATGAGGAGAGTTAGGTGGATTAAGGTTTGAAAGACCATCTAGTTCAAATAAATAACATATACTACCTTGAAGAGAGACAAGAGGTTGGGGAAAGGGTAGCATCATGCAACATGGATTGTGAACCCATTTGAAGGTTCTTTCAAATGTAGTACATATATAGATACCTTGGAGTCATTGGCTACAGCTCTTCCCAAGGATTGTTTTGCATTAATCAGATGGTCTGACAGCTTCTCTGTGGATTTTGAGAGATGGATTTGAATTGCTAAAACAGTGTTTAGGCCTTTTTCATCTAAGTTCATGAGGCATACTGGTCTGTAGTTTTCTTTTCTTGTAATGTCTTTGTATCGTGGTAATATTAGCCTCATAAATTAAGTTAGGAAGTATTCAATCTCTTTTCTGTTTGTGAGTGTAGGTGTACATAACTAACTGATGTTAGTTTGTTTGTTTGTTTTGGTAGGATTCAATAGTGGAGTTTTCTCTGTGGGAAAGTTTTCAACTATAAATTTCATTTTTTTATAGGTACTAGACTGTCCAGGTTATATATTTCTTCTTAGAAAAAAGCTTGAGTAATTTGTGTCTTTAGGGTATTTTCTGACATAAAGTTGTTTATAATAATCTTTCAATATCTTTTTAATATCTGTAGAATCTACATTGTGTCATCTCTATCCTTCCTAATATAATTTGTTTTATCTGTGATCTGTCTGGCAAGAGGTTTAGCAATTTTATTTACCTTCTCAAAGAACCAACATTTGGATTCATGGATTTTGTGATTATTTTTCTCTTTTCTCTTTTACTTTTATATCTGCTCTTAATTTTTTACTTTTTAATTTGTTCTTTTCTTTCCTTTGTTTACTTTGTTCTTATTTTTGTACTTTATGGAATCCAAAAAATTGATTTTAGACTTTTCTTCTTTCTTAATATACGACATAGGGGCTAGCAATTTCTCTCTAAATACCAATTTAGTTATTTCCATCTCACAAATTCTGATAAGACTCCATTTTCATATTTATTCAAAATATTTTCAAGTTTTGCCTCTGACTTTTTTTACTTAATATCTGGTAATATAGAAGCATTAAATTTCAAAAATTTTGAGATTTTCCTGATATCTTTTAGTTATTAATGTCTAGTTATTGATAACTGAATTTTAGTAGAATGTAGACATCAGACCACATTGCTGAAATTCATATGTGAGTCACTACGGGGAAAGTGACCTATTATTAAATTTCTAAAAATGTGGGGATTTTCCAGATGTTTTTGGCTATTGATTTCACAATTCCATGCGGATCAGAAAATATACCTTTTGATACTTGAATTCTTTTAAATGTGTTAAGATTTATTTAATGGTCTACAATATAGTTTGTCTTGGTAAATGTTCTCTGTGTCCTAGGAAAGAATGGACATTTTCTTATTTTTAGATGGAGCATTCTATAAATATAAATTAGGTAATTTGGGATGATAGTTTATCTTCAATATTTTACTGACTGTGTACTTGTCCTGTCAATGATCAAGATAAGCATATTAAAATATATAAGTATAATTGTGTTGTCCATTTTTTATTTGTTTTGTTGACATTTTCTTCATTAATTTTGAAATTATTATATTAGGTACATACATGTTTAAAGTTATTGTGCCCTCTTAATCACTTGATGGAAATTTCTTTTGCAAGTTATTATTATAGTCACTTCTGCTTTCTTTTAATGTGTGTTTGCATGGTTTATGCTTTTGCATTCTTTTACTTTTGACCTATTTATATTTTATATATAAAGTAGATTTCTTACAGGCGGCATATACTTGGGTTTTACTTTTTAACTAATGACACAATCACTGTATTAATTTGGGTTTTTTAAACACTTATATTTAATACAGTTATTGATACAGTTTGTTTATAACTATGATATCATCATTTGTTTTCTGAATTTTCTAAATATTTCCTTTTAGTTCTTTGTCCCGTTTACCTAATTTTCTGCATTCTTTTGGATTGGGTGTTTTTATGGTCCCATTTTATTATTTTTTTTGGATTGGTCTTTGCTTTTGCTTTCTTACAGGGTGCTTTAGAATCTAGAGTATAGACTCAAGTAATATTAATGTTATAATGAATAAAAAATTAAATATGTGACTTAAAAAGTTTAGAAAAATAATTATAAAATAATGGAATATAAGCTCAAAGAAAAAATATTGGATTAGAAAATAGTAACATTGATAAATACATTTTAAAACCTTGCTCTTTGAAGAAGTAAAATAAATAAACCACTAACTAGCTTTATTGAGAGAAAAATGAGAAGAAATAAATACACACAAAATAAAGAAAAAAAAGTATTAGATGAAGATCGAAGCTATTTTTTAAATTCTGTTAATACCCTTGAAAGCTTGGATAAAATGGATGACATTGAACTAATTTTTAGATAGTCAAAATTTACTCAAGTGGCAAAAGAAAATACAAATAGATCAGTGTTCATAGAGAATAATGAAGCGAAATACTCTAACCCTTTCAGAAAGCCTCAGCGTGATTTCACAAAGAAAATTTTCCAAACCTCTGTGAGGTTCTATTTGCTTAAACCTTTTAAAGATATAATATTTTTATTTCTTGTATTAGTCCAGAATAAAATGGCAAAACTTGACAAAATAATCCAATTTTATTCATGAGCAGCAATGCAAAAATCCAAAATAAAGTCTTAGTTAAGAGAATCTATCAGCATCTAAAACAGCTAATATACCATAAGTATAGTTCATTACAGAAACCCAAAGATTGTTTATAAAGCAAATTTTTAATATAATCTCTGGGGTCACTAAGAAAACAATAGATACACCTATAGGTGGTGAAAGGTATTTGAAAAAAAATCTATTCCTTTTAAATACATCCAATAAAATGAAATAGATGCATATTACCTAAACTCAGGAATATATATTTATATATAAATATAAATAACTTAGCTTCTAACCAGTATAAAGAGTTTCATTTATCTAAGCACAATGTTCTAATGAATGCTAACATCTGAGATAAGGCATGTTTTCTGATTTTGGAACATAAAATATTATTTTGGTATTTTAAAATGGATCTAATTTTAATTCACTCTATTGCTTAAAGAAGTAAGATGAAAACAAAACAGTAATACTAAAGACAAAAATATACAAAATTGATATTCCTGAAAAATGTAAATATTAAAATGTATAAAGAAAGAAATATCCTCCCAAAAAAGGTAAATTTGCATATAAAATGCTATACTATGTAGAGAAAATTTGATTTTATCAGCATCATAACCTCTTATACAATGTATCTTTACAAATTTAATGAACTATAACAGTAAAGAGTCTTTGTTCATCTACGCAAAAAATATAAATCATATAGAAGCCAAAAAAATTGACTGGAATAATACACTTTTTATAGCAATCTTCAGTACTATGAAACTGTGTTCAAAACAAAATAACAGACCCAAAATAGAGTCACTTATGCTAAATCCCATGTCACCAACTAAGGCTTAATTACAGTTTCAGCTTTTAAAATGAAAGTCTTTCATTTTGCACAGCTTCTCAGAGCTCTTTTCCATCTGCTAGACAGTGATGATGCCTGATTCATGAATTATTGAATAAAACCAATAAAATCTTTAAAATTTACTCATTTCCATTTTGCTTTTTCACCCAGTGAAGCAATATCTATAAATTGAAAGAAAAATAAAATGACACTCAAGAATAGTCAAATTTTCCTTTCTGTATAGAATAAATGAACAGGATCATTTCCCTTTAAACCCAACCTGAAATAAAAATATTTTACTATAAAAATATTTTGCTGTGGAAATTCTGTGGCTATGTGTATTAGATCCATTTTTACACAGCATTTAGGTTAACCACCTATGGAAAGCATGGTTTCAAAATAGAATATAATTTATATAAATGTTAAAAATGTAAAAATAATATTTGAAAAAGGGAAAGGATGAGAAAGTAAAAATTTGAAGAAGTCGTAAGTGTGGTTATTTTCACCTGTTCCAAAACACACCCTCAATAATGTTCCTGAAAGTTTGAATACTCTAGCTTAAGGAATGCTTCTTTTTAAACTTTAAATAATTTAAGAAACTATTACTGCTTTGTTGTAAGACCAACTCTTTTTCAGTTGTCTAATACATATTAAGAACTAGTGCTTTTGTTGAAATCAATTAATTTAAAATGCATGTTAACATAAAACATGTAGCATGATCTCATTCTTGCAATATTATCAATCATCTCTCTCTCTCTCTGAAATACTTGTTCTCCCATCTGGTGATACTCAGAATCATGTATCCCAAGTGGTTATATCTGGAGAATGGCTTTAGTGGTACTCTTTATTTCTTCTTATTCTAGGGTATTTGATTTTTTTAAACTAAGCATATATAATATTGCTTAAAACTTAATTGTATTTTTTTTAAATATGAGGATGTTTGTCCAAATACAGAAAAGTACCTGGTTATGTAAGGTCAACCACAGAATTGCATAGCAGGTATAGATTTACTTACCCGAGTAACACTGTCAAAGTTCAGAACACAGGGAATGTGGGACAAAAATTAATATCTATTCCTCAAAGTATAAACATATAGGATGGATACAGCTGTAGTAATATATATGGCAATAACGGTAGTTGATATCCAAATAATATATTCATTAGTTACTAAAACTAGAACTGAAATCATTGATTAAAGAAAAAACAACTCTTGACATAAAAGGTGTAGCTTGGTATCTATATTTTATATAAAAATTACAGTATTTAAAGTCCAACAATAAAACACTAATAAATGCACAATGCAAACATTTATCATTTCTGAACCAATATTTTTCTGCCAATATTAATAACAGCAATGCAAAATCCATTTTATTTTTCCAATAAGGAAGTAGGGGGTGAATTTGTATCAATTTGCAACCATTGTAGATAATACCTAATTACATGAAAGATGTTGGCAAATTTGTAAACTATAAAGCTGTATGTTATGTTTTTTAAAAGGACAATCAATCAATTATACAGACACTGTGTTTCTTATTTATAAAAATCATTACATCAAACTGACTCAGGGGCGCCTGCGTGGCTCAGTCAGTTAGGAGTCTGACTTCAGCTCAGGTCAGGATCTCAAGATCCGTGAGGTCAAGCCCTCTGTTGGGCTCTGTGCTGACAGTTCAGAGTCTGGAGAGTCTGGAGCCTGCATCAGATTATTCCTCTCTGCCTCTCCGCATCTGTCTCTGTCTCTGCCTTTCTCAAAAGCAAGTAAACAAATAATTTTTAAAAACTGGCTGAAACCAATCCTTATTATAAAAAATTGTGTCACATACCAAAGTAGTTGTAGAGACTCATCCTCTTAATATTATCTGAGAGGCACTAATTACTTTAATGAAGGAAGAGGATTTGAATTTAAATGATTATCATTAAAAATCAAACTCCAAAACTCTTAGTTAATTAATTCACTTGTCACTGATAACATTGGCCCCTGTTTTAGTCCTAATGTGTATGTGTGTGTGTGTGTGTGTGTGTGTGTGTGTGTGTGTGTGTTACAAGGAGCATCTGGGGGCTCAGTTGGTTAAGCATCTGACCCTTGATTTTGACTTAGGTCATGATCCCAGGGTTGTGAGATCAAGCCCCACATCAGGCTCTGTGCTGAGCATAGCCTGCTTGAGAGTCTCTCTTTCTCTCTTTCCCTCTGCCTCTCTCCCCAACTCACACTCTTCCTCTCTCTCAAATAATAAACAAACAAACAAACAATAAATAAAATAAGTTACAAGATGTATTAGCTCAAGTAGGTCTTAGTTATTGGAGTATGAGTTCTGTTGTTTTGATACAAAAATAACTTACTTTTAGTAGCTGAAGATCATTAAACACTCAAGTTCTATGTTTTAAGTCTTAAGTTTGAATTAATAGGTCAATAGATTCAAATCTTCGGTTTATTAAAGTAATTAAAATAGACCTATCACAAGAGCCTTGGTTGTCTGGTAATCTCCATATTATTCTAGAACTAATGAATCAAAAAAGAGGGACTTCTCAACAATTCAATGGACTCAGGCATTGCCTTATGCAGATTTGTACTTAAACCCTCCAGGTCATCTACTTTGATTCTTGCTTTATGTATTTCTGGAGTTCATGTTTTTTCTGCTTTAAATAGAATATTTTTGCAATTATCATTTATAAGATGAGCAATGATACTTAAATCAATCTTTATCTTTTCTCCTTCCTTTGGTTTCAAAACTTTTTAAATTTTTATCTAATAGTCTGTGACATTTTCCTTTCTCTGCGACAGAGGTGACACTTTCTTTGATCACCATTTTCAAAATTTTTTTTAACATTTATTTATTTTTGAGACACAGAGAGATAGCATGAGTAGGGGAAGGCTGAGAAAAAAGGAGACACAGAATCCGAAGCAGACTGCAGGCTCCGAGCTGTCAGCCCAGAGCCCGATGGGGGCTCGAACTCACGAACCACGAGATTATGACCTGGGCCGAAGTCACACGCTTAATCGACTGATCCACTCAGGTGCCCCTGATCACCATTTTTATAAGTGGAGAATATTTTCTTCATACTTCTTAGTATATAGTGGGTGCTTTATTCCCCTTACATACTTCAACAACCCCAATTATTTTCTTCATAGCTGAATTGTTGTTGGTTGTTATTTTTATACCCACTGTGGAAAATGTCTCTTACATACATTCTTTAAAAATCATTTTAGAAATCTCGCTGTCAAGAAAAAAAAAAAGCAATTTGTGGCAACATTTTTTTGTGCTGGTGAAAAACGTTAATCTCCATTTCATCCGCTAAATGATCACAGTTTACATGTGGTTTAATGGGACTACCTATGCATGACGGATATTGTTAAATTATGTAAATCTCATAATAAGTTTATCTGGTAATATGATCAGAATAACAGACAATGCTTTGCTTGAAACCCCGTGACAAATACCACAAATATTGAAAGGAGCACAAATTTAAGGGTTGTATTTTTTTGTGGTAAGAAAATTAAAAGGAGCATTTTACATAATAGATATATGCATAGCTCTTAGAGTGAGTTTTATTTTTCTTTTTGATCTAAAGGAGTTGTTGGCTGCATATTCTGAAGGACTTGAAAGCTAAGAAAATTTACATCTCGGCTTTCTAACACATAGGAGGGAGGGACCAAGGACTGGCCTCGTGACTGAACAGCCCACACTCTCTAATTTTACAGTTCTGTGAGAATAGGAAACCCATGCTCTTTGCATAATGAGCTTTTGAAAGGTTAAAACTTAAAGTCAACGCAGTTCAACTGTCTAGGTCAAACACTAGTAGGCAGGTAAGCTGAGGGCTCAGGCAGAGCCAAACTGAGAACTAGCACAATTTTTACCCCACCCCTTAGTATTATATATCTTACTTAATTCTGTTCCTAACGCTTATTACCACACTTAGTCATATAATCTCAATAAAGTAAGCAACATCCTAATTGACAGAGGCCAGAGTTTCAGTGTCATGTCTCTTCCAAAGCAAACACAGAAAGAACAGTTTCTAATGATAGGAATGCAGAAGAGAAATGCTGTAAGACTCTTCCCTTTCAAAGCAGTGAGGAAATGTTCTTCCCACTTTGGATATTCAGGAGTTTTTCCTTTTCTTTTCACTTGTGTCAAAATACCTTCTACTGAATCCTCAGGGCTTGTCCCCATTTGTGCACTGTGTGCAGAACAACCTACTGCTTAGGGAGGTTACAAAAGAAATGAAGGAATACAAGCTTAGTCAGAGCTAATGATCTAGTTATAAAGGTAATTGTGTCCCGTGATAATCTACATCTATAGTCCGTTACTATTCATATAGGCTTGAAGGTCTAAGACACATATGCACTTACATATTTTAAACCTTTTTGCAAACCAACATATCAGAAATATAGTTTAAAACAGTGTTTACAAAGAATAGATGTTGAAGGGAAGTAATTGAATGCAGTTCATCAGGAAAGCTTCCTGGAAGACGTCAATTTTAAAATGGGTTTTAACCAAAAGGGAGTCACTGAATGACACAGAGGAACACAGAAGCTTCTCTAACTGCAGAATCTAGAGCCAAGAGGAAAAGCAATCCTGTCACAAAAAGCTAAGGATCTTCCCACAAACCAACATGAAGCAATAATGTAAGTGACACTTCTAGGGTTTCAGCTGGATGTAGCGAGTAGAATCTGAGTACATTTTAAACCCTATTATGGCACTTTGTTTAATGGCAAGTGTGAAACACCTCTGCTAAATCATTCCTGGCATAATCAATGTAGTCACTGCCGTGTCTAACTGCATTTTCATAGGTTTGCTGCCTTAGCACATTTCCAGAGTTATTCCTTCCTCTCCTTCACCAGCTCTCTACTAAAATGCTCTGGTAATCATCCTTTACTGAACTTGAAGGCTGTGTCCTCTTCAGAATGTTCATCTATGCCAATGGCCTTCTGAGTTTAATGGCATGTAATTACTGTTCCCTCCTTAAACTGTGTAACTTCCGGAACTGTAAAAGTAAGCAGTATTCTGCCAAAATTCCTTCCCTGTAGGAGAAACACAAAAGTGAAGCAAGGTTATTGGTAGCCATGCTAAACAGAAAGAGACTGACAAAGCTGATTCATCCTCTTGTCTGCAGGATCAAATTAAAGGCACAAGCCAAGGCTTTCCTTGAGCCTTGACCTGACTGGGTCAGTGTGAAATAACCCTACGCCTTATCTGTGTCAATTGAAACAGGGTCGTTTTGAGAGTGAGCCAAATTTGGGCTATTTATTTCTGTTAATAAAATCAATTATTATGATAGTTCATCAGGGTTGTGAGAGAGTGAAATTTCTAAAGATACTGGGTCTATAAGAATTCAATTACGAGCAGTTCTGTGGATTCGGATCAACACACTAATATTTAAACATTCTTGACTCATCACATATAAATACATCCAAGTGTAAATATCGGTCAATCAGTCAATACATATAATATGTCAAGCTTCCACGCAATGTTTGTAACATTTAGGTGGCTTCTCTACCAACAGATAAAGTATTTGCAAAAACGCTGACAAATACAGTTAGTGGTCTTTTTGCTAGATGCTGACTGTCAATAAAAAGTGAAAATGGCAAAGAATATCCCCACAGCAAGTAAAACATTTTAAAGTGAATGAAGAATCTACACAACAGTAACATTCTATTCTAAATATTTACATTTCCGTATTAATTCAGATAGTAAAATATGCAAACAAAGAGAATACAACTCTTAAGGAAAATAACTGAAGCCCACCTTCAGGCTGTCTCACACATTTTGATGTTTGTGTCTGGCTATAGATGACATTAGCAAGTATACCTCAAGCATAACCTTCACAATGGAGTAGAGACTAAAACCTCCAAGATAAGAATCTTTCACATGATGTGAAGGTATCTCAAATTGTGTTCCTTCCATCAGTCAAATGGTACATACTTAAGACCTTGATTTCTCTTGGATTAATGAAGGTTTTTTCTTTTGTTTTATTTTGTTTTGTTTTGTTTTGTTTTAGCAGTCTTTGAAGTAGACCACTCAGATATCCCTTTAAGAAAACCTGCCTGGGAAGCGCCCATGACTGAGAGCCCCCAAACGCTCAGCTTTGTACCTATCAATGTGGTGCCAGGCCACTTCCAGTTGGCTGTTCCCAGTCAGTGGCAGACCCTAGCAGGAGTGGAGGAAAGTACTAGAATTCTCACCCACCTGAGCATTCCTACATGAGAGGGGATTCCTATGACCTGCAGTTTTAGCTAGGATACTTGTTGTCAGCCTGGCTAAAACGCTCAGGCAGCATTGCATTCTGGGACTCTTCCTTTCCAATCTTTCCTTTACTAAATTACGACTGAGATGTGAAGCCTCTCTCTGCCTTCTCCGGCTCATGCTTCTTCCCGCAACAGTCATTTACCCAGTGTCTCCTGCGCATCTTGTTCAGTCTCGGCATCGGATTCCTGGAGGGCCCAAACTGAAACAGGTGGTTGGAGGATTAGGGTGAGAGATGGAGTGACCCCATTCACCGTCACTCTCAGTGACCCTCTAGGGGTCTTTGAGCATAACTCTGAGCTTTGCAGGGTTCGAAGTCTTGGTCCTCAAGAAGAGTACGCTTTGCCAGGTGTACTTTCTAGCAAGATTTTCATGCACTACAGGCTACATCTACTGTCAGGGCACTTTGGACTCCTTTCATTTAGGGACCAGTAGGTCAGAAATAGTTACCTTGCTGGCGGGGTAAATTGGACAGCAAAAGAAGACAGCGCTGCTTTTACACACTAGCATAAAGGAGAAATAATGTGAAACCCAGGTATTCCACATGGGTGCTTCTAGATGCTTCTTTGCCTGCTCATCACTGGGAATAAATGCATAAAGCAACCTGATACTAAGAAATGTATGATTACCAAAGGCTCAGACTCCTTAGGAGTAAAGATTTGGGTCAAATCTCCAGATAAGCTATCAAGACCTGCCCAGTTAAACGGGCAAGGGTGAAGGGAAGCCACAATCTGGAGGGTGGCGATTCATCTCACTAACTACAGCCCCCTTCTAAGTTTCTTTGCAGGAATAATGGCCCACAAGAACCATGGAATAAGTGCCGCCATCTGTGTGGAGAAACGGATCTCTGGCAGCCAAAGTGGATTTTGCCCGCGTCCTGCTCAGATCTCTCTTCAAGGACACCTGCTGTGGGAGAGGGAGCCTAGATGGTGGTGAAGACTTCACTGCCACTGCTTTGAATGCAAGACAGCGTTAGACCCACCCACGCTTTGCCTGGTGGCCCCAGCGGATGACGGATCCCTGCAAGACTGTACTCCAACCTCGCCACGCCTGCCCCACGCGGACTCTGGGGTGACTTTCTTTCGGGCACTCCTGATTAGCTTGGACAAAACTTTCTCAGAACCGTCCCTCATTTCCAAACTCTTTCTATCCAATCCTTTCCTACCTCCCTCCTTTCACAGATGTTGGACCTGCCTCCAGGTCTGGAGGTCTTTCTTGATGTACACAAGAATTTCCCCAATAAGTCTCTCATATAGAGTCCAGTCTTGGCATTTGCTTCTCAGAGGACATAAATGACACGACTTCTTCTTTAAAAAGGTACTGTACCTTAATTGATTCAAACAATTGATTACCTCCTCCCCACACTCTTTCAGTCAAAAACAGACCCAATTATATGGCCTTCCAATGTCCTCACATATTTTTTAAAATGAATATTCTTTCTTAAAAAATGTATTTCAACTAGACTTTTCTCTGACCCTAAGTGGAAATGAATGTGCCCTCACTACTTCCATAAATGTTCTTTGTTTTCCACAAATGTATATCTTAATCTTTTCCATAAAATATTTATTTATAAGTCCAAGACAAAATTGTTTCTTCTTTTCTAGATTTTTATGCTACCTAAAAGTAAAATGTAGTGTAAAATGTAAAACGTAAAATCTGACAACAGACTGCAAATTTTCAATTCATGCTTTAAGTCTTTATTTACAAAACTGGTTAGAGCCAAAATTAATTTCAAGTTTTGACACAATGGCCAAAGTTTTCTCTTGAAAATTTTTGATTTTTAAAATATGTATTTAAAAGATTTATTTTCATTTAAAAAATAATTCATTTTCACAACATAACTGGGAAATTCATAAAAGTGCAAAATATAAAATAACTCATAATCCCTGAATATGGTTAATTAGTAATGATATTTACAAACAGGTTGCTATTTACTATGCTTACATAAACATATAATACATAAATACATAACCATGAAATAGTAGCATTTATACATATGTTTCCGTGTTTTACACATGTTATGGGCTATTTTTTAACTGACACTTTGTTAAGCAAAGTTTTATTAACATTTGTTAAAATGTAACAATTAAAAGTATCAGAATTACTATGATTCACTTAACCAATTCTGTAGTATTGAAAGTTTAGGTTTCCTCATTTTTTGTAAATAAGACATAATCCTACAAAATCCATTTTTATACAAACATCTTTGATGTTTCCTTCAGGTTGAGTTTCTAGAACTCTAGATCATATTTCTTTACAGATGTTTTAAGCTCTTAATGTATGTGATCAGAAATGTATATTTCTAGAAAAGTTGTGTGAACCTAAATCATTTCACTATTGTCCCAAACTTCAGTAATATTTTCATTTTTTTTCAGTTTTATAGAAAACGTGTTTGTGTTTTAATTTCTATTTATTCATTTCATTGGTGAACTGACTGTTTCTCAATTTGCTGTTTCTAATAGGAGGGGAGAAAAAAGAAGGGATTTTGGAGTCATTCAAACTTAAGTTTGAGCTCAGTCACTTATTAATTTTGTGACTTGGAGCCAGTCACTTAAACTCTTTAAGATTCAGGGCTATTTTTAGAGGTGCCTAGGTGACTTACTTGGTAAGCATCTGACTTCATTTCAGGTCATGGTCACACAGTTCATGAGTTCAAGCCCTGCATCGGGCTCTGGGCTGTCAGCTCAGAGCCTGAAGCCTGCTGCAGATTCTATGTCTCCCTCTCTCTCTGCCCCTCCCCTGCTCATGTTCTTTCTGTCTCTCTCAAAACTAAATAAACATTTTTTTAAAAGGTCAAGGCTATTTTTTGTTTTGGTTTGATTTTCTGTAAAATTGAGATAATATTTATATCACTGAGTATTGGTGAGGATGACATGAAATAATGACAAATTCTTAATACACATGCCCGCAGTGCTCAGAAATGTTAGTTATTATCACCATGTAAATCTTGACTCTTTTTGGTTGTTATTAAATTTCTATTCAGGTTCTCATTGTTTTCTCTGAGGTCTGGCTGTCAATTCAGACACATGAAAATCAGTGATTCTATCCAGTGTTAATTAAGCTTAATTAATGATATCAAGGATGCAGGTAATTGAAGGCACTGGCAAAGTGTAAAGGAGTCTGGTCCCACCAATGCTAATCCTCAGATCCTTCTGTGTTCTATTACATTGTACTGTCACCCACTTGTAACATATAAAGTCTCTAAGTTATACAACCAGGGCATATAGTAGAAAACTCTTGGTGCTGAAACACTCCCAATTTATATTTATTTATATAACTTACATGATATTTTCCAGAGAGCTATGCCCCATAAATGCATAGATTCCAGATTTGATCTGCTTAGTTAGTCCTAGACTGTATACCTCCTGCCATAAACATTCCATGGACTGGTAAATATCATTAATGCATTTGCCAGGACATGTGTTATTTGTATGTTTACAAAGTGATTACACAGGAGTTAAATTTTGGTGTTGCTATTTAGATTTATGAAAAATCTTGATACAATAGGATAAAATATCCAACGCTTTGTCATATATATCACAAAATTTCTTCCCTCCAGCCCTAGGTTTTAGTCTCTCTTGAATACTGTTAGTGGCATTTTCTGATCAACAGAAGAAATTGTTTATGTAGTCCTAGTTTTTCTTTAGTCAATTCTATCATTTCCTTTTTGTTTAGAAAAGATTTTAATTAGATAGCTATTGCTGCTTTTAAGATCAAATGAACATTAAACTTATCTTTTAGAACCTGTAATAAATACTAAAACATCTAAAAAATAGTTTTGTTATAAGAAGTGAAGATAGGATCCTTAAAAAAAGAATATTTCCAAAAGGTTAATGATTTGTCTCATCATTATATGCATTATAAATATTCCTTGTTCTCCTTTATCTGAAATAGGACTATCATATCATAAATACTTACAATATACGTAATTAATCTCTTTCCTGACTTTCTATTGTTGCCGTGAATTTTCTTTTGTCACACCAGTTTTCCCACACCCTCTTCATTCTAGAAATCTATACTTTCTTTTACTATTTAGCACAGATCACTCCTCTCCCCTCTCTTCATTATTCTCGAGTTGAATGATTTTCCTGCCTAACCTTTCTTACTCATGCTTCTAGATGGCTCTTTGGTTCATGTTGTTCATTAACTTCCCAAATCCTACTGGTATTTTTATTAGAATTTTGTTGCTTGGTTATGTATTTTGGAGTCAAGTGAGTAATTTTCCATTTCTCAGTGTTAATATCCAGAATATGGTATCTCTCCATTTACTCAATTATTTTATGTCATTCAGAAAAATGTTGAATTTTTCTTATAAATGTCCTGTGTCTTGTCCAGTTTTCTCCTGTATTTTTATATTTCTGGTACTTATTAAGAATGGTATACTTTCCAATTATATTTCTTAAATGATTATTGGTGATTGTCTGTGCTAGAATTTTATTTAGTTTACCTGCATCTGTTTTTTTCATAGTTTTCCTCTTATATGCACTCTTAGTCATATTTTCATTCCAAACTAATGATAAGTTTGTAAGGAATGATGACATTTCTACCGTTTTTTTCTATGCTGTTGGAGAGTTTTAACCGCATAAAAATTATCTATGACTTGAGCATTTTCAATAAACTCATTCATAAAATTAAATTAAAATGCTGAATTTTAGAAGTAGTTATTTGACAGATTTTTTGATATTTCCTACGATCTTCTACACCAAATTTTATATTAAAATGTTAGAATCACTTGATATCATCAGAAGAGGTACGGTTATCCAACAGATGTTCATGGAATACACATGACAAGCCACCCTAGGCTTTACTAATAGTCAGCAAAACACAAAAGAGAAAAACAACAGCCATCAGTGTAGCATCTATGTGGGGACCAACCAATGCAGCCTCCCCCAAGTCCCGCTTTCCACACTAAAACACGTTTTGACTTCAGAGTGACCCTAACTATGTGTGTGCTACAAGTTACCCTAGGGAACACTAGGTATTACTGAGTATTATGGTATGTTAGTTTTCATAATTCACTAGTGGCATAGCTAAGGAACCAATGCGAGCAATATTCATTCTCATGTAGAAGTGTGCCTCATAAACTATACATCCCTCAGCGTGCCTAAAGTAAGACTGGTCCAGGTGGAATGGGTATTTCCAACATGGTAGAAATCTAGATAACTTGCAATTAACACAAAATACAGCATTTAATAATAATTATAAAATTCCCTCTACTTTATTGGCCCTGCCCTCTCCCATATGCTTATCTTTCTCTGTATGTATTTTTTTCTTATTTTCTGCTTAGACTATAGGTCTTGCTTAATTTTTTTATTTTTGTTTCAACAACCAGAACTTTTCATGTAGCAATTCTATTATAATTTAAGTCATTATTTCTATATGGATACAATTAATAACCAGTGTATCATTCAATGACTGTAAAATGACATAGAATATGCACATTTCTATATATTTATAGATTATAATCTATATACCCATATTAATGAGCAAGATAGATTTTTTAAAATTTGCTAAAAATTGCTTTGTGACCCAGAATATGGTCTATTTTGGTGAAATTTCTATGCATACTTGAATATAATGTATATTCTGTTCCTCTGTAGTGAAGTGTTCTATAAATTTCATACATCAGTTTGGTTGTAGTATTGCTCAAATAATTTGTAGCCTTACTTTCTTTTTACTTATTCTAAATTTTGGAGAAGGACACTGAAATCCCCAAGTAAAATCATGAATTTTCTTACTTTTAATTTTCATTCTCACATATTTTGCTTCATGAATTCAGAATATTTCCCGCTGGATGCATGCACACTGAGGACTATCATGTATCCTTGAGAATTGAGCCCTTTTTCCATATGTAATACTGTCTTTATTCCTGATGATATTTCTTATTGAAAGCCTACTTTGTCTGATATTAATATGGTTAATCCAAACTTCTTCAGTTTAATGTTGTGATGGTATAGTGTTTTCATATTTTCAGTTAAAAATTTTTTAATGTTCATTTATTTACTTTTGAAAGGAGAGAGAGACAGAGAGAGCATGCACAACCAACAGGGGAGGGGTAGAGAGAAAGGGAGAGAAAGAATCCCAAGCAGGTTCTGTGCTGCCAGCACATAGGGCTCCAACTCACAAAATGTTAGATCATGACCTGAGCTGAAATCAAGAGTCGATGCTGAACCAACTGAGCCACACAGCTGCCCCTCATACTTTCACTTTTAACTTATCTATGTCTCTATGTTCAAAGTGGGTTTTTTGTAAACAGCCCCTCAGAACTGGCCAGACTATCAGGTTTGTTGCCACAGCTCTCCATGAAAACAGACTCACTTTTGACACCAACTGCAAGTCTAGGGGTTTCCCAAAACCTCTCCTTAGTTTAATAATTTGCTAGAAGGAACACTGAGGCAAGAACATTTTTTTTTCTGGGAAATGGGCTCTCCTCTATTTTATTTATTTATTTATTTATAATTTTTATTTTTTAAATGTTTTTATTATATATTTTTGAGAGAGCAAGAGAAAGACAGAGTGTGAACAGTGGAGGGGCAAAGAGAGAGAGAGAGAGAGAGAGAAAGAATCTGAAGCAGGCTCCAGGCTCTGAGGTGTCGGCACAGAGCCGGACACGGGGCTTGAACCCACGAACTGGGACATCATGACCTGAGCTGAAGTTGGACGCTACTCAGGTGCCCCATCACCTCTATTTTAGATAGGTCTCTAATGCAGGGGTTTGAGTTAAATAGGAAGTTGGCTGGCATTGAAGTTTGTTCCCCCTGTGTTTATTTTCACACTTCAGTCTTCTCTTAGAAATTCTTTGTATTTATAGGCTGGTGACATCTTTTTTGTTTGGTTTTGCTTTCTTTTGTTTTCATTTTTTGTTTTAAAAAAATCTGTTCCACGCTCAGCTTTCATCTACCTTTTGCACTGTCGTGCAGAGGGTGTGTTTTATACAAGTCACTTGTTACTGTCCTTGCAGTGGGGGGACATGAGGAGAGCATTCTGTGTGGTTTTTGTTCTGTGGGTCTTGAAAGTTTGGTTTTCTCAGTGCTCTTTCCCACCACTGGCCCAGCAGATTTTCCTCTCTCTCTCTTTGAGTGATGAGTTTCCCCCTGTTCCGTTTCAATAGTTGCAACAGATTTTCTGCAGTGATTGTAGGACAACAGTATTCATTGACCCTTCACTTCCCATGAAGAATCTACTTTCTTAGAGGCAGTAAATGGGAAAGTGCTCCAGGGAGTTCTATGCCCTTCTCACAGCTGTCCCCTGTTTCTCTCAAGTTTTCACTATTAGGGAAACTTTCTCAAGACATTTCTCTTCGTGTGTGTGTGTGTGTGTGTGTGAGAGAGAGAGAGAGAGAGAGAGAAAGAGAGAGAGAGAGAGAGAGAGAGAGATAATCTGATGGATTTCATGCAGGGAAAACCTCCAAGAGAGTGTGGAAAAAAAAATTTTAAGCTAGCTTTCCAAGTGCATGTTTGACTGCCCTCTATCCATTTGCCAATCATCTGAGCCGAACTCTGCTTCCCAGGGTCTGTCTGGGGGCATCTTGCCAGGTAAACAAAAATCCATGCCTCACTTCTCCCTGTCGGTGCGTGTCTGTCTTTATATGTTGAGCCATTTGGTTGCCTCGTGACTTCAACACTTCACAGGTTTAAGAAAAGTCATGAACCTGATATGTTAGGTTATTTTTTTTTGTTGTGTGATTGGAAATAATGCCCGCTTCCACTCTCAACATCCCCAAATGGAAACCAGAAGTCCGATATCTATTATTTTTAATTGTCACATTAAATTCTATAAATAAAAAGTTCTAAAATAATACACATCAATAGTTTTACTATTATAGATTATTGTTTACTTGTTTGATAGGTCAGTCAGTAACCAAATATCCGTTTGGTGTCTATTCTGAGCAAGAATTGTCCTTAGCAAGAGGGGAAAAAGGTTCAACACAAATTTCTGTCATTAAAATATGGACATATATGTCCAACACGGTTAACTTGACTTAAATCCATGTTTGATAAATGAAATTGTGACTCTTAACTATCAGTTAAATTTTTCATATTGATTTATTGTAAAATATGAAGAACAGACTGAGAGTCGTACTAGCTGTTATGTAACTGATACTTTGAGGAAAGCAACAAAAAGAGCTTCTGGATAATTTGAAAATTAAGTATTATTAAAATAATTGTTTACATTTACATTTGTAAATAAATTTGATACTAGATAACAAAAAAACTTGGGCAAAGTTGTTTCCTGAATGATTTTTTTCCCCTGTTATAATTCCCAAGTACGTTTTGATCTGCCACTGCTATCATTATTGGACAAAGATTAAACATCCAATGAGTCAGGGCATAAAGTCAAATGTCACAGAAGAATGTTGTCTAGTACATGGAAAAAGAAAAAAGTAGACAAAAACACCAAATCATCAGCCATATTTAATCAGGGAAATTATCTGAGTAATTTGGAAGTATCTTCAAAAGCACCAAACATATATATGTATTTCATCTTAAGGTTTGGCAGAAAGCAAAAAAGCTTTCCAAAACCTGCTAAGGCACTTACTTAAAAAGAAGAAAATTTTATCAAAAAGAGACTGAGCCCTGAGAAGAAGCAGACATGAATAATTTTATCCTGTTATTTTGTCCTAAATACATGTCTACACTTAATGCTTAAAGGCGACCAAATATTCTCTCCTTTACAAGCAAAACCAAGTCTAGGCTCAGCCTACAATCAACTGTCATTTGGTCAAACCAAGAACAGCATGTGGCTTTATGTCAGAGCAATGTACTTAATTTTGACAACCCAACTTCTTAGGGCTTTACTCATCAAAAGCTCAGCACATAAACACACTGCCTGCAGCCCTGCATTGATTGTCAGCACAATTAATTGCGAGGAAAACTGCAGCTTTATTAAGGATACGGTACTAACAATAAAAACATCACTATTTATAGCACGGAGCATGGCGGGATATCTATACAAATAAAATATAACAATAATAAACAAAAGGCCAGCCAGTAGTCCCACAGAAGAACATCAATGAATCTGTTTTAATGCCAAGCCACAACAGGATACTCAAGTGTCCCTGGGCATAAGACACTGCAACCTCTACTAAAAGACAAGAGCTTTTTGTGATCTCTGCAGTGTGAAAAGTGGATGTCAACCTGTCTCTTCAGAATTATTTCTTATGGTTTCAAATCTCCATTCCCACTATGCCCAACTACAGAAATGGTGTCTGGGCAGGAGATAAGAGAGAAACATCATAGAGTACAATTATAGTCTGCATCGAAGAATATCCTAGATTTTAATCAGTGATGGCACTTTAAAAGTTGATACATCTTGATATATTTGGGGGAATATAAATGGCATATCAGTAGCATTAAGGAAGCTTCAGTCTGACAGTAATGATGGAATACTCTGTATTACAACTTCGGCTTGGGGTTCTCAGATGAAGGGCAAGTAGTTTTTTCTATATCCTTTCATTTCTATAGATATCCATTACTGCAAGTTGGCAGCGTAGAGCTGCACACATCTGAGAGAGGCTAATGTGTCTGAGAAAGGAAAAGAAGAGGAACAAGAGCATAGAGACCAAAATGTATTGCACACTGTATGAAACACTGGGAGACCAATGATCACCCCCAACACAACACTGGTTTGTCCCCTCACACAGCAATATGGCGATTATTGTGGTCAAAATGTCTAAGCAATAAAGCATGTCTGCAGTAGGAAGCTTTTTAAAATGATATGTTCAGAGCAATCAATTAGTGGAAAAATAAAATTTGTTTCATTTAACACCCATATTTTTACCATCATTCTTCAAATAGTAATAGGAATTTCATAGAAGTAATATACGCAATGCCATTGACCTTGGGAGTAGTAATGCTGGGAATCAAACCCCATTCTGATATATTGGTTCCAATATACAGGAATACCTGGTGAAATACACAGAAAAAGATGGATTGCTTAAGGCCACGTAATCTTGAAGAAGGTTAACTCAGTTAAAATGTAAGCAGATATTTCCTTTATTATATGTGTTAGGTACGTTGCTGGGTACATCATATGCATTATGTACTTTAATGCAGACCTCTGGCTCAAGCATGGAAGCAATTTCAAATATCAATGCAAAACAAACTCTTTATTTAGTGTGAGAAATCTGAGACTCAGGTTAATATAACCCGTCCAAGTCCCCTTGCTAGTTGGAGACAGGAACAGAATATAACTATCTTTATCCTTTTCCCCTTAAGCTAGATGGCATACAAGCTGCTATGCAAGAAATAACTATTATACTTGATTCTATTACAAGCTGTAACAGTAGACATATTTTAGAGAGAGAAAAACATCTGATTTCTAAAATGCAGAACTGAATTGGGTCTCAAAATTTTAAAAATTGCTTTAAGTTGTCACATCACAAGTGACACAATGCAAAACCCCTTAAGCACAAGAATCCCCTATCTTAAGCATCTTTGTAAGTTTCAACACATAATGCATCTGCAAGCATCAGTGTTTAAAGTTCTGGTAACCGAAATCATTCATTCATATCCATCCCTTCTAAATGAGAAAATTTCAGTTTCTTAGTTCAACATAAATCTTCTGGATTAATAATTTCCTTTAAAAGAATTTGGAATGCCACTTTGCATTTGTCACGCTTGTTGGGGGAGGTGGAGGAGGTAAGAAGCAGGAGAAATCATCCACAGCATCTATGAGAAAAGGTCTATAATTCATTTTGTGTTATCCGAACCTATTCTCAGTCATCTACAAAATAAACTAACAAAAAACAAAATGAAATGAAACTATCCTTTGACAAAATAGAAGAGTTGAGACAAATCTCACACATGCACACACGCACACACACACACACAATTATCTGACACTGAAAATATGATTCTTTAAGTCCTCTGCACTCTGCACCTAATCTGACTCCCCGGTTTAAAAATAGCAAAGTTCAATGACAAAAGTAAAAGCAGAATAGATATGGATAAAGCCAAATTCTTATTTTTTAAGTAGAAAGATCATGTCTAAATTGAGGTAGACCCCAGGTGAGATATGTTCTAAAATGTCGAGCTACCCGCACATTTTTAACACACCTGCCTCCTCTGAACATCAACAAAGTGTTAATTGATGAAATACTTGATTTCTAAGCATTTTTCAATCAGCCAATGACGATAATTAGAGACTACTATTTTCCAGGCCCTGGGATAGGTGGAGGAGTCACAAATAAGTCAGGGCCCATGTCCTCAAGAGATGTAGATCTTTCAACTTGGGCTAAATTTGGAAGCCAGATCGATCCATTACCTTAAATCAACAATTTAAGTTAACTAATAAATATTAGGAATATATATACATAATATATATTATATGTGTTATATATATACACATACACACATATAAAGTATATATAGCATATAGATGGTAATGTATATTTTATATATGTATAAATAAGTTAAACATACATATATAATGTATATACATTTGTATATATATTGTTTCTGGCTTTGAGTCTAGTTCAAGCATAGGACCATATCCTCATTGCTACATGATCTTGAGACAGAGGCTAATTAGTTTTGGCTTCAGTTTTCTCATGTGTTAATCATTAAGTAAGACTGTTTCATAAAGCTTTTGTGAGAAATAAGTCAAACAACACTTTAAAAGTGCTAGTCACATAGAGAATACTCAATAAACCCTGGTACTTTTCTTAGGAATTGCAATTTTCCAAGAGTTAAACTTTTCAGAAGGAACCAAACCTCCCATAAGCTGCTGATTCAATATGCAGACCGTAAAGCCCATGCTGAGACGGCTCTGTGATGTTAAGGAAGGCACTTCAGTTCATTCCACAATGGAAGAAAAATGTCTTTCTTTTTTAAGTATTTATTTAGAGAGAGAGAGAGAGAGGGAGGAAGAGAGAGCATGTGCAGGAGCACAGGAGGGGAAGAGAGATAGGGAGACAGAGAATCCCAAGCAGGCTCTGCGCTGTCGGCACACAGATCCCGACATGGGGCTTGAACCCAAGAACGTTGAGGTCATGACCTGAGCCCAAATCAAGAATCAATGCCCACTGACTAAGTCACCTAGGCACCCCCAAAGAAATTTCTTAAGATTCAGAGAATATTGTAATATATTTTGCAGCTCCACAAACGGTTGCATTATTATGACTATCATTTTGATTTATTTTGTTTTTTGTTTCGTTTTCCTAAAGAATCCCTATCCTAGGAAGCAATAGGCCTCCAGTAGCCATTTTAGCAAAACCTACTCAGATTCAATGTACAAGACCATATCCAAAGGCAGATAGAAAGTGACTTTTCTCTGACTACTTTGTCCACCTGTTTCAGCAGCCTTATTCTTGTGGCTGGAAGGGTCTTTGCATTGAAAAGCAAGAAGCAAGCAGTGAACTGACCTTCCACAAGGTGGCTTTTACTGCAGCAAAATTATTGCACTAATCTCCTTCCTCTAAACTGTTAGGGCAGGCAGCCGTGGGACCGAAACAGAATGAAATGCTATCATTATAACACTACAACATCAGGCAGAAATTCATCATAATATCTTCAAAAAAAAAGTTTTACGGTGACATTTTCTTATTTCAGAAAAAGAAATTAAGACTTTTAAAATTCAAATGCCATATCTATAGCTCTGCCTCCCTTAGCGGACACTCCATATAGCACCTGTGTAGTTCAAAATATATATAAGAGACAGAGGACTCATGTTATGATCTCATTTTTTATAAAGCAGGACTTATCTGTGATTACATTCAGCTCCAAAGGTGAATTTTTCATTCCCATGGTTTGAGCATTATGATAGCTTTCCTTTGTCTATGTCACCCCCTTTCCTGGTATGCTAGAGCAATCCCCTTGTTTGGGGGCTGTCTCTGGTGATGGTTTTGACAGACTGGAGGAATTGCTTTCTGGAGTCTGTGTTGAGTGCAACGGAGCACCACACTCCTTAACGCTGGAAGGCATCCGACTCCCACATCTGCTACTCATTTTCGCCACGGAACCAGAAGCTGGGTCAGTAAGAACAGGTTTAGGAAAACCACGCTGCTCTTTTTCCCTTCTTTTTTCTCCTTACCTCTCCTAACTCCCCATACAGCAGGGTTTTGACTACCAAAGGACAGAAAATTTACGAGCAGTATCACTTACTGAGATTATGTTCCCCAAACATTTTCTCTAAATCTTTAAAGAACTTTGACTTTCCACATTTTTACCTTTTTAAAAAATATTTATTTGCTCTTATTATAAGTTTAAGGTTCTTTTTTATTGTTCTATCCTCAAAAATATGAGGAGGAAAAATAACATCTTGTTATATTTCCTTACATTTTTAAAACCACAAGATTAGCTATATTTGTAGTTCTTCTTTACTAATTGTTTATAAACTTTGGCTATTAAATCTAATTTGGTAATCTTTTTTTTAATTTAAATTCTAGTCAGTTAACATACAGTGTAATATTAGTTTCAGGTGTACAATACAATGATTCAACATTTCCATGCAATACTTGGTGCTTGTCACAAATGCACTCCTTAATCCCTATTACCTATTTAATCCCCAACCACCTCCCCTCTGGTAACAGGTTTTTTTTTTCTCTATAGTTAAGAGTCTGTTCCTTGGTTTGTCTCTCTCTTTTTTTCCTCCTTTGCTCATTTCTTGTGTTTCTTAAATTCCACATATGAGGGATATCATATGGTATTTGTCCTTCTCTATTTCACTTTGCACAATATTCTCTAGCTCTGTCTGTCTATGTCTAGCTCTATCTGTGTCTATCTATTGCTTTTTTGTGGATGAATAATATTCCATAATATATATACACACACACCACACATCTTTATTCAGTCATCAGTCAATGGATACTCGGGCTGCTGCTTCCATATTTTGGCTATTATAGATAATGCTGCTATAAACATTGGGGTGCGTGTACCTCTTTGAATGAGTATTTTTGTATTCTTTGGGTAAATACCTAGTAGTGCAATTGCTGGATCACAAGGTGATTCTATTTTTAACTATCTGAGGGAACTTTGCCCTCTTGTCCACAGTGGCTGCACCAGTTTGCATTCCCTGCAACAGTGTAAGAGTGTTCCCCTTTCTCCACATCTTCGCCAACACCTGTTGTTTCTTGTGTTGTTGATTTTAGCCATTGTGACGGGTATGAGGTGATGCCTCATTGTACCTTTGATTTGCATTTTTCTGATGATGAGTGATGTTGAGTAGTTTTTCATGATGGTCTGTTGGCCATCAGTACATCTTCTTTGGAAAAATTTTTATTCATGTCTTCTTCCCATTTTCTTAATTGGATTATTCATTTTTAGGGTACTGAGTTTTATATATTCTTTATATATTTTAGACACTAACCCCTTATATATTTTAGACACTAACCCTTTATCAGATTGTCATTTGCAAATATCTCCTCCCATTCTATGGACTGCCTTTTAGTTTTATTGACTGTTTCCTTTGCTGTGAAGAAGTTTTTATCTTGATAAAATCCCAATAATTTATTTTTGCTTTTGTCTCCCTTGCCTCAGGAGACATATCTAGAAAGAAGTGGCTATAGATGATGTCTAAGGGGTTATTGCCTGTGTTCTCCTCCAGGATTTTTACAGTTTCAGGTCTCAAATTTATGTCTTTAATCCATTTTGAATTGTTTTTTTTTTATTTTATACAGTGTTGGACTTACAGAAAAATTATGAAGTTAGTACAGAGAGTTCCTGTATTCCCCACACCCAATTTCCACTTTTATTAAAATATCTTCTGTTAGCATGGTGTATTTGTTATAATCAATGAACCAATTGATAGTTTTTCTTATTCTGAAGTCAGCTTCATTTGAAATAGGTCCAGCTATTTTAGCTGTCTTCTGATTAGAGTTTACATGCTATATCTTTCTATATTCCTTGACTTTTAATGTTTTTGTAGGCAAAATATAGTGGAGTCTGTAATCCACTCTGATATTCTTTATCTTTTAATTGATGTATTTTGACCATCATATTTAAAGTGATTATTGATACATTTGGATTAATATACCCCTGTCTGGGGTGCCTGAGTGTCTCGGTCAGTTAAGCTTCTGACTTCTGCTCAGGTCACAACCTTACAGTTTGTGGGTTTGAGCCCCACATTGAGTTTACTGCTATCAGCACAAAGCCAACTTTGGATCCTCTGTCTCCCTCTATCTCTGTCTGTCTCCCACTCTCTCTCTCTCTCTCAAAAATAAAAAATATTTTTAAATGCGTATATATGCCATATACCATATATACCATATTTGTAGCTATTTTCTACTTGTTGATTTTGCTCTTTGATTCTCTTTCTTCTCTTTTTCTACTTTCTCTAGTCTTCACTGAACATTTCACACAATTTTATTTTTCTACTCTCTCAGCTTATAAATTATATTTCTTTTAAAAAATTTCTTCAGTAACTGTTCTAAA
The DNA here is from genome assembly GCF_006229205.1 of Suricata suricatta. Lineage (NCBI taxonomy): Eukaryota > Metazoa > Chordata > Mammalia > Carnivora > Herpestidae > Suricata > Suricata suricatta. Next base: position 24,780,149 of record NC_043702.1, read on the forward strand.
ATTTTCCAATGTACATTTTTAAGTAATCTAAATCCATTTGCAAATAACACTATTTAGTCTCATATGTCATATAGGTATCTTATTACAGGATATTCCTAGGCCCTCCCTCCTTTCCTACCTTCCTAATTTTTTATTGGATACTCCCTTTATCAAAAGGTTTCTTCTCCTCTACTAATTTCTATTCTCTCCACTTTGGTTAAACTCAAAAGGCGTAGGTTTCTTATACTGAGGTAATAAATATTTAGCAATATACATGGATATTTTGGGTTCATAATGAAAATGTGGAAAGATCAAAGGCGTTGTATCCTGTTAAATTCTGATCAAGAATCTATTGATACCTGGGCAGGAGGGGAGGGGGAGCAGTCTAACTAGGTTTTCAGGACCCTTAACATATATATCTTCAGGATGTTTCTGAATGGTTTTTCCTGTACCAGACAGAGCACCAAGTGGCTTTCCAACATGGCCCTGCTGACTCATACCTAGCTTTGCATGTGGCAACGGACTGGAAAATCCACCGAGGCCCCCACAGCTAATCACACACTTTAATAGAGAAAGAGCCGCACGAGTACTTGAATATGTGAAAGTCTGTGGTGCAGTTACCTCTTTGACAAAAGCTCTGTATTTTTATCAAGCATGTCGCTGGGCATGGTCTAACCCAACACAGTGAACACTGTTGTCTTCCCAGATCCCTGGTTTCTCCACACTCATTTTTACTATTGAAGTGAAATATTCCTAAACAACAGGACATACTGTGAACTTCCTCTGATACACCTGCAACTTAGTCCCCTCTCCTCTGTCTTCTCTTCTTTCTACTCTCCACTTTCTTCCAAATAGCCTTTAGAAATGTAAACATAGGAGAAATTATGCTGCAAGCATGTTCTTCATAAAAGAATAGCTTTTAATTAAATTAGGGGGAAAAAATACTGCCACAGGCAACACTTAAATTGACAAGGAATGCATTCTGTTAATCTTTGCAGAGAGGCTGTACACTGTGCTTAATTTAATTAGGTAGAGAAAAGGCCTGTTCAGTCCTAGGGGTTTACCAATGTCCTTTTAAATTGAGGACACAGCATTTATATAAAGTCATTTTAATATCAGGCAATACATTTCTAAACAGTAATTTTAAAATATTACTTGCTATTATTAAATGATACCTTCCTTCTTGCAGCTTCTCACTTCATGAGACAACTTTCATTTCATAGAGAAATTTCATCCACCAACAGGCCTTTTGCTAGCCTCCAATAATTTATTGACTTTGAAAGTGTTAAATAATTAGGACTAGGTCCCCTGGAAAACAACTGCACTGGGGAAATACATGTCAAAGCTATATTACAATGGATAATGTATTTGGATTATGTTTTACTTCTGGGGCATGGTAGTGAGTGATAACAAATAACTTTTATATTAAAAATTATATTACAGTGGAGAAGTGGGTTATATTATGATATCACTCCTGGCACTACAGGAAGGAAGACTAGAATGTTTTAGTCAGTTTTTAGAATTTCAAATCATACTCCCCAACACTTCAAAATCTTCATTGAATATCTCTACCCCTTATGACCACCTGAAGCAGCTAGATAGGTCATCAACCTGTCACACTCACAAACTATAATAGAAAATTATCCAGGGTGGGGGTGGGGGCACCTGAGTAGCTCAATTCGTTAAGTGCATGACTCTTGATCTGATCTCAGGTGGTGATTTCACGGTTCATGGGTTTGAGCCCCAGGATGGGCTCTGTGCTGGCAGTTCTGGGCTGAAACCTGCTTGGGATTCTCTCTCTCTCTTTCTCTCTCTGCCCTTCCCCTGCTCTCTTTCTCTGTCTCTCAAAATAAATAAATAAACTTAAAAAATAACAGAGAAAACCACCTAAGGATCATATTGAGTCACCAAATGTAAGCCACTGTAGTTCAAAAAGCAAGTTGAATACTAAGAAAAGTTCCATTCCACACAGATTTTTTAACCCAGAATCTTAGAGAATACTGCTGTAGTTCCCCTAAGGAGCGCTGTGAATCAAAGTAGGATATATATTTTAATTCTTTGGGTTCTGTTTGTTAGTTTATCCATTTGCAAAAGCAGTTAAGGGTAGGCACCAGCTTAGCTGACAGTGACTTGAACTAGTGAAACCCAGTTCCTGACAGCTTAAAGCTTAGAATGCAACAGTCTTGAGGGAGGGGGTCTCATTATGGTTTCAAATTTAGGTCAGAGCAATTTTTGAGCAATAAAGAATTGAGAAGAAGTATGCTAATCTCTCTTTTGGTTAGCTGGTGATACAACAAAACATCTTTTCCAATTATGAGGATCATATACGTCAATGAAATTAGTCCACAACAGTGCAAATTCACTTTCAGCAAGAGTTAGTAAGCATCTAATTTTCAGTTCTGATCTGAAAACCCAAGCAGACCTCTGATTTAATATTACTGTTTGGGGACAAATTAAAAGTTCAGTTTCAGGAAGAATGTTTCTTGGCGCTCATTTGCACAGACTTATATAACTGGTCCAAATTCATCCCCCACTTATATAAGAATAATTTATTGTTAAGTGCTTAGCACAGAGTCAAGAGCAAAAGAAACCTCAACAAATGGTAAACATCATAACGACTTGGGAGATACCATATCACAGGCGCATAGGATTTGTTGCCAGGTAGCCCTGGATTAGAATCTGAGTTTTGTCACTTATTAGCTCAATTATTTTAGGCATATTACTTAAAGTCTGGAGGTTCAGATTCTTTTTGCTTAAAACAATGACAACCTGGAGTGCCTAGATGGCTCAATTGGTTGAGCACCCGACTCTTGATTTCAGCTCAGATCATGATACCAGGGTTGTGGAATCAGGCCCCGCTTTGGGTTGAGCATGGGGCCTGCATAAAATTCTCTCTCTCCCACAGGGCACTTCAGTCAGTTAAGCGTCCAACTTCAGATCAGGTCATGATCTCATGGTTTGTGGAATGGAGCCCAGGTTTGGGTTTGCACTGACAGCTGAGAGCCTGGAGTCTGCTTCATTCTGATTCTGTGTCTCCTTCTCTCTGTACCCCTCCCCTGCTCAGTCTCCCTTTCTCAAAACTAAATAAATAAACGTTAATAACAACAACAACAAAAAAGATCCCCTCCCTTTCTCCCTCTGTACCACTCCTCTGCTTGTGTTCTTTCTCTAAAATAATAGTAATAATAAAATAATAATGGGGCACCTGGGTGACTTGGTCAGTTACATATCTGACTTCGGCTCAGGGCATGATCTTATGGTTTGTGGGTTCAAGCCTGGCATCGAGCTCTGTGCTGACAGCTCAGAGCCTGGAGCCTGCTTCAGATTCTGTGACTCCCTCTCTCTCTGCCCCTCCCCCACTCACAGTTTGTCTGTCTGCCTCTCTCAAAAATAAATAAACACCAAATTTTTAAAAATAAAAATAATAACAACCATTCAGGGATATTGCTTAAGGACTGAATTTTAAAATATAACCAAAATATTTACTACTAAGCTTGTATTTGTATTAGTAAATAAATATTGGCTTTTATTGTATTTATTGGCAGTAAACAGGCCTTCAAGACTACTTTGTATTCCTAAATGATTTATATTAAATGCTTTTGCCACAGTTAGCAGGAAATCTGACTCAAATGATTTTAAAAATAGACAAAATGTACCACTTCAACTAAAATGAATACAGAAGTACAATAATTACAAAAGTTTTTTTTATCATAGTCTTAACAACATCTTTAATGACCCAGATTGTCTGTATATATATTTTTGCCCTGTCACACTCAGTGTTGACTTTTATCCTCAGGCTTGTATCCTCATGACATAAGGTGGCTGCCACAGGCCTGCCCTCACAGTTAGTTTACAGGACATCATGCAATGGCCAGAAATGAGAGAGTGTCAAGAATTGTGCAAGGTCTGAGATTTAAAACAGTACTTTCAGGCTAACAAATTAGTCTGTCACAGTTTCGTGGACATCGAAAAAAGACATGAGCCCCCTGAGTAAGTCAGAGATGGACAGTTTATTACTCACAACCAAAGCAATGGCCACAGTGTCATCACTTTTTTGAGTCATTTCCCAAAGTCACAGTTCCTACAAAGGCAGTATGACAAGTGTCTGGTGATGCCTTCATACTGTGTGGATTGTTTTATGGAGAGGAATCTTGACATTAGGAAATTCTAATCTTTTAATATGTGCAATAAACAAACCTAGACTTTCTTGTTGGAAGGAGATACAATGTTTCTTATTCTGGACAGTAAGTAAGCCTGCCCTTCACTCTAAAACTATTTCTATCCTTTGAGACTATTTACTGCACAAATTCCTTAAGAAATAATCTGGCATAAAAGGGCAGTGAAGAGAGACACATGAAAATTTTCACACTGAGAGCATACCCCAATCTCATGCCCCTTGTTAAAAGAAATAAAATATTTTCCAAAAGTTTCCTGGAAATCTTTGCTTCATTTAGTATATATGAATCTCACATTTATGCTTAGTTGTAACACCAGCAGGGGAAACAGGAGCACTAAAATTGACTTCTATTAATCAAGATATAATTCCTAGGACTCAGGAAGAGCTCATTCTCCTCTACAGCACATGGCTCTCCCAAACTGGAAAACAAAACAAAACAAAAAGAAGAAGGAGAAATTGGAGTTTTCTTAAAAAGTGAAAACAGTGTATTATTATCAGGTAGGTATCCAACGAATAGGGGCTGCACCTGGTGTGTGCATCCACAACATTAGGATAAATTGTCCTTTAAACAAAATTTAAAAATTCTTATTTATAAGTAAGGCTGCATTATGGCAATTGTAATACAGACAAATGGCCTTTCTTTACTTTAGAGTATTGAAAAGAATGTGTGTGTGTGTGTGTGTGTGTGTGTGTGTGTGTACATGTACCAGAGTGAACACATGAAAAAGAGGGAAAGGGAGAGAGAAAGATCATATTTTTAACAGTGGTTATCTATGAGTCATGATATTATTTTGCTGTTACTTTATCTGCATTCTCTAATTTTTCTATAATGAATACATTTCATAGTACCTGATTCACAGTATGTGTTGATTAAAAAATTATTAAATTAATTAATATGTATTTTTGAGCTTGATATTAAAGGATATCTATATTGGGATACTCTGCTAAAAAACTTTCAGTATTAAATGATTTTGACACTTAATTGGGAGGTATTGGTGTTCACTATTAATCACTTTTTTTTTTTAATTTTTGATACAGAGAGAGACAGAGCATGAGAGGGGGAGGGGCAGAGAGAGAGGGAGACACAGAACCGGAAGCAGGCTCCAGGCTCTGAACTGTCAGCACAGAGCCTGACGCGGGGATCAAACACACGTGAGATCTGACCTGAGCTGAAGTCGGGGGCTTAACCGACTGAGCCACCCAGGTGTCCCTTAAATCACTTTCTTAAAGCATATCGTATTAAGAAAACAATATCTAATATAGCTACCATATGCCAAATGACACTTTTATCTTATACTTTGGTGTTGTATTTATTTTCTCAAGTGGTTTTTGGCAATATCAAATGCTCAGCACCTTAGATAACCCTGTGTCTCAGTGTGGATGACAGTAAGTAAACCTGCTAAGGAGTTCTGATATTCCATTTACAAACTATAAATCTGTATTATCTGTGCATCTTTTAGATGCTTTTCCTCAAGCAAAATATGACTCTCACTACAGATGGTGTTGAACACATTATCTTAGATATTTCACCTGAAAAGAATAAAAAAGCAGTCACATGATAGAATCAGCTGGAAGTTATGTTTGGCCTGGACAATTATACTATTGAAAAGCTGAGCACGTTTCTGGAATCATAGAGTATATTCCAAGTTAATAGACTTTAGTTTTGTTTTGCTGTGTTTTGTTTTCTCTGTGAACTTACCAGGAAACTGTGATCAAGAAGCCATTCTGATTGGGGCAACATTACTTCTGAAATATGGGGAGGCCCCAAAAAGGTTTAAACCAGTTCAACACCAAAGTCCTGCTAGGGTATCTTAGGCCTATACAGATTCTTTGCTACTATTTCTTCTTACAATGCACTTAATTATTCATTCCACAAACATACAATGAGTGCTTATTATGCCTTGCGGATACAAAGATGAATAAGACATAGTTTGTGACCTCAGGGGCATTCACATAGTGAACTGTAATTAAATGGTATTCTTCCTACAATAAAAATGCAAAAAGGAGATTTAATTACCTGATTATCAAGAAACTTCCCAAAATTTATCTCTAGCCAATGAGTCTTAAGTGAGGTGGAAGGTAAGGAAAGAACTTTCTAATAGGGAGTAATATGAGGGAAAGCATGGAGGTCTGAAAAAAATATGATGGAGAATTAACTACCAAGAGACTGCTATGCTAGCTTCCTGTAGGAATTTAGAAGGACGGGAATGATCTTTCCCTTCAAGAGTCAAACTATAAAATTAAAACTCAAAGGGATCTATAAGAGCAAAGTATTTAAGAAAAATTGAATGAGTCTCAAGAAAAATTACTTGTATTTTACTTGAAATTCTTAGTACCCATAAAGAAAAATGATTTGGATCTTCCCTGGAAATTCAGGCCAAAGATGCAGAGAAGAACATTTGACAGGTAGAATGCTTCTTAGTATACAAACTCTGGATTCTATGTTTCAAAGTTAAGGGACAGGGCGCCTGGGTTACTCACTAGGTTAAGCTTCCAGCTCTTGGTTTCCGCTCAGGACATGACCTCACGGTTTTGTGAGTTCTAGCCACCATTGAGCTCTGTGCTCTCCCTGTCGCTTTCTCTTTCTCTCTTGCTTGCTCACTCTGCCCCTTCCCCTCTCAGTCTGTCTCTGTCTCTTTCAAATAAATTAATTAATTTTTAAAAAGTTAAGGGGCAGAATTTTTACCATAGTAAATTCATCAGAGTAATAACTATCTCTTTGTGAGGCCCCTTAAGAGAAAGCCCAAGAAACTTTCACCTTGGTAATCACACTCAGCTCCTTCCCAACAAGCATGTGGGCCTTTTGAACATGAACGTGAGGAATTTAAGGAATAGTGGGAACTTACTTCACTGCCTTAGTTTGGGTTCTCCCCAAATCAGACCCTGAGAAAAGAATTTGGGAGCCACAAGTGTTCAACAATGAGAATATGATGAGAAAGGAAGAGCAACAACAATAACAACAAAGATGTGTTCATGAACAATTTGCTATCTTAGTTCACCAGTGTTACATCCAATAGGCGCCATCTCAGAAATCAGGTAAAATAGGATTCAGGATTCTCACTGATTGATGGGACTCTCATCTCCCATTATTGAGAGTCGCTCAAGGGCCATTAATTCTTCCCACTTCACACATCCACACATATCTGGTTTACCTAAGTATAGAAAAGCAAATCTGGGGTTTCATGAAACTTCTCAAATGCCTTGAGCAGAGAAGTGAGAACCAAGTACTTGAAATAGGAAGCTATAGGGGTGTCTGGGTGACTCATTCAGTTAAGCATCTGACTTCAACTCAGGTCATGATCTCCCAGTTCATGGGTTCGAGTCCCACATTGGGCTCTGTGCTGACAGCTCAGAGGCTGGAGCCTGCTTCTGATTCTGTATCTCTCTCTCTCTCTCTGCACCCCACCTTCCACCACTTGTGCTCTGACTCTTTGTCTCTCAAAAATAAAATAAACATTAAAAAATTTAAAAAAAGAAATAGGAAAATGTCAGCCTGCTGGTACCAGAGCTTCAGGGAACTGGGGTGAAGTAAGGGAATATGGGAATAGCATTTGCTGCAAACCCCTCTTGTATTTCTGTGTTCTCATCCCTCACATGGAGTCCTCACTGTTACAACTTCTCAGCATTGAGGCCAGTCAAAATCTCTTGGGGAAAAAAATGAAACTTAAAGCAAAGAATTAATGAAACTAGTTCCATCTCCTAGTGCTGCAGCTCATAACAGGAGTATAACTGGACCCAACACAGTGTTGATCTGTTTCTGACAGGTTGAACATTCAACACCAAGGGTAACTGGATCAACCTTCATAAAAGAAGGTCCGTGCTATTGGGTTTCTTACAGAATAATGACACAGGAGTGATAGGATTGGGTTTTTATTGTAAGTAAATATATCTGTGTGAAGTTAATTTGAAAAGGCTAATCCTGAAAACAATGATCCTAGATAGGCAACTTCTGTTATTAGCATGTGTTAGAGATAGCAAAGACCTAATCTAGAGACTGAAAGAGTAGGTCTGCCTTTGCCTCAAATAAACATAAAGAATCCAGGAACAGGATCATTATCTTTATAGTTACTGATCAAGTTGCAAGGATAGTTCACATTTTCAGAAGTACTGGAAGTTACAGTTGGAAGAAATTAAGAAATAAAACATGCCAGTTTTCTTATTAGTTACTGTATCCTTTCATTTTTGAAAGGAAGAATCTGAAAAATTACCCCAGTAGTGTTTTTAAACTGTGATTTGCATACACATCATTCGGGGATCATATTAAAATGCCAATTTTTATTCAATAAATCTGGGGAGGGCTTTGAGAGTCCACATTTCTAAGATTTCAGACAATGCATATTCTTTTGTTCTGTGCTCCAAGAGCACAGGCTGTTTTAGGATGACCTTCTCTGTTCTTATTCAGACTTAGGTAGGAAGTTAAAAACAAGAATGTATTTTGAAAGTTGCTCTGTCCCTATCTATATTTTATATACTTCTATCACAAAATCATCTATTAGTTAAGCTATACACAGCTGAAGCAAGGTGATTTCTTACCATTCTAATTGAAATCAATGTCCTGTATTAATCAAAATATCAAAGACTCATTCACAAAATGAGGTATCACAGGTTGACTACAGAATAAAGTTTTTCTCTGGCCATCTCGTTGGTTAAATGAATTCATTGAGTATTTTCATGCCAAAACAATGATATACATCCTACCTAGAAACTCACTGAATGTTAGCTCTAAAATGTGAGAGATCCTATCATCCAATCTCATCAATGTGGCACATAGAACACAGAGATTGCTAAGAAAATAACTATAGTAAAAACACCCTTATCGTTCAGGTTAAATTTTTTAAACAAGGAAATTATGTTAGCTCTGCTAAGAGGTTGTTTCTCAATAGTATACTCTGCTCTTTTGTTTAAATGCCTGTTGATTTCACTAATGACTTTAGGAGTCAAAGAGATTAATCAGGCTGAATTTGCTTTACAAAGCACTGTTGGGATTCCCAGTTTTAGATTCATATCGTATTTAATATATTTAAATCCTTTCCATCATTACATTCCCAAAGACGTATTTAAATAAGGATATATATCTACTCTTGAAACTAAAATTTCAAGGAATTACAGCAAGATACAACTCAAGTGAGACAAATTTGGGAAATGGCTGAATGATTCAGCACCACTAAAAAACAAAAACCAGATGGGAGAATTAATATAAATGGCCTCAGAGGAGCTAGTTCTTTGGTTTGGAGTAGCGGTGTAGAAGGTACCCACGTTTATTCAGAGGGTCCGTTGATGAAAAGGCAAACCTTCATCCAAAAGTGTTTTTCTTTAGGCAGTGTACAAAAAGTAGCCCTTTCACAGTGAATAAGGGAACTACAGGGAACTTATTCCTAGCTCATTTTGGGTGTCCACAGAATCCTATCTCTACCTTATTTCTGACATTTAGGAAATAAGGACTCCAGATTCAAGATGAGAGATGGAGGACCTGCACCAAATCTTCCTACTGCCACACACACATACATGCGTGCACGCACATGCGCGAGCGCACACACACACACACCCACAGCTTAAAAAACAACCAAACAACCAAATGTGTCATAAGTTGTGAGTAAATCCTCCCAAAAGGATAGAAATAAAAGGAAAATAGCAGAGGAAATTAGCACCTAAGAAGCTCAAAGGAAAGTTCTGTGTCACAGAAGGTAGGAACAGGAGCCTCTGAGCCACTCATGTCAGGGAGGGGCAGAAGCTAAGATAAGGAGGAGCTGCAGAATCAACCCAACAGAGGAGTTAGTCGGAGTCAATTTGTAGTTCTTGCCATTTCCAGAAATTAATCAGTGGGAACTCTACATATCACAACCTATGAGATGCAGTCAAAGCAAGGGAAATGTACTATCTTAAGTACACTCACTAAAAAACAAGGAAAGTTTAAAATAAATGAAATGTAGGATTTTAAAATATTTATTTAATTTTGGGACAGGGCAAGTGCAGGTGGGGGGCACAGGTGGGGAACAGAAGATCCGAAGCTGTCTCTGCTGTCAGACTGATAGTGGTGACCCCATGTGAGGCTCAAGATCACCAGCCACAAGATCATGACCTAAAGTGAAGTCAACTGTTCAACCAACTAGCCACTCAGGTATCCCAATGAAATGTATTTTAAACTGAAAGACCTGGAAAATATCCACCAGGAGAGAAATTAGTATTCATAACTAACACAGAAATAGACTTTAAAATCTTAGAGTAGCCAAGAATATTTTTGGAAAAGAAACACAGAGAATATGATTATCCAGCCATATGTTAAAATATACTACAATCCATAAGTATTTAAAACATTGTGGTATTGACACAGTAAGAAACAAATAGATTGTGAAAACAGAGTAGCCTTAAAACACAAAAGTATAAATGAAAAGATTAACACATCGGACTGTACAGGTAAAGCTCCAAAAGGTCTAAAAGCAACATAAAGCTGACTACCAAGTGACTAAAAGAAGACATTGCAATATATGCAATAAAAGGATAATATTCTCCACTTATCAGAAATGTTTACAAATAATGGCAACCCAATAGAAAGAAACAAGAGAAGGATATAGACAAACAATTCCAAAAGAAGAAAAAACACAAATGGCTACATTCCCATTTAAAAAGAAAAAAAAAAACTCAGTTCATTAAAAATTACAAAATATGCCCAAACCTAATTTCTGAATACCATTCTTCAAAAAAAAAATGAACCAGGCCTCTTGAAAAAGTAGCTGATTCTAGTGTCAGCCTGGAGCATCTAGTTGTACCAGAAAGCAAATTTAAAAAAAGATCAAATAGTCACAAGAGTCAGGGTGCCTAGGTGGCTCAGTCAGTTAAGTGCTGACTTCTACTCAAGTCATGATCTCACAGTTTGCTGGCGTCCAGCTCCAGCAGGTCCAGGGCTCCCTGAAGGATGGTCGGTGTCGGCGAAAAGAGAGTGAGAGAACCTCGGCTTCTTTCTGTTCATCAGACAGGTGTCTCTCTCCTCATCAGAGAGTCAGCTTTATTGAGAAAGTGTATGGGGTACAAAACAGAAGTGGCAATTGCCTTAGACAATAATTTCTGATAACAAATTCTTTGGTATGTAAAAATTTCTCAGAACATAGATTGGTGGAAGACTCCTGCATAACCTTCACCAATAGAGATTGAAGTAGGTGACTAGATGCTTATCACATGGAGAAGGAAGGGATCCTTAGCATTCAAATACAAGGCAAAGTTTTTAGCATAGCAAAGGCAAGAGTTAGGTCTTTGTGAGCAGGGGTCAATAGCCTGTTTTCTGAGAGGAAGAAAAATAGGTTTTCTCAGGAAATGTAACATTTGCTCTTATAATCGCAAAAGAAGAAACTCCTATAACAAGTTTCTTTCACAAGGTACAATTCACATATTTTTAGCATAAGAAGGCAAATCACTCCTAGTATCAGTCAGTCAGGTGTCTTGGGGGTTGGTGCTCAAGCAGAAATTGAGTGTGGATTGAGTGGGTATAGACACCAGTCGCCATCTGACGGTGGGAGGCCTTGCAAACCTGCCTTACTTCAGAGATGGCTCCCAGCAATGGTTCATGGGTTTTAGTCCCCCATCAGGCTCTGTGCTGACAGCTCAGAGCCTGGAGCCTGCTTTGGATTCTATGTCTCCTTTTCTCCCTGCCCTCCTCCCCTGCTTGTGCTCTCATTTTCTCTCTCCCTCTCTCTCTCTCTCTCTCTCTCAATAATAAAATAAACATTTAAAGAGCCACACACATGGGGTGGCTGGGTGGCTCAGTCGGTTAAGCGTCCAGCTTCGGCTCAGGTCATGATTTCACGGTTCTTGGGTTTGAGCCCCACATCAGGCCCTGTGCTGACAGCTCAGACCCTGGAGCCTGCTTCACATTCTGTGTCCCCCCCTCTCTCTAACCCTCCCCTGCTCATGCTCTGTCTCTCTCTGTCTCAAAATTAAACATTAAAAATTAAAAAAAAAAATAAACCACACACACAAATAGTCAAAAGAGTCAACTTCAGTAGTTCCCAATGGCTAAAGCTAGAGTAATTTGAACTCTTTAATAAATAACCATATTGTTGGATTATAACTGAAAGAATACAATAAATATCCATGAGTCCATATTGGCATAACCAAATGGCTGAATAAATAAAAGAGGGAAAATAAAAATTTTAATTTAATTTATTTTTTAAAATGGAAGAAAAAGGAATAAGTCTTCCTTACAGAATAACTACAATTAGTAACTGTGTGAGGAATAAAGGAAGTAGAAAATCACAATTAGAATATCACAGTAATAATTTCCTCACACAAGATCCACCAATAAATGTGAAAATTAGTGGACAGAACCTTAACATAATTTATGTAGTTTCAAAGTATCTTCCCCCAAATACATTAATTACTGTGGTGTTACTTTTAACATTTGAGCAAATTCTTTGATGTTCTTCCCTGCAGATGGTGAAGTTTAATTTCCCTCCCCTTGAGTGTGAGCTAGACTTAGTGATTCCCTTCTAACAAATAGATTGAAAAGTAAGAGCTATAACTTAGCAATTAAGAATCTTATCAAACATGACCTTAATCAAGGTCAACATCACTAGTATAAGTTGTATTGAAAATGGATCTTGAAAATTAGGAAGTTGGATCTTAATCTACTTGTAACATGAAGAGATAGGAGATTACTGCAGTAGTCCATATGAGAAATTATTGCCCTGGGCAAGAGACTTAGCCTATATGAGCCCATAAAATGGAAATTATACTCTTTTACTCTTACCAGAACTTTATTTGAATAAAGCATAGCATTAAGTATTAGAGTGATCTAATATTTAAATAAGAATTTAGTATGCACTTCCTGTTTGCAAAAGCAAAACAAAACAAAAATATTTGAGATAAACTATCTGCAAGGTGTGTGTGTGTGTGTGTGTGTTGAGATTGGTAGTCTAGGAGGTGGGAAGGAGAAAAGAAATTAAATAAGACTAATAATCCAGCACATCTCAACTTCAGATACACAAATGTGAAACATAAGCAATGGTTAAATAAAATACTAGACTATCACAAGGTCCCCCTAGTTATACAGCTTCATAATCTTATATACTGTAGTTATAATTTCCTCATTTATTGCATTGAGGAAGATATATAACAACATATCTACAGGTTAAAAAGTATTTGTAATTCTTATTATCCAGTTAAACATTGACCTTCATTCTGTGTGGACAGCCATCACGTTATGAAATCTTGGATCTGGTCATTTTCTAATAAACTGCTTCAAGCAGGTCAAAGCCTTCCTTGAGAAAAATGGATTTCTATTGCCATAAACTGTCCTGTTGGAATGCCACTTTGCTAATATTACTCCCTTTCCTTGATCTAAACTTTTCCTCCCTCCTTCTAGAAATACACCTCTATGATTTTATCTATATATTTTATTATTACTCTAATTGGTTTTTCCAACTTGGCAAAATCTCCAACATTGTATTATAAAGAAGCTTTTCCTTGAGGCTCAGTTTTAATATATGAGCCACAGAGCAAATGCATACTATTAGCCACATGCTAAATGGAAGAATGCTAAAATATACCATAACATGCAGCTAGAAAATATGCTGATATTCAGACAAAGAAAGTTGAAGTATAGGGAAAGCACACACTGCAAATAATAATAAAAAAATAATAATAATCACTAATCATCCCATCCAAGAAAGCCTTTGAAGTCTTTTGTTCTAATTCTCTAGTGAAATGTCATTGGTATCTTTGTGCACTAAAGGTCCATTTGCAACAAAATAACATGAAAAAATTTACATAGAGATCATTTCAGGTAGATAATTTACCCATGTTTGTAATATAGTCAGTAATATTTCAGTCAGGAAAGAAAATGTTAATGGAATAGAGTCTTTTTATTCTACCTAAAGGATATTTCCCCCTAACTATGTTTTAGAAAAGCACTAGAAATAAATTATCACAATGCTACATACTGAGATTCAGTGAACAGGTGTGTTTGTGCTCCATCCTTGATGAAAATAACCAGAAAATAACTTCCTTACTTAATTGATAACTCACCAGTAAATTTTTTAAATTTCAGCAATTTTTCTTTTTAAAGGAAATGATGAAGAAATTCAGGAAATGATTTAGAAAAACACAGACAATAAACTTCCTCCTATTGTTTTTTTCCCCCCTATTGTTTTGACTATACACAGTCATAGAAGCATAATTTAATGAGATATTGATTTTTCTTACATTTCTGATGTAATCCCTTCTCATTTCTTTCTCCAGTGAGACAGGCCCCTCTTGGAGAAGTTTGTGTTCAGTAGCTCTTTGAAGAGATTACATTTGGTTGATGTGTCAGGGTTAAGTGGAGAGACCAGAAGGTAGAAAGAGGAAGGAAAGAAAAATTAATATCAGAGAAATGAGAAAGATTCTCAAGTCTGAGGGAGGAACAGAAATAACTTGAGTGAAATATAGGTATCTTATAGTCCATCGGAGATAGCCCTGAGGAAATCTCAGGACCAAAGGAGATGGCTACATGCAGAATCCAGGTAAGCTAGACTCCATTCCCAGGGCTCAGAACGTCTACAAAGTTGCCTATGCCAGAGGGTGGCATCATGGAAATGGAGTCGCTGAATTGTGTGGGACCACAAGGGCTTAGAAAATAAGGATGTTATCAGTGCGATGCACTAAATATGAAAGAGCCCTTGCCTTGCTTATTAGTAATCATCTACTACCCTCATGAACTCTGTACACTCCCAAGGAATGAGAATGCTTCAGCCTCCACCCCTGACTGATAAAGGACTGCAGCATTACCGACGCATTTGAGCTTGGCAAATAAGACTCATGATGTCTTCACATATTTATATGATCACACATTAACTTTCCAAATTTTTCTTACTATTTCTTATTCTTCATTGATAGGTATAAAAACACCTTAGATAATCATCATGATTCTGTTGAACTCTAGATTTCTTCTTATTGAGAGCATTCACACACACACAACCTCTATAGCTTTTTTCCTAATGCTTCTGCATATGAACTATGTGGATTCTTTTCCCTTCAAATTAATGGAAGTTGACAATTATGGGCCAGTTTATGTCTTTGTAATGGAGCATCCCCATCCACTATAAAGTTAGTGTAGCATCTACAATGGATTTCTTTCTTGTACTAGCACTTCCTGGTTTAAGAAGCCAAAAAAAAAAAAAAAAAAAAAAAAGAAAGAAAGAGAGAAAAGAAAAGAAAAGAAAGAAGTCAGAAACCAAATCATTTTGTAATGATTGAGTTGCTAATTTCAGAAAGTAATCTCTCAATAGGAAAGACAAAAGGAAACAATGCATACCACTACAGAAAATCATTAATTTACAAAGAAAGACAGCAAAATAGACAGAAAGGAAAAGGAAACTACAAAACAGCCAGCAAACAATAAAATGACATTAAGTTCTTATCCAACTGATTATTACTGCAAATGCAAATGGAGGGGCCTCTGGAAGGTTCAGTCAGTTGAGCATCCAACCTTTCAGCGAAGGTCCTGATCCCAGGGTCCTGAGAGTAAGCCCCACATGGGGCTCCACATTGAGCATGGGGCATTCTTGGGATTCTCTCTCTCCCTCTCTCCCTCTGCCCACCCCCCACTTACTCATGCACACTCTCTCTCTAAAAACATTTTTAAAAACTTTTAAATGCAAATGTATTAAATTCTCCAATAGAAAGGCATAGAGTGGCTGAATGGATTAAAAAAAAAAAAAAGACTCAACCCTATGCTGCACACCAGAGACCCACTTCAGTTTTAAGGACACACACAGGCTCGAAGTGAAGTATGTGTGGCTGGGGGGAGATATTTCATGCAAATGGAAACCAAAGAGAGAAGGGGTAGCTATTCTTGTATCAGACAAAATCAATTTTAAGTCAAAAATTGTAGCAAGAGACAAATAATGTAATTATATGATAAAAGAGTCAATTCATTAAGATGATACAAAAATTATAAATATATATGCACCCAACATCACAGCACCTCAACATATTAAGTAAACACTAATAGATCTGAAAGGAGAAACAAACATTATAATAAAAATATGTGTTTGATATCTCTCAAGCATTCACTAAAGAGTAACTAAAGTAACCAAAGTAAGGATCTGAGGCCGGAACATCTCCGACATTGAGAGGTAAGAGAAATGAGGGGGAACTAGCAAATGAAACTATGAGTGGACAATGAGATAGGAGGAAAATCTAGGGGAGCATGGTGTTCAATAAGGCATGTTCCAGAGGGAGTTGCAAGAAGAGAGAACTCATCTATGTCAAGTGCTGCAGCTCTAGCAAGTCAGACAAAGACTGGAAATTGACCACTGAACGA
This sequence comes from Suricata suricatta, assembly GCF_006229205.1. Taxonomy (NCBI): domain Eukaryota; kingdom Metazoa; phylum Chordata; class Mammalia; order Carnivora; family Herpestidae; genus Suricata; species Suricata suricatta. The sequence continues at coordinate 24,796,600 of NC_043702.1, forward strand.
ACCTGGAGGTCACAGATAACCGTGGAAAGAGTAGCTTCAGCAGTGTGTTGCTGGCAACAGCCTGATGGGAATGTATGGAAGACAGAACAAGAGAAATTGAAGACTTTGCTTAAAATAGAGCCCAAATTTAGAATTTTTGCTATTTTCTAAAATATCTACATACAGAAAAGGTGAAGAGAACATTCACTGTTCCGAAGCCAGGCGACCATGGCACCTCAGTTCCTAATGCAGTCTTTTAGAAGCTTTTTCTAATATGTGTGTACAATCCAAGATTCCCCCACCTTTCCAAAAACTGTTTCAAGATTCACAGCAAAAGACTCACTTGCATTCTCACACAAATAGTATAAAACTTCTGTGAGATTTATTTTTATATTACAGATGCAATAAATTTTATATTTAATATATTTTAATGGTTACATATTTTTATAGATTATATGTATATAAGTAAATTTGGTAAGTTTGATTTATTTATAAAGAGAAAATTTATTGAGTTGTATTGAAAGAGAGGGAAGAGAAATGAGATGGTAACTGAAAGAGTTCTCAAGAAATGAGAATTTCTTGTTACTTGGGAAGAGATTGGATCACCTTATACTAACCAAATTTCTTATATCTTAAGAAATATTATCAGTAGAGTGTGAAAAATAAATGCTTAACGAGAAAATTGCAACTTATTTGCAAAATCCCACTTAAAACACCCACTTTGAGTAAATGCCTAAAAATTCTTAGTTAAGGACAGACATATTGCTATGTGCCCTCATGGCAACCTGCATTTATCTTATTTTAGTGTTTAGCATGCTTAGTGATTAATGTTTGTATAACTGACATTCACCCTAGACTTTAAGTTCTGTAACAGCAGAAACAAAATCTATCCTGTCTACCAAAGTGGTTTTAGTAATGGTGAATAATAGATGCCTAGAAAATATTTTAAATGAATAAATGAATGAATACAACAATTTCAGAAATACCGTGAGTCTGTGGTATGCAAGGCTGGAAATAATATTTTGATAGCTAAAACATACAAGATCTCAAAGTTTCAAATTTTATGTAGAATTAAAAATAATTGCACAAACGAAAAGAAAAATCATCCAATGATTTCAGAGAGTTGATCACTCATACAAAGTAGAAATAATAAAATTAAACTTGTATTCACCATGGAGGAGTAAGTAAAATTCATAAATGAAAGAATTGTTGGAAAGATTTCTGTAAGAAAAATAAGTGTGCTTTTGTAAATTATTTCTTCATGCAATAAGAGGTAACTATTCATTTGCTTATAGGCCTATTTTCAGTAAAGAAAATCCACCCCCCCAATATATCAATGTATAATGGGGGGAAAAAAGCAGAGAGAGAGAGAGAAAAGAGAGAGAGAGGATTCACCCTCTAATATATCAATCAATACTTAATGAAAAGACAGCATAGAAAGTGGATGGACCTTGAGGGTGTCATGCTAAGCGAAATAAGTCAGGCAGAGAAGGATAGATACCATATGTTTGCATTCATAGGTCTAACAGGAGAGACCTGGCAGGGGACCATGGGGAGAGGAAGGGGGAAAGAGAGTGGAGAAAGAGTGAGGGACAGAGATCAAGGGAGACTACTGAATACTGAAAACTAACCACGGACTGAAAGGGGAGGGGGAGGGAAGGAGGGGGTGATGGTCATGGTGGGAGGCACTTGTGGGGAGAAGCACTGGGTGTTATATTTGACAATAAACTATTATTAAAAAAGAAAAAGAAAAAAAAGAAAAGACAGCATAGAGAAAGAGTGAGGACACACATTCCAGAGTCAGCGAGTCTGAGGCTGAGTTCTGGAATAGCCATTTACTAGCCATATGTCACTGGACAAATTGCTTTCCTCTGTAATCCATTTCCTTCATCTGTAAAGTGGAATAACAATAGTTATCTGCCTCATAATGGGAGCGTTAAATAACTTAACACACGTAATTCATGGAGAATGACTGGCACATAGGAAACCCATGATAAATATTTGTAGCTGTTATTATTTTAAATGAATATCAGTACTGCATTTCCTTCCTACTTACATCACCTGCTTTACTTATACTGCAAAATAAATGAAAAAAAATTCTAGGCACTCACATCCCCATAACGGGGCAGACTCCTAGTTCTTTCCCCAGATATCTCCTTCCCTTCCTCTAGAGCGAAAAAATTATTTGTTCACATGGGGCCCAGACATTTTCAATTTTCAGCTTCTCAGTTGCTTCCCAGCTTTGTGTTGATGGATGACCATCAATGTAACCTAACCTGATACATTCATTTGCTGTTCTGGCTACTGTGGTATAGAATATTTAGAATCATTAATGTGATTACCCATAGTAATTTATGATATGTTATTTCTTTAAATGTAAGCCATTATTCTCTAATAGGATAGCATTTATTCTGTGGTAAATTCTAAGTTATTCCTATTGTTTATTTTCTAAAAAATATTGTTTATAATCAAGACTCTTTTTTTCAAAAAAGAAAGTAACCTTAAAAAGTAAATGTAAAATGATGCTGTGATCCTGTGGAAGAGTCAGAATGAATGATCTTGACCTTAGATTCCAGATGGATCATTAAAAATAATCCTGCCAATTATTCCCTAATTTCATACTGTGCACTCCATCTGTTAGCTCACTTGCTTTGGTGAGGGGCTGCTTGTCTACCTTATTTTCCACCACTCCACAGAGACAAAACTCAACTGACATACAGACATATTATGTGTAAACGTATGTACTTAGAATATCTATTAGAAGAACTTAAGGACAGAATATAAGCAGGAAGATAAGAAATTTCACAATAAAATATTTAAATCTATCTCACCAAGTTTAGGAAACATTAAAAAAAAAATTAGACTAACCAACCAGAACTAAATTTTTAGAGGAAACATTGAACACTTGTTCATTTAACATTTAGGTTAGAATTCAGATCCAGAGCATTAATGCATTTTAGCTTAAAAGCTACTGAATTTGTAATAAAAGCTCCTAATGAGCATATAGTCCAAAGACATCAGAAATGGCATCTGGAGTTTCTAAACCAGACCCTGGAAGGCAATCAGATTTGGGATTAAAACTATCTAATCTGGTGAGTCACCTTGTTTGATTTAAAATTATGTTATGTGATTAAATCCATTGTTTCAAGAGCTTAAGGGAAATTTCCAAAAATATGTATGCTTTCTGTAATATTATAAATATTAAACTAATAAAGCAAAAGAAATTTTCATCCATGTTAGACAGTGACAGCCCCATATTACCTGACACATAGGAACTTCTCCATCAATGTGTGCCAGACCAGACTAGTTATCTTAAGTAAAAACTATCCAGTTAAATCCATTCTGTTCACTATGATGATGAATAAACATAGGGTAGCAGATTAAAGGGTGACATTTATCTATGCTCTTTACTATTTATTTTAGCCATGTCTACAAGGTTCTGAACCCACCTTACATTCTGCTACTTTGGCAGATACGCAGTTGCAATATAGATGGTAGAATTAGAAAAGTTAGAATATGAAAACAGTTTAAAAGCATAAGTTGCATATTCTTCTGTCGCAGTTCTAGAATGTATTTTAGAGGACTACTGAAAACAGCACCCATAGGGCTGCACTTGCTGTCACTTTTTCTCTCTTCTCCTCAAATATTCCTCTTCCAGTGTTCTTCAGTTTGCACGTGGTTAGTGAGTCATTCAAAGTGCAAGCTTGATTTTATTGAAAAAGGGAAATCTTTAGCCATTAAATACGTCCAGAAGGGAAAACTTTTCATATAAACTAGAACCAAACCAAGAGAGTGACAGGTATAGAGGGGAAGCAGCCACTAGCCAGGCTTAGTCCACTACTGGAATCAAGGAGTGATGTTTTCAGCAGACAGCAGTTTATGATGAGAGAAGACAGTAAGGAAGATAAAATGTGTGACCAGGAGCCATAAGTTGGCTCAGGTCCAAGAATTCCTATCTGAACTCCTCAGGGCTGCAAGCAGAGGTTTCTTTCTCTTCACTCTGGAATAAACTGCTTTGGTGCCCAAATAAAAATGTGGCCCAAGTGTTGATGAACTACAAAGTTTTGGTGCCTAGAGAATGTGTCAGGAGGTGACCCCCTTGCCACCAATTTCAGTGATTTCTTAAATACAAACTACAGTGGTAGTAATTAGCGGAGCACGACTGATTTTGTTAGCTGTGGTCGGGAAATGGAACTAGCATGGAGGAGCATAATGGATTCTGTGGTAACAGAAAAACTCCTCACGAACCCCAAAGCGATATACACTAGGACTCCCAGAAATAACGCAGTAAGAATTCTAGAAGAACTTTTCATCAACAATAGGTCAATTGAGGTAAAAATTGGTGACACATTGGTTACTATAAAATGAATGGAAATTTAGGGATCAAGGATTCAACCAGAAGACAAGCTATAATGTCCGAGGGCAAATTATATTTGCTGAAGAGTTTTCAGGTTATGGCTAGAGAAAGAAAATAAACAAAGGAAATCATCAAACATTAACTTATGGTCATACTCCATTAAGAAAAGACCAGAGAATTAAAACCCTAAAATACTCAGAACTCAACAACATATTGGACTTAAATATTATCAGGAAACTTCAAATTTAAAAACATATAGAAAATAAGAAGCAATTAAACAATTAAACTTGTATCAATCCCCAGATAAGTTTCAATCAAGGTGATGGGATTCCAACTGAGAAACCCCACAAGTGATTGCAGCATGTAATGCATCAAATAAAGAATTTGAGGGCACAAAATATTTCATGGTTTTTGAAATATAACAGGGTCAGCTTTCTCTGTATTTTGAGCACATTCTTCATGATATTCTGTTGGACTAACTGGACTTTTAGAAATCATTCCTCTCTGGATAGTCTAGGAATCAGGTATACTGGACTGCAATGGTTTGTATAGTAATAAATAGAATGAATCTCCACGTACTGGTACTACGTAGAATCAGAACTTCTGATATTAATTTAGTTTAGTAAAATATGAGTCTATGAGACTTGACTTAAAATTCTCTCTATTTCCTTCAGACCTGAAATGGATTTTAAAACATATTATCACTGATTTACTTCCTGTCAGTCAAACATTGTGCTGTTGAGTGTGACAGCACTCATTCTCCCATTTAGATGTGATATTCCTCATACTACATTTTTTTATTTAAAAAGGTTATTAAAATAAGACACAGCTTATTTTTAGAGCAGTTTTAGGTTTGCTGAAAAATCATGAGAAATGTACTGAGAATTCTGATATAGTCCAGATCTCCCTATATGCACAGACTCTCCCAGTCCCAAAATCTCACTCCAGAGAGTTACATTGGTTATAATTAGTGAACTTACATTGACTTATCATTATTACCCAAAGTCCATAGTTTATATTATGATTCATTCTTGATGTTGTACACTACATCAGTTTCGACAAAGATTTATCCACCACTGTAGTATTATACAGAATAGTTTCATGCTCTAAAAATCCTTTTTATTTCCCATTAATTCCACCCCACCCCCTGTTCCCCTGGAAAATACCAATTTTTTGCTGTTTCCATACTTTTGCCTATTCCAGAATGTCCTATAGTTGAAATCATACAATATACAAACTTTTCAGATGAGTCTCTTTCACTTAGTAATATGCATTTAACTTGTCTTCATGTCTTTTCATGGTTTGATTGCTCAGTTCTTTCTAGCACTAAATAATATTCCATTGTCTGGATATAACAGTTTATTCTCCATTCACCAACTGAAGGACATCTTGGTTAAATTTTGACAATTATGAAAAAACTGCTACATACATCCATGTGTATGTTTTTGTGTGAACATAAGTTTTTAATCTTGGGGGGTAAATACCAAGAAGCACAATTGCTAGGTCATATGGTAAGAGTATGTTTAGTTTTGTAAGAAATTGCCTGTCTTTCAAAATGGCCACTCTGCATTTCTACCAGCAATGAATAAGAGTTCTTATTGCTCTACAACCTCATCCATGTTTGCCATCATCTGTATTTTGGGTTTTAGTGATTCTGTTAGGTGAGTAGTGGTTTCTCACTGTTGTTTTATTTTTTGCACTTTCCTAATGACATATGAAATGGAGTAACTTTTCTTAGGCTTATGTGGCATCTGTATTCTTCTTTGTTGAAGCATCTGTTTAGATTTCCTGCTCATTTTTAATTGGGATGTTTATCTCCGTATTGTTGAGTTTTAAGAGTTCTTTGTGTATTGTGGAAAACACTTTTTTTAATCCAATAATATTTTGCAAAATATCTTCTCCCAGTCTGTACTTCTCTCTGTATTAGTCTCATTCCATCTTTAGACTTGGCTTACCTTTTTATAATCAAGCTTATTTTGGAAACAAAGTCAAAAAAGCAAAAATAATAACACATAAACTGTCTCCTAATGTATCACTTTTCTCCTCTTACTCACAGAGATAGTGACTTCTTGCAAACTATCAAATAGCCCATGCGTGACACCAAATCTCCAAGCTTCTGTAAGGTCACTTATTACATTGTAATTTCTTTGCATGTTACTTACCCTCCATTATTCTTCTGGGAAATTCAAGTTTCTTGAAAACCAACTTTTCCCCATTAAGGGTGTGGTTCACAAGGGAACTGCATATATGTTTTCGCATTGATAAATGAGGCCATGCAGAATGGCAAGGACAGACAATGAAGTTGGGAGATTGGGCTCATTCTCACCTTTGCAATTACTGGCAGCAGGATTCTTGGACAAATCACTCAACATCTTTACACCCCTATTTCCCTGTCCAAATAGGAATTCAAATAACTATCATGCCCACTTCAAATTGCAAAGCACAAGTAAGTGCCTATCCTAGAAGCTGTAAAGTACTATAAAATTTTAATTATGATTATTATAAATATGTAATAATGTGTCCCTAAAACATTTTCTAGGCCAGCTGCTTTTGCATTATAACCCTGCTCCCCAATATGTAGGATTTCTTCTGTCATGTTTGTTGGCCTGTGACGGGCAAGCAATTACAGTGAGTAATTCCATTTTAGGAGAAGATAATAAAACGTGATATCGTAACTACCCACAGAGCTTCAAAAGTATTTATGTTTCCTCTAATAACCTGGTGTGATGCTGTTAATCTTGAGAAAGGCTGCCTGGCAGGTGCTAGGGAGCTGAATCTTCATATTCTCTCACTGTTTGCTGACTCTTCCACAGGGAAGAATCCAAGCTATTAAAATGCAATGGCCTAGTTCTATTTTTAATTACATTTAGTTTATTAGAGAACAATCAGATGCATAGTACTGGGAACAGACTTTCCCCATTACCTGAATGAAGGCCTAGAACATTTTATCATTTACAAAATGGGTCATGGGAAGCCATTCCTTCACCTCTCTTCACTGAGAGAAGCTAAAACACAATTTAGAGGAGTAAGAGAAATGTATCACTTCCAGAGGGACTTAATTCTTCACGGATGATTTTCCCTTCAATTCAGTTAACCTTTTTGTTCTAAAGTGCATCATCATAACCTTTATGTAAATAAGTAGGTACTGGCCAGATAAACATAAGAATGGAAACTCCAAACTTATCTCTTCTGTATCAAATACATAAAATAAACCATAAATCTATAATATGTAATATTTCCTTTAAAAGAACTCTGCAGGTTATAAGGTGTCAATAAGCATAATTCTCACAGTTCTGAAGAAAATAGGCTGCATTCCTTGGTTGACCAAATCAATCCAACTCCTTTCAATAGATGGCATTATAAAAGCTATAATTTCATGCATTATTATGTGCAAATAGAATTTAAGAATGCTTTCCATTTTATATATAAAGAAAGGCGTATACCATAGAAAAAGAATAGTATATTTCCCACATTTATCATAAAGTTGTTTTCCAATCCCATTTGTTAATTCAGTCTATATTTTGGGCAAATGGCCATTATCATTAATCACTTAGTCCAGACAGAACATGGCAGAGTATGAGATGTGTATTGTCTTTTTTTCTCCCTTTCCATTTTGAGCGTGGGATTGTGTTGGACTATTGCAATTTTGAAAACACAGATGCAAACAGAGCAAATGATTAAAGAAAGTATTAAAGAATGGGCCAAGTAGGAGTGTTGATTTGAAAGTGCCAAACATTGGGATTATGTGTTTATTTTGTTGTTGTTAATATTAAATGCTTTTTAGTAAACCTTCTGGTCTCTCCTTAATCCCTGGGAATTCTGATTTTAAAAATAGTCAGTAACCACCCTAATAAGTTGAGTGCACAGGAAAAGGGGAGAAAAATCATTACTTATGAAGGATTTACATCTATTTTCTAACTTTGGAAAAAATGAAAAATAAAAGTTATTGAACATGCTCAGATTTTTGTCTTAACTCTAATTTCCTCTAGATTTTGTAGAAATGATTTTTGTTTACTTTATTGTCTTCAATCTTTGAGAATCGAATAACAACAAGTGAGGGGAAATTGAGGTAAGTAGTGAGAACTATGTTAAAAAATATGTTTATCATATATTTTAAATAGTCAAAAGTATAAATATTCCTGTAGAGTCCATTTATACATTCAATGAGTATGTATATACATCTACTATATACAAAGAAATGTTATCCACTGGAGATAAAATAGGGAGAAAATAGAATCTGATTCTCTGTGGTGCTTATGAACTCACAGGGAAACAATTTTATTTTGGTAAGTGATATAAAAAATAAATAAAAGGAGATATTGAAGTTATAACAGCTTAAATAGGATGAGTAGAGGGGAAGTTAATGAAAAATTCATTAAGAAAATTATAATTAAAATAAGACTTGAATAACAAGTAAATTGCCCATGTGAAGAAAAGGTTCTAGGAAATGGGTTCTAGAAGGATAGATTAACCTGTATAAAATCCCTAAAGGAATAAAGCAAATGGCATCTTGCAGAATTGAAAGAAGGCAGTGTGTCTACAGCTTAGTGGTGAGTGGCGTTAGATAAGGCTGGAGAAGTAGGCAGTGGCAGATGACACCAGGCTCTGTGGGTCATGGGAAGTATTTGGGACTTCATAAGGATAATGTAAAGCCATTAAAAATCTTTAAGCAGAAGAACGACTAAATTAGATTTTAGAAAGATTACTCAGGCTTCTGTATGGGATACAGAGGAAGACCAGAGTTGTTACATGAACTACTATTAGTATAGAACAGCAGAATTCCCCCACTGTGCAAGTATCAGGCCATAATTCATGACGATGTATCATCTTAGATATTATAATTTTCCAAGTCTTCTGCAACCAATATAAATTAACAGTGGTTTTAAAAAGACTGTCCAGTGAAAACAGAGATAAGCACATAGAATAGAAATATATTAACAAAACTGAAAAATAAGACTTAACAGCTACTTGAAGAGGGTGAAAGAGTATAGGAAAAGCCAAGAATAGTTCAGCTTCCACAGTGAGGGCCTAAGAGCATTTAAATCATCCTGGAACAAAAAGTAGTGGGGGAATTCGTGTGTTTGGCCCTATGGTTAACATACAAAAAGGTAAAACCGGTCCTGGTTCTCACAAAATTAGCTAAATGTCTAAATCCAAATTCTAAAATCAGAATAGACTACTTAAGAGGTGAAGGCTATAATACTGAGTTTATGGATAATGCAAACCTTAAATGAGCTGAAGTAGTAGAAAAAGAAGATTATGGAAATTATGTCAGTTGAACTGTGACTTGATGAAATGGTTCTGGAACTGAGTAAAGGGATAGTGCGTAGTTATATGTAATTGGAGTACGCAGTTCCTATGGAAGAGAAGGGGTCATAAGAATGAACAGTCTTGGCAGATTCTGAATGGCCTTGAGAGCCAGAAATAGAAGCTCAGACTCGATATAAGAGACATTATGAAATGATAATAACAGGAAATTTGATGTTCCTGATGATGGTAGTAAGTGATAAGCTGGAACTGACTGGCAGAAGATCAGGATGAAGGCAAAGAATGAAGACAGTATGGCTGTGTGAGAATTCCAGGCATAAATCAACACATTTCTGGACCACAGAAATGTTAGTGAAAATAGACAGGGAAAGCGATTATTGTTAATTATTTCAAATGAACAGATAAAAATACAAAAATGGGATGAGCTCCTATGCACCCACTAACCCAGATTTATCAAATCTTACTAGTATTTTTTATTTACTTCTGATCTTTTTTCCAAAAAATTAAAAAAAAACACATAACTGATGTTCCATTTGCCTTTCTTAGGAGATTACTAGTGTAAATTGAGTTCTATTAGTTGCATGAATAGATCTATATTTATACTGCCTATTTACCTAAAATGCTATAATTTAAGATATTATTTCTTTTTGTGATTTATGCAAATGGCAGAAAACAGTACAGATTAGTCTACAACTTATTCTTTTCACCCAAAACTATATATTTGACATTAAGTCATGTCAATAGATGATGTTTGTTCTTTTTAAACAATAGTTTTGTGCTACAACTGTAAGGATTTAGATTTATATTCTTCATTGATAGCCATTTGGTATATTTTTAGTTTTGGCTATCAAAAAGCAATGCCCCAACATTGTTGCATTTCATTTTGCAAAAGTTTTGCACATTTTATCAATGGATGCACCAAGAAGTAGAATTTATTCATTGTATGGTAAGAGCATCCATCTTCACATTTATTAGCTAGTGTTGACTTAATCTCCAAAATGGTAGTTTCTATTTTCCCCAACTGTGAAGATAGAATGTATATTAGAAAATTATGTGTATGAGTGGGTATGTCCACTAATTTATTTCCATGATCACAAGGATATAGGCCTATTTTCCCTATTTGGTTTCCTACTTTGGAAATACTGATTAAATGTATGTCTATTTTCTTTATTGTATGCACTTTTCTTTATCTTACTTAAGAAGTCCTATGTAATGTAGAGATCTTCAGTTAAATTTCACTCTTCATATTTAACGCTGTGGTCCACCTGAATATCATGTTGGTGTGTAGTGTGAAAAAAAATCTAATTTTCTTTTTTCTATCTTTCTGTCATACATAAATGACATAAAGCAATTTGCCATTTCCCCTCTTTTTATAATGCTAACACTGTTATATATTACATCATTTTATATACATGGATCTGTTTGCAGATCTGTTTGCAGATTCTTTATTTTGTGCCATTGATGCATTTTCCCTAATTCCATAGTTCTAATTATTATAGTTCTATAGTATGTCTACCAACTCTTCCTATCTTATTCTTTAAAATTGCTGTCTGTTCTGCCTATTTCTGCTAATATATGAATTCCAGGGGTGACACTTCTAATTCTATAAAAAAAATCATTGGAAATGGCAGTTATATTAAAATTTTACATTAATTTGAAGAAAACTATTTTGATAATACTGATATTTTTCTAAACAAAGACAGATACAGTTTTCTCCATTTATGGATGCCTTTTATGGCCCTCATCATTATTTTGTAGTTTTGTACCCAGAGGTTTGAACACTTTGGGTCAGCCCTATTCTTGGAAAATATCACTTTTATTGCTATTGAGAACCAATGTTTTACACTCTATACCTTCCAAATAGTTTTATCTCTGTAATATATGCTTTTTATATGTTGAGTTTGTATCCTAAAACTAAATCTTAAAAACTTATTAGAAAGAATCAACTCTAATAAATTCTAAGAGTGTGAAGATTATTTTGAATATTCTATGAAAATAATCATAGTATCTACAAATAAGAATAGTTATATCTTGGGGTGCCTGGGTGGCTCAGTCGGTTAAACCTCCGACTTCGGCTCAGGTCACGATCTCAGGTTGTGGGTTCAAGCCCCGCATCCGGCTCTGTGCTGACAGCTCAGAACCCAGAGCCTGCTTCGGATTCTGTGTCTCCCTCTCTCTCTGCCCCTGCCTGCTCATGCTCTGTCTCTCTATCTCAAAAATAAATAAAACATTAAAAAAAAAGAATAGTTATATCTCTTCAAACATTTTCTCCTTACGTGTTTATATTTTGAAAATAATGAAAATAATTTCTGTATTTAATAGTTCATTCTTATGTTTGTTTTATTGTGGTTACATGTTGGGCTTATTTCTACTATCTCACTTTGCGTTTTCTTTTCCTTTTCCTTTATCTTTGCTTCCTTTAAGTGGGTAAAATAATTTTAATGCCAAAAAAGTTTTAATTAAACTACAAAAACAATGGTTATATGAACAAAAAGATGCACCATGCTATAAGTACTTACAAAGTTACAAAGCATTTGCTTCATTAGCATTTTCCATACTTTAAGTTCATACATGAAGATGATCAGATTTACACTGAGGGGGAGGGAAAGAAAAAGGGGCATTTATCATCAGCTCCACGTGCTCACTGTAGGTTCCGTTATTTATATGCAAAGCCCAGATGAATGGAAGCACAGTTGTCAGGCATTTTAATAAACTGGACAGCCATTTGTTTCTGCACAACATGATGTCTTTACACAGGAGCAAACAGAAGCAAACAGGAAACAGCCAAGCACCTGCACAACACACCACCTTACTCATCTGCTGCACAACACTGCCTAAAGCACAAAAAAAACACAGGAGAAGAGATTAGAATTGTGTCTGATAAACTATCCTTAAAAAAAAAAAAAATCAAGTCTTTTCACCTGAGAAGTCTTTCTAAAAGTCTGGGTTCAAATTCCCATATTGGTCCAAAGGTAAATAACATATACAAATACATTTACACCAAATTTTGTAGGTTTTTAATTTTAAGGAATGAAGGCCATGTTGAGTCAATCCCTTGACAGCATTAGGCTGTGTGTAATGGCTGCACACGTTTCTGTAAAAGTCAGGAGGCCACAAATGAGGTTAGAATCTGTTTAATTTCAAACAAACAAAGTCAGTACTGTATAAACAAAAAGGAAAATTTACCTCAAATATCGAAGCCAATAATGAAATCTGAAGTCATTTACCTGACTAAATTGCAAGCAATTTGAATAACAGCAACAAAATAGCACATAAAATGAAGTTTGCCACCTGAGGTAAAGCTTAAAACAAGTAAAGAGAAAATTAGACAAAATGTCACAAAATAAACTTTTCAATAGCCAGTAGCTTGTTCGAAGGACTCTTTGGTGGACTTAGTGTGTGGTCCTTTCCCCCCAAGTCTTCTGTTAGTTATGTTGCTTGTTGACATATCATTTGCTTAAGAAAACACTGCTCCTTCCTCCTCAGGAGATTTGGGGGGACTCTTGGATTACAACCTGGACTTAGACGCCCTCTTGGCCATGGATGGAAGACTCCTGGACCTATACCTGGATCTTGACTGCCAGCGAGATCTGGAGACAGATGAAGACTTGAACCTGGATCTTAGTACGAATCTGGACTTGGAGGCTGACTGCAATCTTGAGCCAGTGCAGGACCCGCCGAGACTTCCAGAATATGTAACAAAATAATTCTGGGACTTGAACCTGCTCTGGGTAGACTCCCAGAGTGGCTGTGGCCTGGGTAGTGGCCCCGGTAGCTATGGTGGGAGTCCATGGGTGGGGGTGGGGGTGGCCACAGCCCACCATCTGTACAAATGGGTTAACATTTTAATATTATTTTTTTCTCCTCCGGTGGTAGGTAGATTTTAAGATGATCCCCAATGATCCTACCTTCAGTATTCATGCCTAATTTATGTAATCATTCCACTTTATTCTTCTCTAATGAGTAGAATACAACAGAAGTAATGTATGCTCTTGATTACATTACAAGAATAGTTTACATAAAAAGATCATGGCTTCTGTCTTAGAAGTGCTCTTACATCCTCTTTTTTAGAATGCTTATTTTGGGGACACCCAACTGCCATGTGGTTAGGCAGCCCTGTGGAGAGGCCCAGATGAGTAAGTTTGAAAGAAGATCATCTGAAGCCTACTAGTGACCATGTCAGTGACCTTAGAAGCAATAAGATTCATCTAAGACGAGGGCAAACAGACAAGGGAGTAGAGACTATTGGTGTGAAAATAGTTGAAATAATAAATATCATTAGATTTGGACTGGGCAGGAAGAAAATGATGACAGCATGTTTCAGATAAATATGGAACTGGAATCTAAAAGACTATTTGAAGAGACTGGGAGGTGCCAAGTATACAAGAATAATAAAGAAAATCCACATATGAGAAAAAGTTTAAAGATGGGAAAGCAAATAAGACATAGAGAAATAATTTGAATAAGTTTCAAAAGAACTTTAAAACCTAGAAAGGATCTTGCTGTGGAGGAAAGTTATTGATGAGAAATGCAATAATGGACAATGTGGATCCAAAAGTTAACTTAGTTGAAGTTATGTAGCGCTTTAAACTAAAGACTTTATGCAAATGCAGAAGACCCTCTGGGATATCTGCTTGAATTTTGAGTTTGTGATTACTGAGAAAGCAACAAAATGCTTTGCTTATTTTTTACATAACTTTTTAAACACAAATCACTTTCATAGGATTTTAAAGTCGTTTAAGGAAGCTTAAAACTAACATTATATTTGTTCTTAATGAAAATAATTATGTTTTTAATTTCTTTTTTAGAAAAGAGTTTGTGAAGAATCAGGAGATATAAAAGATGAGGGTGTATGTATGTACTTGTATACGCAAAGTTTTTTGAAGAAAAGATTTGTGTTCTTTTTAAAGAAGTCATAATAGCGCAAATAATTACTTTCAAAACGTTAACATGGCAATCTAATGAGGTGTTTCGTTGCTGCTAAAGTCAGCTTATGAAAAAATGGTTGTGACAGAGAAAAACAGTAATTTCTAAATTAGAATCTTGCATAAACCATTTTAAACCAATCAATTGTTTCAATTAAGACCTTCAGTTCTCATTTAAGTCATAAGTTTTCATAAACAAATATAATGTTTTGCTTTCATGGCATTCTTTTTTAATTTAGCCCATTTACTTTTTCCCTAATAGGTTTGAATTCAATCAGTTGTTATTTTTAATAACACAAGTTCTCATAGCATAATACCTTTCTTACACTGAAAAAAATATTATTCTTCAAAATTGAAAAATGACATTCTAGTTCATAAATTTCATAGTCATTTTTTTATTTTAATTAACTGTATACTGAATGTGTGGGTGTGGGTGTATGTTTGAACATTTTGCATTATTTCGATTGTCCAAGAAGATCACATTGTATAATCTAAACAGTACAGACTAACACCTGTCATGCTAACAGTAATAGTCTTCATCTTAATAGCAGAATAAACAATACAATATTGTGAAAATCAGCTGACAACCCCCTCAAAGCAAAAATTAAGTATGCTAATTCTGAAAAACCGGATGTAATATTCCTGACAAAAAAAAAAAAACTGGCATTCTGCATGTCCTTGGGCAAGTCAAGTGACCTTATGTATTCAAAAGATATTAATAATTTCTTACAACAGCATAATAGTAATTACAATTTTGGCATTTTTACAATTTCTACTTTTCTCTGGATATGTGTAACATGGTAGATTATGTACACATGTTGTTTGATCCCAAGATATTTGTTTTCCAATCACTTTCTAATCTTTCTGGCAGGGCCCAGCATTATATGTGCAAATGGGGAGTAACACATAAAGTCTTCCTTTAACTGGAGAACATTTAGTAAAATTGAGTTTGAATATTAGAGTGCCATAAGTGTGGGAAGCTGCAAAGATTCACCTGATTGGCAGGAAGTGTCGCTCCCTGTGGGGTGCGGCCAGAAAAACAAGATTAACCAGACGGGAGTAGCCAATAGAACAAAAGATCAACTGCATTTAGGGTTAAGTTGGTGTCAATCGCCCCCCCTGCCCAGTGTCACAGACACAAATCTGCAACTCTCCTTTCGATGCTGTGTTTGAAATTTCAGTTTCGGTTTCCCCTTTTTCTAATAATCATTTGACCCTGTTTCCTAGCAACCAACCCAGGTCAGCTTCCCACCCCAAACCCTATAAAGGTGTGGATATTTTCTCAATAAACGGGGCTTTATCAGAAACGCTTGTCTTGCCCCACTCTCTGTGCTCCTTCCTGCCCTATTCTCTCTCTCCCTCCCTCGGGAACCTACGACCCAATTTACCACCCCGCCGGCAGGGGCGGGAACAGACACATAAGCACCAGAATTTTAGTTTTATTTGCTGATGCCTACCCCAAGCCTAAATAATGGCTGGCAAATAGTGGATGCTCAAGAGATATTTATTGGATGAACTGTTGAAGAGAAGACAGTTGATTGGTGGCTGGTGCTAAGTTGTTATTCCTCTGAGATCTACAATCATCTTTCAATGGCTATGCTATTAAATGTGTTTAAGCGGTATCTCAAAAACACATTAGGAGCCCCTGGGTGGCTCAGTCAGCAAAGCGTCTGACTCTTGATTTGGGCTCAGGTCATGATCTTGTGGTTCAGGGGATAATGCTGTTAGTACCGAGCCTGCTTGGGATTCTCTCTCAGCTTCTCTCCCACTACCTCAAAATAAATAAATAAACTTAAAAAAAAATCACTAACTTCCTAAAACTCCAGCTTTAAACCCCAACAGAACAGTGTAACCTATGTATGACTAACTATATGAACTTTGTCACGTTTCTGTTGTGAGAGGGGAACTGTATAGTCATCTGTTATACAGGAACACAGTGTCCTTTCATATTCCAAAAGACTGTGTCTCCACCATAGTTTAGCATATTGGTAAGAATTCTTCACTGTTAGCTTCAGTCAGGACTCCCTGGGTAGGCAGGGAATATTTTAAATCGTGCATTTGTAAGCACTTAACCAAAGGCAAGTACAGAATATGTGTTAATTTACAATAAAAGTTGACCCAGATTGTGTTTAAATATGTAAAATGAAGATCCTGAGCAGTATGGAGTTTGCTAACCTATAAAAATTCTCAAGCATTTCGGTGATAATTCAGTTTAGGACCTTTAATTTACATATCTAAACTAAAATATAAAAATTTACATGACTAAATTCAAAGATAAAAATTTTGGAATACAGAAGGAACTCATAAATACTTAGTGTTTACTAAGTATATGGCACTCTACACCTAAGATTATCTATCTACCTACCAATCATCTATCATCTATCTATCTATCTATCTATCTATCTATCTATCTATCATCTATCTATCTATCTATCTTCTATCTATCTTCTATCTATCTATATCCATCATATATTTAGAGAGAGAGAGATCAAGACTGGGACAAAGACAGAGATGCAAAGACAGAGACACCACAACTAAGTGTCTTTTCCAAAGGTCAAAACAACCTTCTTCTGATCACTCTAGCTAATCTGATGAAGGAGTAAGTATTTAGAGACAAAATAAAAATCATACCTGTTCACTTATAAACAGTTCACTGGTGACAGAGAGTGACTATAGAATTATATGCGTCTCTGAATGTTTCTTTACTCAAAGTTCCAAGAATATTAGAAAGGGCAAACAGCAGAACCTTGGACAAAAAACTCAAAAAAATTAAAAAAATTTAATGGAACCTTAGAGAAGCCATCAATTTGACTACAGACTAAAATGAAATTCAATGACAACAAAGAGAAGATTGAGAAAAGAGACAATTAGAAGTGGGAAGAAGAGCTAAACTCAGTGAGCTTAATCAAATATGAGTCCCAGATGTGAGTAATCAACACACTGTAATCAGCATGCAAAGACATTGCATAAAAAATATGTTATAACTAAAGCACAGCGGGACCGGATTCTCTTCTCCTGGAGCACAGAGTTCACTGTATCTGATGTTAATACACCTTTCAGAGTCCAAGAAGATGGTTCAGGGAGGCTTAGCCCTGGATCAATAATGATCCAGAAGTGGTGGGCACAGACACCAGGCCTACTGCTCACACGTTCTGAGACCTATATTTAGTCACAGAAAACTATATTTTACCCTCTTAAAATTTTGATATTTTGATTCACTTTGCATTATACCTGAAAATGCAAATTTGCATTGTGATTACATTAAATGGATATATATAAATCATTAAATTAAATATATTATTACTAAATACCAGTTCTTTAAACAAATAAGGCTTTCCTAAAGGGATGCTGTAAGCATGAAAATTTAAGATTGTAATTGAGTTGCCCTTAGTGCAGCTGTAGAAAAGGCGCAGTAGCCTTGACAAACATTGCTCAGTAACTGATCATAATTTGTTAGTCTCCTCAGTTCTGCAGTAAAGGATACATTACTATGTAGTAGAGTCAGGGAAATAAGGACCCATCTTCTTGAGGTTGAGACTTAAGATCCTATACCACAACAATGTCACCCATAAGTATATATCTTAAGGAAATAATCACTGAAGCAAGCAAATAATGTGTACAGATAACAATTCCAATGTTCTTTGCAGTAGAAAAAAATGGAAGCAAAATAGATTTCTTCTAAATAAAAGAAATGTGATAAAATAACTTGTACATTATGGATGTAGCCAGTAAAATGAGGCTTTTGAAAATTGTTAATAACATGGAAAAATACTCACATATAAGGTTTAACAGAAAGTTTATTGTACAAATCACTATAGGATATAACAATAGTTTTAAAAATATATGTATATGTAATAAATGTAATGCACATGCAATAAAAACCTTTAATTTTTTTTGAAAATGTAATGTTCTTTTTTTCTAAGAATCTACTTTACTCAGTGGTAAAAGAAATCCCAGTCATTACCTTGGAGAAATGTATGAAAACAATAGTTACCTGACTATGAATATAATATAAATTATGTACATTTTTAGCAGTTTTGTCTCTAAATGCTTTTTTTGTCTCTTAGGTAAAGGTGTCATAGCTATTTAAAGATTTATTATTCAATACCTGGACATTCTGTTTATTCTCCTAGAAAGAAATGTGTGTATGTGTGTGCACCTATGTGCACATATTTTTGTTTAAACAGAGAATGCTTACAGAGAATCTGGAATTGAAGTTTTGAAAACCAGAGGAAGGATGTAGAGAGATGCAAGAGTGATCACTTCATGTAGGATATAAGACCAACACCAAAGGAACCACAGTGTAGTGCTGGGCTCTATGAATCTCCAGTTTTATCTAAGACTAGGTATCTCAATATATACTGGTGTTGGATGAAGTATTTTGATTATTCTATCTGGTCAGAGATTGAGACCCAGCTATGTCTACAAGAGGAGGTCTTCTGAAAGAAGGTTTTTATTTACATGATATATCATCTTAGCATATGAAAATCCTGGCATAAGAAATTAGAATTGTCAAAAACTCAGGCAATGAGAAAGAAATTTCCTTTGTTTTTTGAGAGAAATTCTGGTCTTTGGACAGTTCTACACGGGGACAAATATTTAAAAGAGGGAAGGGGCACCTGAGTGACCCAGTCAGTCAAGCATTCGACTCTTGATATCAGTTCAGGTCATGATCTCATGTTCTGTGAAACTGAGTCCGTTATAGGGCTCTGTGGTGACAGTGCAGAGCCTGTTTGGAATTCTCTCTCTCCCCCCTCTCTCTGACCCTCTCCCACTTGCTCTTTCTTATCCCAAATAGATAAACATTTTTAAAAAATAAATGAAAGAGAGACAATTGCACAGAGTGGCAAACAATAGTTGGGCAGAAAGGTATCCAACCAGGGTTTCTTTGTTTTTAACTCTGCAAACCCCAAGAGTAGCTTAATCTAATAGAACTTTAAATTGTTCTCTAGATTTTATTTTCTGGCATGTATTGTGGACACTAAGTAGAGTTCTGTTATGTTTAAAATCACTACAGAGCAGTAGGGACTTAGGAAAAGGGTCCATTCTGCTCTTGGGCTCTTTCAAGGTCAGGTATGGTAGTAGAAGAGGCAGATTAAAGGAGGTTTCCAGACTACCAAGGCACCTAAAATATCACATAAAAATGTAATGAGATAGAGAAAACATAATTGGGGGTCTTTTCAAGTAGAGAGGAGTATTTTGACAAGTTACTAGTATTGAGTTCCAAACCCACAAGAAACATACTTTCCACATAACAGTGGAATGATGAGCTTAATGATAAGCTTTTAAAGATGACTTTCTGGTTAACTTCAGGACTTTGCAGTGCAGAGAAGGATCTGCTACTCTGGGGCCAGAGCTGCATCACTTGAAACAATGTGCATTGTCACCTCTCTGAGTGGTGCTAAGCTATTCAGAAATGATCGCCAGGGACCATATCACTGGCCTTCTCTGAGTGTTGAGCCCCAGGACCTGCTGGAGCTGTGGAAAGATAATGATTGTCCTTCTGAGCACAGGACAGATTTCTAGAAAAAGTTGTGAAGAAAGACTAAAATTAAGGCTTAAACCACTGAAATTTCTGTCACTGAAAGTTACTGACTTTCTCCCCAGAACAATTCCCTCAGAAAAGAGATTTGGGAGTTTTGCTCATCATTAGGTGCCTAGTGACTAAGGAGACAATGAGTTGTACATACTAGGTGTTAATTATTATTTATTGGATATATGAAAGTGACCTCATTTTATACTCAGGTGCTACAAGATGAGCTTAGACCTTTGGGCTTAATATATGAGTATATACACATTTACATGCATATATGCATATGTACTAGACATATCTGTGCATAAATATTACAAGGAAATTTGCTAAATTTTCAGTGGTGTTTATCCCTGGTTCAAGTTAGTATAGGGTAGGAATTTTTTCCTTTTTCATATTTATCTGTATTCATAAATTTCCTACCTAATTAGAATTAATCAAAGAATGTTACTAAAATAAATACAATTCAAAGATCACAGAAATATCCTAACAATATGAATTAAACAAAAGCACTTAGTAGATGTCAAATTATCATTATAAATGTGTTATGTTTAAAACTTACTGGTATCTCAAATTCTGTTTCATGTTTCATAAGCAGAAGTCTTTTACACGTATGACTATCAAGTCATCTATTATTTCCTCTTACCCTGCAGAATGGAAGTTAAAAACAAACAATGGCCAAAATACCCTAGCTGGGGTTTAAGCTCCTCAAAATAATGCATCCCCTCTCCCCACTGACAGCAATTAGATGGACATTGACATCATTCCTACATTCTGAAAAAGCCAGTTACACCACTAACAGAGATTCCATTTTTAGTTTTGCTAATAATTTCAGTCAGGAATAATTTTATAATTTTGGTTCGAAAATAAATTTTCCTTCCTAAATGGAATCTGTGTTTTTTGTTCTGATCTGTGGAGGTAAAATTTTCCAAGCTTTCCTTCTTCATAAATTCCTTCCTCATGTACTAATCAAAAGATCTTCTATAGAGAAGAACACAGAAATCTATGAACATTGGCCATTTTAATGAAAAGAACCTTTATTCCTTAGTCTGATTCTGCTTTGATAATTTTCACAAATAAGTTAAAGGGCAATAAAATGTCAAAAGAAAGGATAACAAATTCCTTCTAGGTTTAATGGTTGTTTCACCTCTCTCCAGACATGCATCTTTCTTTAGGAAGGCAGGCATATGCTCTCTGAGGATTGCAGAAAAACTGGGCAAAAATCAGAGTTGCTTCCATAGGTCCTCATTACAAATTAATATTTGAAGTATCAGAGAAGGTACTCATCACAGTGATTTCTGGGGCCCCTAGATTTTGAATTCTTAAGCTGGAAGAAATTTCCAGAGATTCCCAAGACTACTGCTCCAAGAGTGACTTCTAAAGGATGCCCAAGACTTCCCTCTAATACTGAAGCAAGCTTAACTTACTACATCTCTCTTATTAAGAAGCACTGTTTCAAAAACAAAATTGAAAGACGAGGAGTAAATCTCCCAACTCTAAGTTCTTCTTGTAGAGGTCTAATTCTCTGTGTTTATTCATACAACAAATCTATACTGATTGCCTACTCCCTGGCATTGGCTTTTCTGTGGTTTACAAGGGAGATGAGATTTATATTCTCATGTTGAGTACTTTCCAGTGGGATAGAAAACAAAAGTAAACAAATAGTACTGACAAAGATAAATTGGATAAATTGGATAAAGACTGGAGTTAGGGCCCTGGAGGACACAAACAAGATGTTATGATAAGGATGGAGAAGAGCAGCCGAGCCATGGTGGATTAGTCAAGGCAGCTCTAAAGGAAGGCCTTAATCATCAAGCATAGGATGATGGGTGTGGAAGAGTCCAGGGGGAAAGCACTAGCAGTAGTATCATTTGGGGATAAACAAATCATTCTTTTAAAATTCTACTTTAAAATGTGCTTCATATTGTTTGGATACTAACCCTTTATCACACATGTTATTTGCAAATACCTCCTCCTATTCTGAAGGTTGTCTTTTAGTTCTGTTGATCATTTCCTTTGCTGTGCAGAAACTTTTTTTTATTTTGAGAAAGTCAATAGTTGTGTTTTTTTTATTGCTTTTGCTTCCCTTACCTCCAGAGACACATCTAGAGAGAAGCTGCTACAGCTGATATCAAAGAAGTTACTATGTTCTTCTTTAGGATTTCTATGGTTTCAGTTCTCACATTTAGGCCTTTAATCCATTTTGAACTTATTGTTGTGCATTGTGTCAAGAAAGTGGTTCAATTTCATTCTTTTGCAATGTTGCTGTCCAATTTTCACAACATCATTTGTTGAAGAGACTTTTTTCCATCAGATATTTTTTTTCTGCTTTGCCAAATATTAATTGACTGTATAGTAGTTTCATTTTTTTGGTTATCTATTCAGTTCTGTTGATCTGTATATCTATATTTGTGATAGTCCCATGCTATTTTGATCACTACAACTTTGAAATATAACTTTAAGTCTGTAACTGTGATGCTTCCAGCTTTGCTTTGCTTTTTCAAGGCTGCTTTGGTTATTCAGAGTCTTTTGTGGTTCTATATAAATTTTAGGATTGTTTATGCTAATTCTGTGAAAAATGCTACTGGTATTTTCACAGGGATTGCATTACATGTGTAGATTGCTTTGGGTAGTATAGACATTTTACAATATTGGTTCTTCTAATCCATGAGCATAGAGTGTCATTCCATTTGTTTGTGTCATCTTCAATTTCTTTCATCAGTGTTTTGTATTGTTCAGAGTACAGGGTATTCACCTCCTTGGTTAGGTTTATTCTTAGGTATTTTATTGTTTTTGGTACAATTGTACATGGGATTGAGTCTTTAATCTCTCTGTCTTCTGCTTTGTTACTAGTATATAGAAATGCAATAGATTTCTGTGCATTGGTTTTATATACTGAGACTTTACTGAATTCATGTATTAGTTCTAGCAGTTTTTTGGTGGAATCCTTCAAGTCTTCCATAAAGAGTAGCATGTTATCTGAAAATAGTGAGAGTTTTACTTCTTCCTTGTTAATTTGATGTTTTTTATTTCTTTTTGTTGTCTGACTTCTGTGGCTGGGGCCTTCAATACTATGATAATGAACAGGGGTGAGAATGAACATCCCCGTCATGCTACTGACTCTAGAGCAAAAGCTCTCAAGTCTCATTGAGAGTGAAATTGGCTGTAGGTTTTTTAAATATATGGCTTTTATTATGTTGACAAATATTCCTACTAAACTTACTTTGTTGAGGGTTTTTTAAATCATAAATGGATGTTGTACTGTGTCAAAAGCTATTTCTGCATCTATTGAAATGATCATATGGCTCTTATCCTTTCTTTTATTAATTTGGTGCATCATGTTGATTGATTTACAAATATGGAACCACCATGGCAATCTAGGAATACATAAAGAACTTATAAAACTCAACACCCAAAAAAATAATCCAGTTTAAAAAATGGGCAGAAGACATTAATTGACATTTTCCAAAGAAGACATACAGATGGCCAATAGACACATGAAAAGATGCTCAACATCACTGATTATAAGGGAAATACAATAAGCTGTCACCTCACACCTATCCAAATGGCCAAAACCAACAACACAAGGAATAAGAGGTGCTGGTAAGGATATGAAGAAAAGGGAGTTCTCTGAACTGTTGCTAGGAATGTCAACTGGCCTAGACACTCTGAAAAATAGTATGAAGTTTCCTCACAAACTTAAAAATAGAACTACCCTATGATCTAACAATTGCACTACCAGTTATTTACCTAAAGAACACAAAAATGCTATTTCAAAGGGATATGTGCATCCAATGTTTATAGCAGCATTATCTAAAATAGCCCAAATATAGAAACAAACCAAGTGTTCATTGATGAATGGATAAAAAAGATAGATAGATTGATAGATAGATAGATAGATAGATAGATAGATAGATAGATGATAGATAGATAGATACACACATACACACACACATATACATCATAGAATGGATATATAGATATATATATATATAGTGGAATGGATAAAATATATAGTGATAGATATATTTAAAAATATATAGTGAATGAGTTTCTCAAAAAACTATCCATAGAACTCCTTTATGACCCAGCAATAGCACTTCTAGGGATTTACCCAAGTGATACAGAGTAAGTGCTGATGCATAGAAGCACATGTACCCCAATGTTCACAGCAGCACTTCAACAATAACCAAAACATGGAAAGAGCCTAAATGTCCATCACCTGATGAGTGGATCAAGAAGATGTGGTGTATATATATATATGTATATATATACACACACAATGGAGTACTACATGGCAATGAGAAAGAATGAAATCCGGCCATTTGTAGGAAAGTGGATGGACCTCAAGGATGTCATGCTAAGCAAAATAAGTCAGGTGGAGAAGGACAGATACCATATGTTTGCACTCATAGGTCGAACAGGAGAACAGGAGAAACCTAATGGAGGACCAGGGGGAGGGGAAGAGGGAAAGAGAGTTATGGAGAGAGAAGGATGCAAAACTTGAGAGACTATTGAATACTGAAAACGAACTGAGGGTTGAAGGGGAAGGAGTAGGGGGGAAAAGAGGTGGTGGTGATGGTGGAGGGCACTTGTGGGGAAGAGCACTGGGTGTTGTATGGAAACCAATTTGACAATAAACTATTTTAAAAAAATAAAATAAAAGATCCTCCTGAACAAAAAAAATATATATAGTGAATGGGTAATAAAGATATGAGATATATATCCATACATATCTATCTAAATATATATCTAGATAGATAGATAGATAGAGAAATGTTATTCAGCCATAAAACAGAATAAAATCTTGCCATTTGCAATGACATGGATGGAGCTAAAGAGTGTTATGCTAAGTGAAATAATTCAGTCAGAGAAAGGCAAATATCATATATGGAATTTAAGAATTTGGAATTTAAGATCACTCATATATGGAATTTAAGAAACCCAGTAAATGAGCATGGGGCACCTGGGTGGCTCAGTCGGTTAAGCCTCCGACTTCGGCTCAGGTCAGATCTCACGTCTGTGGGTTTGAGCCCCGCGTCAGGCTCTGTGCTGACAGCTAGCTCAGAGCCTGGAGCCTGCTTCTGGTTCTGTGTCTCCTTCTCTCTCTGACCCTCCCCCTCTCATGCTCTGTCTCTCCTGTATCAAAAATTAATTTAAAAAAACATTAAAAAAATTAAAAAAAAAAAAAGAAACCCAGTAAATGAGCAGAGGGGAAGAAAAAAAAGAGGAGCAAACCACCAAACAGGCTCTTAACCATAGAGAACAAGCTGGTGGCTGCCAGAAGGGAGGTAGGTGGAGGGATGGATTAAACAGGTGATGTTATTAAGGAGGGCATTTGCTATGATGAGCACTGTGTTGTGTGAAAATGTTGAATCACTATATTATTATACACTTGAAACTAATATTACACTGTATGTTAACTAATTGGAGTTTAAATAAAACTTTAAAAGTAATAAATAAATAAATAAAATGTACTTAAATGTCACCTATTAAACTCATCTGCAACTATATATGTATTTCACTGTGCACTTTCATAACAACTGTCTGTGAGAACTTTCAGAAGAGATCTTATAGGATAACAGAAGCCAAAAAGAGTAATTTAGGATGTCTTACAAGTTTGTAGCAACCTCCACCTACAAAAAAGTTGCAGAACCAATGTGATATGTATCTTCCTTCAATCTTCAAAAAGGATATCACCAGGCTGTCAAACCCAGGGACAAGCAGATGTTCCGCACATTGGGTCTGCATCATTAGGACATCTTTGGACCCCAGAGGAGCTGTTTTCTGTTTGTAGTGTACATAAGAATATCCTGAGAGGCCTGTAAAAGATTGTCTTTCTGGATCCTCCTCCTACATATTTGAGTTTTTCGAGTTTTAGTGTGGTTCCTGGAATTGGCCTTCTTGGTTGATTCCGATACAGATAGTCTTAAAACCATACCTTGAGAAAATCTACTCTCAAACTCTATTTTCCTCAGCGGTATGGTCTATACTTTGGCTGAGACTTGACGTCATAGATGGGTTAGCCTAACATTGATGTTAGTGTAGCACACTTGCCCTACTCTGTCCCAAGCCCCTGCTAATGTACAAATATCTTTGTGTGTGTTAGAAAAACCCTCCCACCTGGGCAGAGGTTTACAGAAAGGCTCCTTATTCTAGCAGACATAGATCTGAACTAGGATGTGCACTTTGGCTATAAGAGAATATACTGGATTTCAGCTCTATGGACCATGTGGACTGGACTGGGCCTTTCAAATGAGGCTGTTGAAATATAGACAGCATTCCTGCCATTATCCAAGGGCACATATATCAAAATCGAACTTTATTTTACAAATTATTACAAATTATTTTACATTCAAAGTGTAATTAATCACATGTAAAGATTGTTGTCTTTACATCAGGGACTATAGCTAGTTTTACTGGTTTTATGCTGTCAATCATATGTTGGTAGTTCGAATGACAGCATGCATATTAGAGATACTCTGTATGTTCTAGATGTTTTACTAACTTGAATCCAGGAAATCCTCAATTCTATCTTAATATCTTTTGCAGGTTCTTTCTCCAGTAGCCAATTGCAAATTATTTAGAGTTCCATCCAAGTCCCTTTCCTATTATCTTTCTGCTTTGTTTCTTGGGTAACTTATCCATTCCCATGACTACAAGCACCATCACTATCTGATGATTTACAGGTTCATAATTCACAATCTGGTACTTGAGACCTCTTTGATGCTTGCATTTGAATATATCAAGATCAGCATGCCCAAAATTGAATTACTGACCTCTGTTTTTCAAATCTATGCCCAATCTGTGGCCAATCAGTCAAAATCAAAATCTGGGTGACATTCTTGATTCTTTCTCTTTGTTTCTCTACATCCTGTAGGATTAAACAGTAAAGGAGAAATCACACAAGTGTTTATAACAAAGGAAATCTAATGCAAGGGATTAGTTACACAGGTAATAGAATAGCTGAAAAGCTAAACAGAAATTGGTGATGTAACCCAAACAGCAGCAGAGCCAAGGAGGAATATAGTGTTATTGGGGACTAGAAACTAGGAGCATCTGGTAGAAGATGGAAAGAAAAGCAGGCCAGTGTGGAGTGAACTGGAGCCATGGGTAAAATGCTACACCTGCATAAATGTTATCTTTCCTTCCAAGATCCAGTGAATGCCTGTGTCAGTGGAAGCCACATACAATAACAAACAGTCTTAAATGCAGAACAGAAAAAGGGAAGAATGAGCAATGGATTTGAGGGCCTATCAATATAAATAGTCCTAAAATCTATGTATAACCCTCATATGAGCCATCTGTAATAGTCCCACAGGTTCCTAACATGTCCCTGTCGAATTTGCAGCAGCCAGAGTCATTTTTTTTCAAATATAAACTGTTTCAAATGCAATTGTCCACCTCACATCTTCCCCACCTACTTAAAGCATGTCAGTGACTTCCTCCTATTCACTTCAAGTTGAAAGCACTTAACCATGGCCTGTAAGACTACTTAATCTAGGCACTGCCCATCTTTCCAAATTCATCTCTGATCACAATGTATCTCACCCAATCCATTCCAGAGATGGTAGCCTCTCTTTAGTTTCTGAAGCATATCAAGTTCTTTCCATCCTTGAAGCTTTAGAAGTCTTGCCACCACTCAGTTATTGATTGGCTGCCTTCTTCTCATCTTCCAAAGCTGATACAATGCCACTGCCTTAGATGGACTGCCCAGATAATTGCATCTGAGTAGCACCTGCCCTCCATCCTGTCTGTTACCTTCACAGCTCTTTTCTCAGCATATAATTTTATGTTTATTTGTCCTCATCTTCTACCATTAAACTATAGGCAGGAAGAGATAAAGAAAACATACCTATCTCAATTACAGTATATACTGAGAATATAGCAGACTATTTGGTATCACCATTCAAAATGATTATTGAGGGGCACCTGGATGGCTCAGTTGGTTAAGCATACAACTTTGGCTCAGGTCATGATCCTACGATTTGTAAGTTCAAGCCCTGCATCAGGCTCTGTGCTGACAGCTCAGAGCCTGGAGCCTGCTTCGGATTCTGTGCCTCCCTCTCTCTCTGCCCCTTCCCTGCTCATGCTCCATCTCTCTCTCTCTCTCAAAAAATAAACAAACATTAAAAATTTTTCAAAATGATTATTGAATAAAGGAATGAATATGTAAATTTAGAAAGATTTGAAGGATAACTATATTAATTAAGGGAAAGAAAGTAAAAAACATAAAATAAAAGAAAAAAATCTTCCCAGATGTCTAGTATTTGTGTTTTCTTAAATAATTATTCGTATTGAACATGACAATTATAGTACTAAAAATATTAAGTATATCATAAATACTGTGAAAGGAAAAGTTCCTGGTTGTGTTACTGAAATCCAATAATCATTTGTACGTTAGTGGCCTAATGAGTCATTATTTTTTTTCTACCTCCATCATAGTAGGGTTTCTGAAGATTCTGATTCAGTAGGTCTGGAGTAGATACGAGATTTTGTATTTTTAACAAGCTTTTAGGTTGTGATCTAAATTCACAAGCTACGTAGTAAGAGAGCCATCAAGTTGATGAATTGGATTTACATGGATGTTTTCCAATGTCCACACCTTTTAGCTTCTCTGCATTCTGAGCTGGAAAGTAGAAAGAAACCACAAAATCAATAAGATGAAATGTTCAATTAGTCTAACCAGTCTCCTGGCTACATTTGTTCATCTGAAATTATGGTCTCAACCTCTATTTACTTTATAACAGCATTTTCTAACAGATTTTGTAGTTCAAGTTCCCATCATTAAAGCATTAACTAACTCATGTTTGAGGACTAACAATTAATGCACAAATCAATAATGCTAACCTTCATTTGTATAGTGCTTTACAGCTTACACATAACATGCAGGTACATTATTATGTTTAATCCTCACAGCAATACAAGGTGCAGCTAAGGCAAGAATCATTAACTTTATACCACAGAAAATAAGTTGATGTAGAGAGACATTACCTGTGATAATAATCAGTAATATGTTCATAACTTTAAGTTTATAAATCACTTTAATATGCATTAGCTCATTTGATTTGCATAATGATCCTCAAAATTAGATAAATATCTGCACTTGATTATTGGTCATAGGCAGCTGCAAAGTCCCAAAACATTTTTTTCACATCAGTTTGTCTTTTTTTGGGCTACCTCTAAAGAATGTGGATAATGGGAATCAGAAAATTTGGACTTAAATACTTGGTCTATCATTCAATCCCTGTAAAACCTTGTGCAAGTGATTTAACTACTCTGAGGCCAGATGACCTTATCTGTAATTTGGAAGAAATAATAACTTCTATTAGTGGGAACCACATTCCTCTTTTCCCAGGTTTCTCATGAGCTGATATCCACTCAACTCCCTAGGAAGGAATGATTTTGAAGCAACACGTAGGAATTATCTGTCTCTGTTATGCTATACACATCTCCCTGTAGGAGGTAGAAACTGATTTCTCTGACTGGACAGACAGGAAGAGTCTGACATCATTGGTTACAACCTTCTATTGGGAAGGGTTAAGTTACTAAAGTAACTTCCCATCAGTGGTCCATGATATCCTGTGTGCAGAGCTAAAGCACTCTCTTCCTGTATCCATGCATTAATGCTTCTGATCTGGTCTGAAGGTTTTCTTCTAGAAGCAGAGTTGAAGGCTCAAGTCAGTCAAAATTTAGAATGTAGAGGTTCTCAGGCCAATTTCGGCATCCAATTTCGGCTCAGGTCATGATCTCATGATTCTGGAGTTCGAGCTGGTATTGGGCTCTGTGCTGACAGCTCAAAGCCTGGAGCCTGCTTCAGATTCTGTGTTTCCCTCTCTCTCTGTCCCTTCCACAATGGCACTCTGTATCTCTGTCTCTCTGTCTCTGTCTCTCTCTCAAAAATAGATACACATTTAAAATTTGTTTTAAAAAGAATTGGGAGATTCTCTGAGTTCAGAGTTGTAGGAGAGACAGTTTCTCTCAGGTAGCTAGCTAGGTGTCTCTTCTGAGTACTGCATTTACATGCAGGTGGGGAATGTCATCCAAACTCAGTGGGAAACGTGCTACACCAAGAGGCCCATTTGTAGCTGTATCATCCAATTTTGCTTTCCAACTGAAAAGCTGATATTTTAATCCCTCTCAGACACCTATAGTGAGTTCTCAATTGGTTTAGTGCTTAGAAAGGAAGTGGCATGTAATTAATTATCATTTTTCAGAGAAAATCCAACTATATTTTGAAAAGCTCTTATGAGAGCTAAGGATATATTGTGTTGTATTATACGTAACGCCCAATTAACGGAGCTACCATTGTTAGTATTCCCATCTTAACTGGCTCATTTTAACAGGAATAAATTTGCATGCCAAAACAAATACAGGAGAAGGTAAAAAAGGGAGGTGAGACGATATGAGAGGTACTTCATTATTTATGGTACTGCATTAATTCTTAACTTGAGTTTAACAAATCAATGGAACAATTTTTGAATATTATCCTTAGCTGTGTTTAACAGTTTAGGATTAAGAAGCTCACATAAGGGATTTTGCCAAGGCCATGTGGTTTGTATGTATGTCAGGGCTAAGACTTAAAGCAATAATTTTCTTTTAATTTATATGTGTGCTTTTTGCATTTGTGACTCATTGCCTTTTGATTTCAATAATCTCATTGTTTCCACTGACATAAAAAATAACCAAAATATAAGACATAAACAAAAAGTATATACTCTTGGTCATATACTTTGAGATCTTACTATTTATTCATCAAATATCATTTATTGGTATCATGAAATTTTCCTGTATTATATATTTAATTTTTCAAAAATTCTTCTTACCTTATAAATTATCTACAAATTTTACTATATATTACAACAATTATTTTCTATATATGCATTTATAAATTTCATCATGAGTCAGAGATTAAATAAAAGGAGATGAGTCATAAGGATTATAACATAGGCTCAGGCCTAGAAAATTGATAAACTTCTAACTTCTCCCCTAATATGAGGTCCATATGCTTTCCAAAAAAAGGATAAAACACAAAAAACAATAGGATGACCATGGACCATTAGTACTGATGAATGTCTCTGGAGAAGTAACCAAACATCCACCAAGAGCAAATTGCTTCTGAGTCACATTAAGGACAGATGTAGTCTACTGAATCAAAAATATCATTGATATCACACAACTGAAAAAAATCTTGTTTTTAAATAAGAAACCTAAACACTTAAAATAGAAACGAGGCCAAATCTCTTTCCTCACTAAAACCTAGATCAAGAACAAAGGAACTTTGAAAATGGACCATAAGGTTCATGAAAAAAAATAATTTTTAATAAAACCATCCAGGAACATGCAAGCTAACTAAGTACATGGAGTTTGCATGTTATCTTTCATTTCACTTGCAAGTATTTACATACAAGGGTATAATGACTCTGTTAGTATTAGCTCAAAATGTAGATTTTCAATAACATGCCACACTGAGTACAGTTTTAATAAATATTTAGAATTTAAAGGATCTGTTAAATCCCTGATGCATGTAGCTGAGGTGAACCCTGGAAACGAGCAAAGAAGAAAGGGACAAATAATCTCGTATTATAATTATTGTCCAAAGCTTTTTATCAATCTCCCCCATGATTAGCTTTGGAAATGTCTTATTTAGTTCCTCATTCCAATCAATGTAATGCAATTTAGCAAATGTTAAGTATATACAAGATAAAGATGATTAAGACACTGTGTTGATTCTTGAGGCCACCTACATTTTAAAATGGACCCTATAGTAATTTACTACAATCTAAATACTAATAGCATAATAGAGGTATATCTAAAGTATAATAGAATCAATCAGAAAGAGGGATGGAAAAGGGGGCATAGCATGGAAAGAAGGCAAAGAACGATTAAATAACATGAATACAATTAGGCAGACACAGCCTCTCAAATGCTAGACTTTCTTTGTCTAGATTATCCATTGAATCACACGGTCTCATTCTTTAAAAAGTTCAAAACACAAAATCCAGTGCCATGACCTAAATCTGGGTAGGAGTTGGAGTGTTTCCTGGAGTAACTAACACACGTTCACACAGTCAGAAGGTACTCAACGCTAGCTACTGCTGATAATGATGTCACTAATAGGTTATTTATATTACAAATGCTACAATTGAAAAATCCTGATTATCAAAAAATAATTAAATGAATGTTCATAATGATTTACAGAAAAAGTAGCACACAAATAAGAAACCAAAAGAGAAATCTGTTAATGACAAGGGATGGCCTAGGAAATAGAGCAGAAAAGCATCAATGTCATGAAAGGCATAAAGCGAAGTAACATGCTGGCTTCTGTGCAAGCATTTTCATTAAAACATGCCAGGTCTGGAAAATAGTGAGGAAATTGTTATTTTTAGGGTGCAGAGAGCATATTCTCAGGTCTTAGGAAGTGGTGTGAATTCAGTGGCTTCACTGGAAAAATCCATTACATTACACAGAAAGCAAAAGACAAGGGAGTAAAAATTTTCCATACTTAAAAAGAGAAGAAAGAAAAAGAGACAAAAATTCCTCATTTCTCCTGACTTAACTGTATTTATTCACTAAAATATAATGCAAACATGAGTAATACTAGCGATTCTCCATATCTTTTTTCCAGAATAAAAATCATAATATATTCACCTTAGAAATAAACATAAGACATGTTCTTTTAAAATCCTACACTAAATTCAGAAAAAAATGAGGTTCAATAAAAGGTTGAACATGAGAAAAAATGTTTTAAAATAAAAAGAATATTAAGTCAAGGAGATAGTGACTTTGAATTCATGTTTCATGATATGCAAAATATATTGCATTATTTGAGTTAGAATGAGCGGCTATTATTATCCTATTTTTAAAGAAAGCTATATGTGAAGGAAATTCAAATTTTTGAGTGTCTTCTCTTCCTGGTAATACTCCTATGAAAACAACCTGAGAGGCTGTGCAAAACTTAAATTTAAAAGAAACAAGGAAATGTTTGAAGGCATCAAAAACCTACTAAAGCAACCAGGAATCGAGAGAAAAGGAAAGGACACTGAGACGAGTCCAATATTTGGTGGTACGTCTTACCTCATGGAATCTGTGGGGGTTTTGATTTTTTACTTTGCTTTTCTGTTTGGAGTATCATTGTAACTACTGTATTGTAAATGATGGAAAATAATTGCATATGTTAAAAAAATAAATTGTGTAAAAAAAAAATAAAATAATTAAAAAAAAAAAAAGATAAGGAGCAGAAGACCAAGAAGCTAAAACATGGATCAGAGATAAAGGGCTGAAAGCCTGGAAACTTGAGCAGAAGTTTTTGACAGTCTTAAAGAGATACAGAGCAAACACTGCAGTATGGAGCTTTCAAAACAACCCAGATTAGAGGCCAACATACAGGGCAGATGGAAAGCGCAATAAGTAAGCCCAACATTCTGCAGCTATTTTCCCCTTGAAGCATTTGACAATTTATATAAACAGCACAGAACAAGAAGCAAAGAACTGAGCAGTGATGGCTGAAAACCAGGGAATATATGAACCGCTTTCCACCATCTCACAGAGCATGGAAAACACAAATGAAGCCTAGGTCTCACAAAGGAAGAGAGTTCTTGAAATATATTTTGGATTTGGAGTTTGAATCCTGAAAGTACCAATTAAGACCTCACATTGTTTGTAGCGTTATAATACACAGATCAATTATTCATGCAAATATTGTAGGTAATTTTGGCAAAAATTGACATGGGAAGCTGAGGTTTACATTAGAGTGAACCAATATAATGATATAATCTTAAAAATGAAAGTTAGATGATTTATACAACCAACAATTAAGATTTATCATATAACTCAAGTGATTCAATGTGGTAAATATAGAAAAACAGGCCAATGGAATGAAATAGGGTATTCAGAAGCAAACTCATATCTATTTAGACACTTGATACATAACAAAAGTGGTCTTGCAGTATAATAAGGGTAGGATGCTCTTTTTGACAAATGGTGCTGGGTCAACGAGATGTATATTTTCATATATATATGGAAATATGATCATTATTTATGTATCATATCATACACAAATTAATCTCCAATGGATTTTTGATCAAAATATAAGAGGAATACTATAAGGTTTCTTGAAAATAACACAAAGGAATATCTTAATAACATTGGGATATACAAGGTGCTTAAAATAACAGGACACACACAAGCACTCAACAAAGGAAAATTGATAAATTGGAACACATTAAAATTAAGAATTTATTTATATCAAGATATGCCAGTAGAGAATATGAAAATAAGCCACTGAGTGGGAGAAAATATTTGAATACATAAAAAAGGCTAAGGGCCCATATTAAGAATATTTCAGGAAAAGGCAGACAACCCAATTTTAAAAATAGACAAGAGGCTTAAACAGGCATTTTGCAAAATAACTGGTAAATATCTGAAATGTTCACAACCACAATAATCATTGGAAAAATGTAAAGTAAAATTACAATGAAATACCACTACATACTAACTAGGACTGACAACATCAGGTGTTTGTAAAAATCTAAGGAAACTGGAATTCTCAAACAAGCATATGAATTATAAAATGATACACTAACTTGGAGTATATCAGTTTTTCTTATGCTAAATGCTAAATAAACCCTATCATGTAGCAATTCAAAATTTAACAGACATACATACATATATTCAACAAACTACCAATACAAGAGTGCTCATAACAAAACAATTAAAACTAGAAACAATCCAAATGCTCATCAACAGTTGAATAAATAAGTAAATTGTACTACTTTTACACAATGCAATACAGTACAGTGAAAATGAACAAATCATATGCAAAAACATGGATAAATCTCATCAACATTATGTTGAAGCAAAAGAAATCAGGCACACCAGATTACTCATTTTATGATACGATTTATATGAAGTTCAAAAAATAAGGCAGGGCTCCATGGTGGGTGATATGTGGGTGGAGGACTCCTGACGTATCAACCTTAAGTCAAGACTCCTTGTGTATTTAAAAACAGTGTCTTTTTGAAGCATAAAGTGCCAAGGAGGCAAATACTAAATTCGTATGCTTCCAGTGAAGAAGGTATAAAAATAATTCTGGTTCTCTAATGAGATTCATGTTGTGGGGAAGAGTCTGAGGTTCGGTCAGGAAACAAGCACGATTCATATAAATGTTAGCAGGAATTACCAATGTGGGAGGGCCAACCTAGAAATTTTATTTAATTAATTAATTAACTAATTTAAAGTTTATTATTTTAGAGAGAGAATGACAGAAAGACCATGCAAGCAGGGGAAGGAGACAGAGAGAGAGAGAGATAATCCCTAGCAGGCTCCATGCTTGTCAGCACACAGACTGTGGCAGGGCTCGAACCCAAAAAATGTGAGATTAGAACTTGAGCCAAAATCAAGAGTTGGACACTTAAATGATTGGGCCACCCAGGCACCTCTAGAAATTTATTTTTAAACAATTTGAACATTAAGGATGCCTCAGCATCTGAGCAATGGGAGGGAAATTTGAAGAGAACTTAGCAGCCAGAATTAACAGGTGCTCTTCTTGACAGAAGCACAGAGTGTGCATATAAAAGGGAGGTAATACCAAGGAAATGCGTCAGGATAGTTTCCTGTAATACTGAATGCTGATTTGTTCCCCTAGATTCCCCAGATGCCAGCCCCATCTGTGTTTTCATTTTCAGTAGATGTCCATGTTGTAGAGCAAAAGCAGACTTCCCTGAAGCAGCTTCTTTTCCTATGATGGGGAAAGCCTAACCCATTGAGAAGACTGTGGTTGGTGTCCAGAGAAGATAAAGGAAGGGAGACAGAGAGAAATAGTGAAGTTTCTGCATCCCCAAAAGGAGGAAATATCTATAGATTCTTTCTCTACTCCTTCTCCATGTCCTGGGCAGGTGGCTGGGGTGAAATGGCTCCTGATTTACTTCAGGATGTTGGATTGCTGAGCCCTCGTACATTGAAACAGTAGAGCTACGTGATTTTGAGAGCACTCATGGACTATAAATGGCAATATATTAGAATATCTTAGTGTTTGTATATTTGTAATGTTGTTTCAGCAGTGTCAACAGCGGAAGAATACAGAGCGCTCATAGTCACAGGAGAAAGGCAAGGAAGTTGTTGTGTTGCACTACACTTGGGAAACATTTGGGGATTGTATTCAAACGTTTCAATATCATGTATGGCACAGGCATGTCTATATCAGGCAATGACCCTAGCCAATATGCATGCATAGATATCAACCATAAATAACCGGTACAGCCAAGATGGTGTTCCAGCTGAATCTCAGCCATGGGCATGTGTCTTACAAATATATGATTTCTTTTATTATATGGGAAAATAGAAATGTGTTCCAATAAACATTTTATTCTTTCAAATAAACTTTAACTCTCTTCTGTATACATCTTGTGGTTCATTATATAGGTGAGTAAGTCCTAGGTCCATAATAATCTCTGGTGAAACTAAGCCTCTATTTATTTCATTCTGAGAAACAACTTCTAAAATAACACATCATAAGAAAATTATGTCATAAATGTTCTTTTAAGACACACTGAGTTTCAGAGTCCCCAATACAGCTTTCCCCAGCAGAATATATATCAGTTTTGTAGTCTTTAGGCCAAGATAGTAGAACTGCATACTACTACCCCTGTGGACCATGGACCGGTTTTATCATCATTCAGAATATCAGTCTTACTGGTCCTTTGTCCCTCACCCCCAACACACACATTATAGTTTGAGAAGCGCTGGTCTAAACAATGGCATGAGCTTGTCCTACTTAAAGGAATACATGGTTTAACCACTACACTCCCCAACTATTCTAGATTTCAATTCAATTTGAGATGTTTAATTCAGTCTCTTATACGTACATTGTAAGTCTAACATAGAAACAGCTCAAGACAAGGGTAAAGCAAAATCATGAGACTGAAGCCTTACCAGCACACAGGTTTAGTGGTGATAAACTTGTGTGGGCTAAAAGAACTCAAACTACCAATGACTAAAGACAAGACATATTTTGGTTTTATATTAATAACGAGAAGGTACTTTTATGTCTTCAAAATTAATGTTTCCACAGAGGATTACATCAAGGATCAAACTAGGTGAAGAGTATAGTGAATTTTTGATCTTTGCATGTATGGCCACAGAAACAATAATGTCATTGAGAAATTCTGATAAAAAATTTTTGTACTTCTATTTTTCACAAAGGCTAAACAAGTTGGCTGACATAATTCTGGGATATTTATAGTTTAATGTATAGCTTTGGGCATTATTTTGGTATTAGAATAAGAGAAAATTAAGATTAATTAACCTAACAAAGAAGAAAAATGTGAAAAAATCCCCAAGAAAACAAAAAGAAAATCTAATCAGAAAAGTAATAAATATATCAATCATTTGGAAGCATACATTTGGAAAAAATAAGAAGGAAATTTAGAGTTATCCTTCAACAAGAGAGAATTAATACAAAATCATTTTAGCTTCATTTACAAATAAGTAGTCACATATTTAATGTCGAGGGGATCTCCTATAGTACCATCTAATTCTATTTTTTGTCATCAAATCCAAGTATTATCAAAATTATTTCGAGAGTATAAGAGAAATATAATAAAACCTTGGTTTGCAAACATAATTCCTTCCAGAAACATGCTTGTAATACAAAGTAAATTTCAAGAGCCACTGGCCCACTTGTGATCATGTAAAGTTTGGCATCATGTACTACTCATATAACAAGACATCACTCCTTTATCAAGTTAAAAGTTATTTCAAATGTTTGCTTGTCCTGTGGAACACTCACAGAACAAGTTACTCGCGATCCAAAGTTTTACTGTACTTTGATTTTGCCAGTGGCAAATGTAGACACCAAGCATATATTTGAATTTAGGACATCTATAAATATAAGACAGATTCTCCAAACCTTCAGGGAGTGGAATCTATTGTTTTTAATTTTTTGATGTTTTTTTTTTTTTGAGAGAAAGAGAGAGAGTGTATCACAAAATCTGAAATAGGCTCCAGTCTACGGCCATACCACTCTGAACGCGCCCGATCTCGTCTGAAATAGGCTCCAGGCTCCATGCTGTCATTACAGAGCTTGATGCAGGGTTCGAACCCATGAACTGTGAGATCATGACCTGGGCCAAAGTCACACACTTAACTGACTGAGCCACCTAGGCACCCCAACAATGGAATCTAATAGCTCTGCTCCTTTTTCTTCCCCATCTTCTTTCTGATCTACTAACTTCTTATCAATGTAATTACAACTGTCTTCTAGCTGTCAGCCTACCACCACCACACCCCCTCAGAACCACGCTACCTGCATTTGCCAGAATAACCCTTACTTCAGTTCTAATTGTCTCATTTCTGTATTCAAATAAATACATAACATTTTCTTTATTTTTAAGAACACTTACATTTATTTCAAATCCCTTCTAAGTTCCTTCCCTTGGTCTCTTAGCCAAAGTTATGACTAACATTAACCATTAATATTTCTTGATTGCTGAGGCACTATGAATACTTAGGCACTATGCTAGGTAGTGGGGAAGATGGCAAAGTTGCTTTCACTAGTGCTTTTTTGAATGACTGCATAAAGCAGGGCCTACTTGCTGCTGTTATAGGAGTAAAAAATAAACTTGTATTTTATTTCAGCCATTACATTTTTGCGTCTATTTATTTCAGCTATTTAGCATACCCTAACTAATATAGATAGGTAGCTTTTATTATTCCTTTTTATTATAGATGATGAGATGGAGACTGAAAGAAGTAAGGGAGTGTGCTCACCATTCCACAACGAGCTGGTGGTAGAGCTCAGATTGAACTGAGATTGGCTAAGTCTAGAGCAACTGTTCTTAAACACCACATCACAGGGCTCCAAAAAGACTAATTTTAGATTAAATTGTATTAATCTGTGTATGTACCACACAAGCCTTTGCAATTTTCAGAGGCCAATATCTTTGGAATTAAATGACATTAATTTTTCAGAAAAAAATCAACATAAGAAGTT
Organism: Suricata suricatta; assembly: GCF_006229205.1. Classification (NCBI taxonomy): domain Eukaryota; kingdom Metazoa; phylum Chordata; class Mammalia; order Carnivora; family Herpestidae; genus Suricata; species Suricata suricatta. The sequence goes on from NC_043702.1 coordinate 24,835,650, forward strand.
GGAATCCAGTTGTAATGCTTAATTTTATGTATTTACTTGCTCGGCTAGGGTGCCCAAATGTCTAATCAAATAAGTCTAGATGTTGCTATGAAGAAAATTTTGAAATATGATTAACATGTAAATCAGTACACTTTGAATAACGCAGAGTATCCCCTATAATATGGATGGATCTCATCCAATTAATTGAAAGCCTTAAGAAAAAAAGACCAAGGTCCCCAGAAGTAAGAAAGATTCCGCTCCATCCTGATTTTAGACTCTCCCTGGCTCTCCAACCTGCATGTGTGCCCTACAGAGTTTGGATTTGCCAACCACCACAATCACATAAGCCAATTCCTTAAAATTAATATTTCTCTCTCCCTCTCATTTCCCCCATATATATAATTGGTCCTGTTTCTCTAAAGATCCTTAACATACCAGTTATTATAAATTTGTTATCTTATGCCTTCAAAAGTCTATGCCAACCAAAATTAGTCACTATGTCAAATAGAACCTTGGTAACACAGCGGACAACATATGAATAAGCCCTGTGTCTGAAATCTCAGGGTTGCAAGGATGCCAGGTTACAAGGCTTATGTATAGGGGTGCCTGGGTGGCTCAGTTGGTTAAGCCTCCAACTTCAGCTCAGGTCAGATCTCACGTTCGTGGGTTCAAGCCCCACGTCAGGCTCTGTGCTGACAGCTGGCTCAGAGCCTTGAGCCTGTTTCGGATTCTGTGTCTCCCTCTCTCTCTGACCCTCCCCCTCTCATGCTCTGTCTCTTCTGTATCAAAAATAAATAAAACATTAAAAAATTTAAAAAAAAAACAAGGCTTATGTATAAATAAAGACATCCACAACCAGAACTCTTCATCATATAAAACTTGCATAAAATCTTCCAGCAGGTTCCCAGACCATGCCACCCAATTTGATGACCAAGTAAGGCATCTCTTGCAAATCTGTAATAGGTAATTTATAAGCACTAAACCAAAGGTTGAAAGAAATGAATAAAAGAAGACATCATGATATATTAAAACCTGCACTTTCTCTTCACAGCAGAGAAAGCATCAAATTGAAGAGATTCCTGTTACACCGTAGATTAGTTCCTGGAATGACACTGCTGGCAAATGTTATTTTTAACATTACTATCATTTAGAACCCATATTGTTATGTGCCTGGGCATATAGAAGGCATCCTCCCAGGACGCAGTAACAGTTATAGGAGAGGCAGATTCTAACGTAAATACATGTTCAAAGTCAATCATTTCCTTTGAGACTTTGTAGACTTGAGTTTCAGCAACATAACTGTCACTTTTATGAGTTTAGAGCTGTCTGGTAGAAAGAGCAAAGGCTTTCAAATCAGTATCCCTGAGTGTGTATCTCTGTTCTAAATATTCAGTCTATCTAATGCCATAGGAAACTATTGTACTTCTCTGTTCCCCCAGTTTCTCCATCTATAAAATTGGGGGGAAGTAGTATTTTCCTTGAAAGTTTAAGAAAATTAATTAATTAATATGCAAGAAAGAACCCATGAAAGAGGCAGATATTGAGTAGAATGTGGAATAAAATCCCAGGATGGTGTCATTTATAAAGAAGTAACAAATATTGTATTTCTTAAAGCAATATTTAAATTTTCTTTAGAGATAAACTAAAATGAAATTATAATAGCAAAATATAGCCCAGTCATATCATAAAGAAAAAAGTTTTACATATCATGATACAAAGGAAAGGAGAATTAGATGAGAGTTGGGAACTGGGATTTGGAAAACTGAATTGTCAAGAAAATCATTTTAGTTGAAATTGATTACACAGACTGAACAGGATGATGTTACAAGAAAGGTATAGGATGAATATCAGAGCAAAAGGTAGATACCCTAAAAATAGGCACAGAAGCTCATGCCCTAGTAGAACAGTTTGGAGAGTTTTCTGGCCTTAAAAATAAATTCTATGAGAACCAGAAATATTCTGGTCTTTCTCAGATACTTCACTAAGTCTGTATAAGCACACTCCACAGAGTATGCTAATATTTATGCTTCAAAAGTAGGCTTAATGCGGGCTCCATCTTTGAATCAAAACTATTTAGACAATTTAGCCAGATAACTGGAATAGAATTAAGAACATTAATACATCATCCTATCTGGGCTTATCTTTTTGGAGGGCTTTGATAAAAATATCAACAGACTGGGTAATATAGATAATAGTTTGTTAAGGAGCATAAAAATATACGCAAGCTCTAATTCTGTAAGAACAGCAAGATACAATCACTAAGTCATCTGGTTATCTTATGGCTCATCGACAGCCTATCCTGACAAGGATCTCTGGGAACTGGATCCATTTCAGAGAGAGTTGCAGAAGAAATTAAGGTTCAAGGTAAAATATGCATTGCTAAGCAGGAAACTGCTTTAATTAACAAGGCCAGCAAAGAAAATAGTTACTAAAATAGTAAAGACTGTTCTAGACATTTGAGAGACACCTTAAGGGAATAAGATACCCCCCAAAACAAAAACGAAAGCAAAACAAAAAAAAAAGGAAGTAGTTGTTTCTCATAGAAATAAGAAAGAAAATGAAGATGTTGGCCTGTCCCTTTCACAGAGTGGGTTTATACTATGAGGGTTAACTGTCCCTCACATCCAGAAACTCCAGCCCCGTTGATAGTCCTCAGTGAGAACTACCAACTAAGGAGGCAATGCAGCATCGACAATTATAGCCTGTCTTTATGAAGTACGTGTAATATGCCAGGACCAGGACTCTGCAAAGCACCTTACATGCATTGTATCTGTTAATTCCCACCAACCCAATAGGGTAAGTTCTGTTATTATTCCTCTTCACAGGATTTTATCTTGAGAGAAATAAGTCTCACAGCAAATAAGTGGTAGGCCTGGGACTGTACTCTTAGTTTTTCAGTTTTGTTTTGTTAATTCATATCCTATATTCTTAGCATTATGTAATCACTATATCATCTCTTGGTACAGAGAAACTACACAATGGGCATGAAAATATAAAGAGAACCTTAATGTTCTTTTTCTTGATAAAAACATATTTTATATTAAAACAGCATTATGACATTACCCTTACACCATTAAATTATGGACTGGCAAAGAAGCCTAGGACATTTTAGCTTAATTAGTTCATGCTAATCACATGCATATTATTATTGTCCCTCTTACAAATCACTGACGTCTTCATCAAACCATTTTTCAAATCACAGCAGAATTTGCACAAACTTGAGAGAACTAGAACGTTGACTACAATCATACACACAAACTATGCTTTTAAACACCTGCTAGAAGTATATATGCATATTCACAGATTTAAACAACACAAACTACAAAAGTTTAGTAAGCTCAGTCGTAGCTCCTGTGGTTGGTATTTGTCCCCTGAGGTGGAACAGCTTCTTCTGAACCATCGTCACACTGGCAGAGAGAGGCCCCTGCTCCCTACTGGTCCTGACAGTGATGCCTTGTCTGAAGACCTTGTTTGATACCTAAATAATTATTCAAAGAGCACGAATAGTAACTCTGTGAACGCAAGTTAAAAAGAAACTCTGTGAACTCAAGTTAAAAAAAAAATGTAGAGACAGAACTTCACCCTGTTACCATCAAAATATTGCAGAGAATATTAGAAGGAAGTCAAGTCTTCGGCAAAACTCAATTCTCAGTTGTCAAAGTCTGTATTTTGTGCAAATTTGTAAACAAAATTTAAGATCTGATAATAAGCTTATAAAACAGAAACCCAGCGAAATAAGGTCACATAAAAGGAAAACAACGGATCCCAATTATAGGAAGGCTATTCCCTTAGTCATGCTGATGAAGCGTTACAATTAGTTCCTTAGAACAAGGGAGTAGGAGACTACTTGGATATCCTTTGTAACTCATTATATAGGTCGTTATCTCAGTAAATGCAGTGCTGTTCTAATTACACACAGTGGGTCCATTCTCAACAAATCCTATTGTCTTCCTTATAAAGCCCATAGGTAAAGGAAAGTGTCATGGAAGATTAAATAGATTGTTGAATCAGGCAGAAAATATATTTCTCTTACAGAGTGGGCCAAATATGGTACAAGAGATTTCTTTCAGAAGGCCGGCTGGCTGTGTTACATCACAAAAGCAACTTGTGAGAGGTAAAGAGATGTCAAGTGTTTTTAACCTAAAGATCAGACAGAAACCTTTATTTTGCCTTTAGGGAATCTGCAAACCTCTTAAAGTTAACTGTATATGCAAACTGTATGTATATGTGCATTTTTGTGGTAAAAGATTCCCTGGCTTTTATTTTTCTCAGAGGAATTCATGACCCCCTCCAAAAACAGTTAAGAACTGCTGAACTATATACAGTATTATACATAAGAAAACATATCTGTACCACTTTAAAAGGCAACACTGAAAAGCAAAAAGCCTCTCATTTGTCATCTTGAGTAAAGAGAAAAAAACGAGCCTGGTAAAATAAGTGTTTATTGTAGAGAAGAGCAAAAGAGGAGAAATACTCCATAAGTAAATAGTCATACAGAAAAGAGTTATTTCCCTTAACAATGTCCTGAACCCAAATTATATTATTCTCATTTTTTCTGATTTTTAAAAATTTACTTAGGTGTGCCTGGGTGACTCAGTCAGTTAAACTTTCAACGCTTGCTTTCTGTTTAGGTCATAATCTCATGGCTTGTGAGTTAGAGCCCCATATCAGGCTCCATGCTGACAACACCAACACGAAGCCTGCCTGGGATTCTCTTCCTCCCTCTCTGTCCCTCCTCTGCTATCTCTCTCAAAATAAATAAACTTAAAAAAAATTTTTTTAATTAAAAATAAAATTTACCTAAAAGGAGATAAGTTACCTAAAATGCAAAGATAATATACAAGCAGAAATCATCGTGAGCTTATATTTCGTGCAAGGTGTTTTTATTTTAAAATTTTATTGTAATATCATTTGCTTTCAAAGCACATGTATGAATAGATTCTCATCTCTTAATTATTTTTTCAGGAAAGATAGAGAAGTGATGGCTGGTTAAACCATTTAGCAAACACAGTAGACAGGTCAAAGAATAAAAATGAGCTCACTTCAAAATTAAAAGAGAGAGAGAGTAAGAGGAAGGAAGGAAAAAAAAAAAAACCTGAAAAAGATTAGGCATTTAAACTGCAGCGTTAAACGAAATATAATTAGACCTACCTTGGCCCTTCTCCCAGAGTTCATAAACCCACACCAAGGAGCTCTCCAGGGAGTGATAGAGTCAAATTGTGTCTTCCTTTAATGACCCATGTAGATGGCCAGCCCTGTCCTACCTGCTCTCATTTTTTTCTGCTTATACCATTCACCTTTCCTTTAAGTACTTGACTGTTTGTCTGTGTCTGAAGTGTTTTTCTAGAGCAACTTGAACAAGGCAAAATAGATTCTACAATGTCTCAGGTTTGCAAGTAAAAGAACCTTGACTATAATGTTAAAATCAGCCACTGTTTGCCTATTTCAGTTGTTACAGCTAAGTCCCCACTTTAATTAATAGAACTATAGATGTGACTCTGATGTGACTATGGAACAAAGAGACAAAAATGAAAAATATGAGGAAACATGGCTTAAATTAATTTAACTGGAAAACAAGTCTGACTAATGATGGATTTTTTTCTTAAATAATTAAGTGCATAAGGAAAAAATCTAAACTTCCAAGGTTTTATTTTTTAAAGTTTTTTAATGTTTTATTTATTTTTGAGAGAGAGAGACAGCATGAGCAGGGGAGGCTCAGAAAGAGAGGGAGATACATTATCTGAAGACAGGCTCCAAGATCTGAGCTAGTTGTCAGCAGAGAGCCTGACACTGGGCTCGAACCCACAAACCGTGAGATCATGAACCGCAAGATTATGACCTGGGGGGAAGCTGGATGCTCAACCAACTGAGCCACCCAGGCGCCCCTAAACTTCCAAGGTTTAAATCCCAGCCTAGACTTATAGTTTCAGCTCCTTTATGTAAAGAGCTTGGAAGTTGTCACTCACCTTTCAGAAGAAGAAGAAGAAGAAGAAGAAGAAGAAGAAGAAGAAGAAGAAGAAGAAGAAGAAGAAGAAGAAGAAGAAGGAGGAGGAAGGAGGAGGAGGAGGAAGAGAAAGTGGAGGAGGAGGAGAAGCAGCAACAACAACAACAGCAAACTGATCATCAGTGTCTTTGCTTGGACCCATCAAAATACTGAGGTCTCAGGACCATCTTGAAACCTAGAATCCCAGTTGAGAGACAAGATCTTCTTACTGGGAAGAGAATCTGCTGGGAACTCTAGACTGTAGAAAAATTAAGTGGTAATTTTCAGAAATTGATGAAGGCTGAGTATGGATTAGCCTGAAAGTGAGAAACTTCTGGGGGCCCACAGTCTTAGAAGGGATCCCACTTTTCCATGGGTTTTATCTCCAGAGACTTTACAAAGTTCTCATGGTAAAAGTTTTAAAGATTCCTTTATGGCTCTCGCAAGGGGAGGGCAAGTGTAATCATTGTGAAATAAGCCCAGAGGATTCTTCATAACACAGACCTATTCTCCAGAGAAAAAGACTTTACCAGACTGTGGCTCTGGGAAGGGCTCTCCCATTCCAGCCTTAAAACTAGCCTTCCTGTCTCATATGAGTGAGGGGAAGAGAAGGATCAATGCCACTAGAAACAATTAAAAGTCACAGCCCAGAAACACAAATTCACCAAAATAATAAGATTACAGAATATTTACCCTCCCCATCTTTTACTGCTTAAATACAGTACATCACAGTTAGAAGAGCCGCAAACCAGACTCTCTTCAAAGAAGTCTTAGGGAAAACCTTTAAGGAAGGTCTTTAGGGAAACTCAAATTCAAAGAGAAAGCAAAAACAAGGATATTAGAAGCTGACACCTAAGGCTACAGGAAACAGTTTTAAAAGCCTGACTTCCAGCCAGATGAACATAAAGCTTCATGCTAAAGCCCTATTCACCTACATTCTTATTACCCGATGCAGTGTCTGGTTTCCAACAACAACAACAAAATTAGAAGATATTCAAAAAGGCAGGAAAAAACACAGTGTGAGGAGACAATGACATGGATGTTGGAAGTACGATTAACAGGCCAGGGGCTCTGAGGGAAACCATAGACAACATGTAAGAAAAAATGGGTAACATAAGTGGAAGGACAGACATTCTAAGAAAATCAAAAGGAAATGCTGGAGATCAAAACCACTATAACAAAAATAAAGAATACCTTTGACAGGATCCTCAGTGGACTGGACATGGCTGACGGAAGAATCAATGAGTTTGAAGATGTATCACAAGAGACCTCCACAACCAAAATGCAAAGAGAAAAACAAATTTAAAAAAAGAAAATTCAAAACTGCTACGGAAGTTTTTCAAATGTATTAACATGAGTATCATTAGACTACCAGAAATAAAATTTAAAAAACAGAAGAATTATTTGAAATAGTAACGATAGAGAACTTTCTAACTGTGATGACAGACACCAAAGTACAGAATCAGGAAATATGAAGCATACCAAGCAAGATTTTTAAAAAATTAAAAAAATAAAACAAAGCAAACAAACAAAAACTACACCTAAACATATTAACTTTAAGCTTCTAAAGACCCAATCAAAGATAAAATCCTGAATGATGCCAAAGGGGAATAAAGGAATGCCTTACTTAGCTCTGTAAGAACAGTGAATTTCTCATTGGAAACCATGCAAGAGAGAAGAGATTAGAGTGAAATAAGTAGTGTTTTTATTTTTTAAAAAGAGAGGAAAAGCAACTACCAACTTAGAATTCCATATCCAGTATTATTATGCTTACAAAAGGAAGCAGAAATAAAAACTGTCTCAAATAAAAATGGAATTCAGTGCCAGCAGAAGTATCTTTCAAAAAATGTTAAATGAATATCTATCTTTAAGGAGAAGGGAAATAATATAGATCAGACATCTACATAAAGAAAGGAGCAATGTCAGAAAAGGAATAAATAAATATAAAGTAAACTATTCTATTTTTCTTATTCTTAGTTGATCTAAAAGAAGACCTTGTGTAAAAATAGTAATTATAGGGGCACCTGGGTGGACTCTTGATTTCGATTCAGGTCAGGATCTATGGTTCCTGGGATTGAGCCCTAGGTTGGGCTCTGTGCACTGACAGCACAGAACCTGCTTTGGATTCTCATGCTTTACCTAATTCAAAATAAATAAATAAATAAATAAAACATTTTTAAAAAATAGAAATTATAGGGGCACCTGGGTGGCTCAGTTGGTTAAGCGGCCAACTGCACTTATGATCTCACAGTTCGTGGGTTTGAACCCCGGGGTGGGCACTGTGCTGACATCTCAGAGCCTGGAGCCCGCTTCTCTCTTCAGATTCTGTGTCTCCCTCTTCCTGCTTCAGATTCTGTGTCTCCCTCTCTATCTTCCCCTCCCCACTCGTTCTCTCTCTCTCTCTCTCTCTCTCTCTCTCTCTCTCTCTCTCTCTCAAAATAAGTAAACATTAAAAATTTTTTTAAATAAAATAAAAATAGTAAATATAGCATATGAATAAGCAAAGTGAATGACAGCAATGTTGTATGGAATGGGAGGGAAATACACTGTGAGAAGAAACCTATGTTATACATCAAGTGGTAACAGTGTCATTTAAAGGTGAACTTCATCCCACAGATAAATTCTGAATAACCACCATGGGTTAACACATCTGTTAAATCTGAAGCCAAGAGCTTCTTTCTATGATTATTTTCTTCATTCCATCCCCATTTCTCAAAACCTCCACCAATATCTCCTAAAATACTGTAAACTTCCTACTTTGACTTATGGCAAGAAACAGGACTGCAGACTTTAATTATATGAGATGAATTCTTGAAATATATGTTTATATAACATTGAATAGGGGGGTTAGTGCTCAGATTATAAAATGTTATAATTAGCAAGAAATTATATCATTTTCTAAGTGCTATAGTTGAGCTGTGTTATAGTTGTGCTCTGATATTTTCCTATAAACACCTTTAACTGAAAATTGGCAATGGAAGGTATTTGAAAGTAGATTAATATAACCCTGAGGCTCTTTATGTATCCCTACCTTTTCCAAGGGAAATAACTCAAGCTACATTTGCTGGCAGAAACCAGAGAACAATCAAGCACCTGTATAGGATTTCTCTGGCTAAGAACAAGCACAAGAAAATAAGGAAGAAATGATATATAAACTCATTTCTTCCAAGGAGAAGAGATTTTATTTTGGAAGTTAAAATCGCTTTGAAAATAATAGAAGGGAAATGTCATGGTTTGGATCTTAATTTCCCTTTTAGAAATTAATAATGATAAAAGGATTTGAGACCTTTATTTGTAGCTTTTTTTTTTAACACAAGACTTACATAATGTTCTTTAGAAAACCCTCTCTGATGATCTTGGGCAATATAAGTGGCCAAAGTTTGAGATGAAAAATAAAATAGGAAGTGAATCTTCAGCATAATACATGATATACTTTTTGTTAATATTATTATAATCTGCTAACTCAAGTTTCTAGGAGATAAAATCTGAACTCTTCATTTCTCTAATGTCACCTAAGTGAATTGTGGTTGTGCCCACCTTGCTTCACTGAAACCTCAAATATACTTAATGGATATTAAGAAGTAAATGTGGATAATTAAATAAATACAGAAAAAGAAAGAAATTACAGATGTATGTAACTGATATAACAATATATTCCATGCATGGTGATTAGGCAGTACCTTAAGAGTTGGCATACCCTCACTACAACCTAAAATAGGTTGAATCTACAGTGTTGGGTTTTTGATCTGGCAGAACTTTATTAACAACCGGTATGACAATCAAGAAATGAGCTGAGAGCTGCATCTTATGATCTGGAAATATGTTACTTGATCTTATGTTTGGCATGACTCACTAGATTATTTTGATGATAAGGGTAAAGAAAAATTAATTTCCACCAGGTTTCAGTCATCATTCTTATCAATTCTGAAACCTAGTTCATCCTTTGGATGAGTCTAGTTCATAGATAAACGAGCATCTGCAAATATAAGTTTCTCAGATGCTAGATTAAAACTTATCTGGAACTCTGGTGGGTTTTTTTAATTTAAATTTTAGTTAATGCACAGTGCAATATTGGTTTCAGGAGTAGAATTCAGTGATTCATTACATACATACAATTCCCAGTGCTCATCACATCAAGTGCCCTGCTTAATACCCATCACCCATCTAGCCCATTCCCCATTCACCTCCCTCCATCAACCCTCAGTTTGTTCTCTATTGTTAAGTCTCTTGTGGTTTGTTTCCCTCTTTTTAATAACTCTGTTAATATCATCTGCCAACAGAGACCGCTCATGTTCAGATCTTCAGAATCTTAAGTACTTGGTCCAGTAAGCCAACAGGAAGCAATGAAAAATAAAGGATGGAACAAGGAACATAAATCTCCTCTCTCATCACTCTTCTTAGAGGAGGAGAAGATGCTAGGTTGGTTTACTGTCTTTATCCTTGGTTGTAATTCACATAAGTTTAGATCATAGTCAAGTAAGAAAAAATGAAATTATGTATGTACATAAAAGAGAGACCCTATATAATGGTGTGTGTGTGTGTGTGTGTGTGTGTGTGTGTGTGTGTGTGTTTACAGCTTATATGACTAGGAAATACAAAAACTGAGTTGGCAGTGGGACTCCCAAACCAAGTGTTGTTAAATTTTACTCCGCAATCTGTTTTGCTTCCCTTTCTTACTATAAATAGGAAAGAATGAGATCAATTCTCAGAGAAAATAAAAACTCATCCCTACAGGGGCACCTGAGTGGCTCAGTCAGCTGAACGTCTGACTTCGGCTCAGGTCATTGTCTCGTGGTTCGTGGGTTCGAGCTCCATGTTGGGCTCTGTGCTGACAGCTAGCTCAGAGCCTGGAACCTGCTTCGGATTCTGTGTCTCCCTCTCTCTCTCTCTCTGACCCTCCCCTGCTCACGCTGTCTCTCTCTCTCAAAAATAAAAAATAAAAACATTAGAAAAAAATTAAAATAAATTCATCCCTACATATGGTAGAAAGAAAAAAATCAGACATACCTGGATTTGCATAATTCCAATTTAGTAATTTAGTACTCTCCAAAGAATCTCCCTCTCTCTCTCTCTCTCTCTCTCTCTCTCTCTCTCTCTCTCTCTCTCTCCATATGGTAGTATGGCAGAGGGATAAGCCAGGACAGGAATGTTCTCTTAGTAGGTAGGCACAGAGACTTCATTCTTCATGTCTCATGTCTCCTATTAATAGGAGAGCCAGAGCTTGCCTGAAAGCTGACTTAAATCCAGTCCTCCTTCACCACCAATTATGTGCTCTGAACCTTTTGGATTTGGAAGTCAGTGGGGATTTGGAGAACAAAGCATATCTGTGCTCTGGTCAAATGTCTCAGTTCAGTTTACCAGAAAGCTTCGGATTGAGAGTCACAGACTCTCTACTAAAATGGTACTCCCCCCCTCCACCCCATATGTCATGGTCTCTTATAGACAGGGTGAATATAGGTCCCAGTTTTCAAAGGGCAGTCCTGGTTTTCCCGCTCAATTATTAACAGTATTCCCTTCACACAGAAGGGTTCCACTTTGGATTTAAAAAAACTGTTATAGTCAATTCCTTAGAGTTGGTTCTCTTTTCTTAGGAACCTCACACTTAGGAACTGGACTGTACTGGGTACCCCACTGAGCCCCGACCAAATTGAAAATTTGTAAACAAATGCATAATAATTGTTTTAGGCCCCTGAAATTTGGCAGTGGCGGTGGGGGGGCGGGCGGGGAGTGCCACAAACCAATAACTAACTAAAAAATCAAAACCTAAACTGTGTTCTTAACATTAGCCAATTCTCTTCCATGATGACTTTCTGAGAAAGAATTAGCCTTGAGCCTGAAACACTTCCTTGCCCAGGTATAAAGAGTTCTCACAGCTGTGCTAGGCTTATCATCCTGTGTGGGAATATCCTTCCTCCTTTCATTCTCAGCATGTGCTCTTTTGTTCCGTTCACAGTGTGTGCATCACAGAACACCTGGCCAACCTCCCTGCTACATCCGCCCCCCACAGAGTGAAGACAGATTTCCTCATACTCCAGCATGAGAAGAACGCAGTGGAAACACCCTGACAATGGGGCATTGATGCCCACTCTTAATGCTGATTTTGCTCTATTTGATTAAAACACTGTTCCATCCGGTGCCTGACTGTGTGGGGTTTTCCCCAGAGACTGGAATACCAAGATGCAATGTCAGAAGTATTTGGACATCTACCTGTTCCTAGTGGTTGGCATAGTGATGATCTTTGTTATCCTCCATGACTCTTGTGTAAATACCAATTCTCCCCTGGGATTCGTAACCAGTGCACAGTACTCTGCTCAAGAATGATAGGTGGCTTGGGACGCCTGGCTGGCTCAGTTGGCTAAGTGTCCACTTTGGCTCAGGTCATGATCTCACAGTCCATGAGTCTGTGCCCTGCATTGGGCTCTGTGCTGACAGCTCAGAGCCTGCAGCCTGCTTTGGATTCTGTGACTCCCTTTCTCTCTGCCCCTCCTCCACTTGTGCTGTTTCTCTCTCTCTCAAAAATAAATAAACATTTTTTTAATTTAAAAAAATGATCTATATATATCTTCAGAAGTCTCTTTTCCCTCAAGTACCTGTACCATAAGGAGTACCTTAAAGCATTATAATTCCTTCTCCATGAGTTTCTCTTTCTTTTAAATTTATGTATTTATTTTGAGAGATACAGAAAGAGAAAGAGAGTGGGGGGAGGGTAGAGAGAGGGAGAGGGGGAGAGAATCCCATGCAGGCTACATGCTCAGCACAGAACTTGGCTCGGAGCTTGATCTCACAAATCTTGAGATCATGACCTGAGCCAAAAGCAAGTCAGAAGCTTAACCAACTGAGCCACCCAGGAGCCCCCCGCCCATGAATTTCTAATACCTTCTTTGTCACAGAGATTTGATCAAAGACTAATGAATTTATAGTTAGGTTTGGAAAGAATAAAGCTCTTTATGTTGTATTTATACACTTTTCCATTTACTAATTAATAACACAGCAAAAATAACCAACACATTTCATGTGTCTTTTACTCTCTTAATACAATGAGATAAGGAATAAGAATTAATCTATCTTCTGTACACTTTAGCAATACTGAAAATAGTTTCAAAATTTTCTTTCCTCAGTAGCCAGGAATTTTACAATAAGTTTATCATATAATTTATCATATCATTCTTTATGAGAATAATTTTTAATCTGATTTGGTGTAAATTAGAAGAAATTTAGTATTAATCAGGTAGAAAATATTACATTTAGACAGCAATTGTAAACCCCAAGAATTAAAATGATGCGAAAGAAGATTTATGAGAGTAGATTAAAGGAATAGTATATTTTATCTTGAAAAAACAGACATCCTCTAGGTAAATTAATAATAATTATTACACACATGATCAATTATGATGTGCAAGATGTTGACCAGCTGTTCCTTATTTCCACTGAGTACTGACTATGAGGAAATACATTTTAAAACACAGCAGAATTTTAAAAACAATAGCAACAGACTGTTTTAGAAATCCCTTTTTAAAATGTACAGTGATTATTAACATTTAAAAATGTAAGTATAAGAACTATAAAGCTTCTTTTCTCAAAAGCATGGAGTCTGAGTCTAATGTCCTAACACACGATGGCCAGTAGAGCCCTTGCCAAAGAATGTTGGCCTTCTCATGTTAAAGTTTTTTCCTCTAAGATGAAACATACAGTAGTTTACAATGAATAACAGTGTGATTTACTTTAATCTTCAACTTTTTGCGACGTATTATTCTTCTTGAATGTTTCATTATTATTATCACCTTGTCACATTTCATGTATTTGTAATCTAACTGCCTTTTTAAAATAAATTGGTGGGAGAAATTCCTTACAATCACTGAGCCCTTTATCATTTGCCACCTTGCCTGGTTTACCTGTATAATCGCCTACTGGCCTGGCCCCCCACCCCATCTGGTCAGAATGTGGCAGCCCTGGCTTCTCCTTCAGCCTGGAGCTCTCGGTCTTGTACATTGTATGGCTAGCCCTCTTTCTTTCAGGAGATTGCTGAAGCATTCCCATTTCAGGAGGTGATTCCTGACAACACTATTTTATTCTGAAGTCAACCCTATCCACTGCAAATCCTGGGGCACTCTCAATTCTCCTTTCTATATATGTTTGCCCCCCCTTTTTTACAATGCTCAATCACTCTCAAACATATAATATTTTTATTACCATGTTTACTATCTATTGTCTGAGGTATTTTTTCCACTAGAATGCATTGTAATCTCCACACATTTAGGAACCTTTGTCTGTTTTGTTTGTTGAAACACAGATACATCAAGAGCCTAAAATAGTGCCTGGCACTCATTATATATTCATTGAATGAATGAATAAGTGAGTGTAAAAGATAGATCCAATTGAGTATTGGCCCGAACTGAGTCACTGAATGCCTGATTACATGTAATTCCTGATTAGATACACAGATGTCTGCTGTTAAGTCTTAGGAATCCTGTGGTTTGAGTACAATGAACTACAGGCAGAAGAAGTAGATGGGCATACATATATATAACACACACACACACATATATATATACATACATATATATAAAACACACAAAACAGATGTCATAGGATCAAAAGATAATGGCAGGCCTTGCTGATATAGGCTTTATAGAGACTTACAACCCCAATTATCTTAGAATATTATGTTAGCCTTGATATTCCATTTTATATTTATTAGTTCCTGATACTATTAATCTCAACTCATATATGATTGACAATTAGCAAGTCAAGGAGGGATATTATTTTTATTTTTATCTTATTTTACTTAATATTTTACTTATTTATGAGAGAGAGAGAGAGACAGGGTAAGAGCGGCAGAAGGGGAGACAGAGGGAGACACAGAGTCTGATGCCGGGCTTGAACTTGTGAACCACAAGATCATGACCTGAGCCAAAGTCAGACACTCAACTGACTGAGCCACCCAGGAACCCCAGAGGTATATTGTTTTTAAACTTGGAACTAGTGAATCAAAGAAAAAAAAGTTTTGTAAGTGTGTTACATAGAAACAATGTTTTAGGTTTATCATCTCTGGCCCTCTAGTAATGATTGTAAAATACATATTGTTATCCTATTCTACAGAAGAAAAAAATAAGGTTCAAAGAGGTTAGTTAAGTTCTCCAAAATCACACAGCTAAAACATAAAAAAAGCCTGGATTCAAGCCAAGGCTGTGTGGGCTGTTTAAGACCCATGTTCTTTCTGCTACAGCAGATTGCCTTCCTTACATTGATTGTTTTCGCCACTCTCTGAGAGCAGGGGCATTGCTACAGATCAGCAGCTCAATAGCAATTTGGCTTCCTGGCAGCCACCATGAGAGTGAACTCAGGATGTGGGGAAAAAAATCTGAAAATCCTCAGTTCCCTTTGCCACTGTCACATCATGAGTTTTGACAAGACTCCAGATCATCAAATCAGTGCCTCCTTGATTCTGTCTCCTCTGCGTGTTGATCATTCAGACAGATGACTCAGTGCCACAAGCAAAATGATCCATAATCAACCATGAGGCATGTTCTAAGAAGGTTCGGTGAATCGTAGCACAGCTCTGGTTTTTAGCTCTCTCTGGAAAGCATTTTGTCTTTTGTTTGCTTTATTTTCTTGCAAATTAACAAAAAGTTCTCACTGGGTATGTATTGAGATTCAAGGCCAAAACATTCCATATGGTCTCTACACACGAGAGTATGAATGTGAGCTTTTTGTACCTTTTCTTGAATGCTCTCATCCTCTCTTTTTCACATACCACGTTTGTCTTTCCTATACCTACAACCTGTAACTGATGGTCATTGATGGAACTCAAATCCCAGACAATAAAGGCATCCTAAGTAAATATAATTAATCATTCATTCATGAGCTGCTATTTTTCTATCTTGCAATGTCTGACACACAATAAAGAATAAAAGCCAACAAATACTTGAATTTTAAGTAAAATCCATCCAATTTTAATCAAATAGAATTTATTAAAAACAACCATCACATCTACTTGTGAATGAAGATGGTATGTGGTATCTACCTTCAAGAGTTGACAGTCTATGGATTATGAGTCCTACATCCAGTTGGGTGATGCTAGAGAAGTCATTTTACCTACCTTCATCTATAAATATAATAATAATAATAGTTAATTATAAAATGATAACAGATTAAAATATACCTCTCAACATTGTACAGTTGTAGCAGAAGAGAGATGAGCTCACACATTTGAAAATGTGCAGCATATGGGTCCCCTGGGTGGCTCAATTGGTTAAGCATGCAACTTTTGATTTCAGCTCAGGTCATGATCTCACCATATGTGAGTTTGAGCCCCAGGATGAGCTCTGGACTGACAGGGTAGAGCCTGCTTGAGATTCTCTTTCTCCCTTTTCTCTACCCTTCCCCAGCTCTCTGTCTCAAATAACTAAACAAAAAAACACTTAAAAAAAAAAAAAGGAAAGAAAATGTGTAGCAGGGATACTTATGTTCACTCAAAACATCACATTCTCCCCTATATTTCCTTACTCCCCCTCCAGGATCATGTGACTATTTCTTGCCAATGATTTACCAGAAGTGTCGTAAGACACATCCAGACCTAATCATTTAAGGAGTTTGACACCACTAGTGTTTGCCCTTTAGTAAAAGTGATGGCTTTGTCTTGGGATGGCAGAGGAATGAAATGAGAACACTAAAATTACGGGGTCACTGCTTGGAAAACCTATACCAAAATTTTCACGTGTCAGAAACAAACTCTCATTTGTTCTACTGACTTTCAGTTTGTTTTTCATTAACAAGGTATAACCTTTCTTATGGAACAGAAATGGCCTGATACAGGGAATATTGTGGGCATTTAATAAATCTTTTCCTTTTAAAAAAAAGCCATGAATGCTTCATTCTATAGGCAATTTGAGATTGGGTGCTAGCTTGTACAGTAAAAACTACAATTGAAAATTTACCAGAGAAGGGACAGAGATGTAATTGATGTTGGATGGGATTTCATGGGGGTAAAGTAGACAGGAGAGAGCTGTTTATGCAGGTAAGGATAATCATGAGTAAGGGCAAAGTAGACTGGGATAAGCATAGTAAGTAAGTTGTGAGACCCGTATGCTTGGAACAGATAATGTGAGTTGTAGAATGTTACAAAATCATGAGATAATAGACATGCTTAAAGACTGGACAGAATTTAGATCTCATTCAAATACCAATGAAGAGCCAGAAAGGATTGGGTCAGTGATAAAAGTAGGGATTAAGGAAAATGTCTGGCTTCAGTGTTTATAAAATATTAATCAGGACAGTGACTCTCAACTGTGTCTGTACATTAGAATCACATTGGGAAGCTTGAAATATTGCCTAGGTCTCTCCCCTAATTTCTGATTTAATTGGTGAGTCAGGGCATCAGTGGGCTTTCAGAACTAAGCAGGTGATTCTAATTATTCTAAATTGCAACAAGTATTATAACAACTTGAAATCAGGGGGTCTTACCCACTAAAAGGCCAGTTAAGAAGATGATATGCAACACCCCTTCAAGTGTGATGACACCAAAAAATTCTGCTTATTTTACTCAGGGCTTGAGGTAGAAGTTATTAAGGGGAAGTGATACTCTGAGTGTTGTTTTCCTATTTTTCATTCTTCTCCCAACATCAGAGCAAGAACTAACTACATTGGTGCTCTACTGTTCTATTCTCCATTTGTGTTTTCAAAAACGCATACTTTCCAAATATAGGATCTGCAGCACAAAGTGTGAAGTAGGGCCATACAAATTTCTGTCTGTATTCCATCTCATTCACCAACTCCCACTTTAAGCCCTAGATTTTACCTTCATATTACAGAGCAGAAGTTTAAGTAATTTGTTGCATTTACTTGTAAAAGAGTTATCTGGGCCTCCAGATGGTTTGACCAGACTTCCTTGCTCCCATACTTTAATTCATTTTTAACTCTGTAACATACTAAAAATTAGCTGAATGGGTCCAATCAAAATCTTAGATACAAATTATAAGGTACCAATATAGTAGTGTTCTCAGCCATTTATTACATACCTTCTTATTCATGACTTCCTTTCTCACACTCCCAGCAGGAATCCAAACACATAGAATGTCTTAGAATATGCACCCAATATTTGAGTGAGCTTAAAAAAAAAAAACAGCTTTTCCAAAACATACAGACTTCAGCACAATGAAAATTTTCCTTACCAGAGACTTATGATGGTGGCGATCAATTTTTCTAAAGGTTAACAGAATTCCCTCTCACTTTTTAACAAAATTATCCGTCATCAGGAGTTACACAGACCGGAGACTTCAGCGTGTTCAGCTTTATGATTTTGTAGAAAATCTAGTTTTTAAGAGAACTGAAGGTCTCTTACATGATCACACTTATTTATTTGGCCCACGCACTAATGTGTTGGTGTGTTTATTGAGGAGAGCTTTTTGTTTTATTCTTTCTGGCTTGTTGGCTTCAAAACACTCTCTGGCCCCATAGGAAGTCATTTCGATCTAAAGAAGCCACTCTCCAAAGAGCATGGAGCTGCTGCAATATTTATGAAATCTAAAACCTCTCTTCTTGATCTTTTTAATAAAGATCCTAGAGGAAGGTGTTGAGGCTAATAAAGAGAGAAGGGAGAAGGAAAAGCCGCTTGTGAGGGAGTCTTACAGTGCACTCTCAGCAGACTGCTAAAATATAAACAGAGAGGTGATCAATGACAGACTCTGTTTCTAAATTAAGTCTTAAAATGCATATTAATGAATGCTTTTTTGGAAAAGTATTTTACATTGAGAATGACATTTTAGTAAATGGAAGCTACTTTAATTTTAGATTCGGCTTCCCACTCAACTGAGTTTTTTGACTGGAAAATACTTGCAAAGTTAGTGGGTAGAGTTGTATGGTCCATTTTTAAAGTAATCTGGGAAGAGGATTTGGGGGAAAAAAACAACTTCCCAAACATAAACAGGTCAAATGTGGCTCTCAACTCATCCCCGAAGGGTCTCTTAGAAAGATTCACAGCTGTTCAGTTTTATAGGGCCACCTGCCATACTGATGAAAGGGATGGGATCGCTTTGAATAGCAAGGGAAAAAAGCCAACCTCCTGGAAATGAGCATGAAAAACTGAAAAGATTACGATTCAGTATCTTGATTCTATGAAACAACTGTGCAACGTAAAGCATATTCATGAGTCCAAGAAGAAACAAAATTAGAACTGGTCTAATTCAAATTGAATATTCTTCTGAGGGCAGTCGCACAGTGAAACCCCATCTTTCTTTTATTAAGTAAGTGGCTAGATGAATGTGATGGAGCATAAATTAAAAGGCAGAAGAATTTTAAAGAATGAGGCTGGTGAGCTGGTCACAGGCTAGGTCATACAGAGGGTTGCCAATCTTGGATATTATGCAGGCTGATGGCTTTCAGACTTTGTAAAAGCAGTCAGTTCTCTTCCTTTCCTCAGCTCCTCCATCCCTTTTCCTCTCCCCCACCCCCATGTTATGTGGCACTATAATGTATAAAATATATTAACCTCTAACTACTCTGGTTAAGAATGGAAGGAGAGAGTACAGGCTTAGTGAGACGCTGGAAACCATACTGTCTCTATCTACATAAATCCACCCCAACTGCCACCATCGTCATGTGGACCGACAAACATTTCCAATGAACCTTGAGGCTTTCAGAGAACCATTTTGAAAACTGCTCCTGTAAACAATGAAGAATATTTAAAAGTTTTAAGCAAAAGGTTAGCATGTTCCAATTATGAGTTAGATGCTGAACATCATACTAAGGTGGGGAAAGAAGATGGGTTTGAGCTTGTGAACTGGAGGGCAAGGCAAGAGTTAGATGACTATTGCAGTTGTCTCGAAATAGAAGACGAGTAGCCCAAACTAGGACAGAGGTCATGAGAATGAAAGTATAGGTGATATGAAAAGACTTGATAATTGACTGTACATGGAAAATTCAGGGGTAAAGAGGATTTATAAATATACCCTAGATCATTTCCAAGCACCATAACTGGGTGGTGGTGTAAAGAATGCTAGAGGAACAAATGTTTATTTGGTGAGTAGGGATGAATCCAGTTTGGTTACTTTCAGGTTGGGGTGCCTGAGATGTTCAGTCAGCAATAATATATATGAATCTGAGTCTTGAAAGACAATTCTAGTTTGGATATTTTTATTTAGTGCTTTTAACATATAAATAGAAATAAAAATATAGCAAAGCAATAGACAGAAAAGAAGAATTTATTTAAATTTGAACTCTTGGGCCAACATTTAAGGGATTAACAATGCAAAAAGGTAGATGATAGAGTCAGAGAAGATGCAGTATGAGAAATAAGAAGGATAAGGAGAATATTCTATCATGAAAACCACCAAAAGGGTTTAAGAAGAAGAAGATATCAGCATCATTAAATGAAACAAAGAAGCCCACAAAGATGAAAAAAGGAAAATATTTCTTTAGTATTTAAGAAGTGATTTGGGGGGTTCCTGGGTGACTCAGTTGGTTGAGTGTCCCACTCTTGATTTGGGGTCAGGTCATCATCCCAGGGTCATAGGATTGAGCTCCTATGAAGGATGAGCCTGCTTGGGATTTTTTTCTTTCCCTTTCTCTCTGCAAATAAATAAATAAACTTGAAGAAGTTTATTCACACAAATAAACAGAAGAAGAAGGAGTAGTCATTTGGAACTATTAAAAAAAATGTCAGAAGTTGGGTTACAGTCAGTTGACAGTGAATGGAAGCTTAAAAGAAAGCAGTGACAACTACAAAGAGGGAAGATGGGGAAAAAAGCCAATTGGACAGTAGAAGAGGATTTATAAATGAGTAGTGTAGCATGTAAAACAGTGTGTGACAAACAATAGGTATGCAAGCAATTCTGAAGGAATAAATGACTGAGTGATTACCAGAATGAATGAATGAACCAAACAGACAAAATAGTTAACAGGATAAAATTACGGAAACAACATGTTCATGATTATATTTCTTTTACATTCTTCAAGCTGCTTCAAGTCCTTTTGGCAATTGATTGAGAAATTAATCAATTTAATCAATCAGGGATCCTTAGAGTGTTCAAATTTGTCATGAGTCTTACTATGTTCCCTTATCCTTGGACTTATAAGGAAAGGGATGAGAAAGGAAGGGAATTGAGCTAACATTTATTCACGGAGAGTACTTTGTTTGCATTATTGCATTTGATCTGTGAACAATCCTGTGAGGCAAGTATTATTATTTCATCCTCTTACAAATGAGGAAACTGAAGTTCAGAGGGGTTAAATGATTTGCCTAAGGTTTTACATCATTATTTCTATGGTACTATTCTCAGCTATCAAAATCAGCTACTATAAATACTGTATAAGAGGAGAAAATAGGTCTGTAAGTGCAATTTAAAACTCATTTTGACTGGAGAAATTGAGTGGCAATAGAATGTGTCTAGAAAAACAGCATGGGAAACATGAAATTCTTCAAACACTGAAGGATATAGAGGATGAGAATGTAGGTTTTGAGATCAGATTGTCTATGGTCTATGACCTTGGGCAAGTTATTTATCCTTTTCATGTCCTCATATGATGGATGGGGATTAGAGTCTTCCCTCCCTAATTCATGATATAATTTATGCAAAATACTTGGCACAGTTTCTGCCACATGGTAAATAATTTGTGAAAGTTATTTCTCATCCTTGGTATCATTAGCTTTTATTAGGGTGACTAAAAGAGGAAAATCATAACTGTGATATTTCCTTTTAAAAGTATTCAGAGATTGTTGCTTAAGAAGTACAAAAGGTAATACTACAAAATGTTGTCTTAGAGAATGTTCCATCTGGAACAGTGCCAGCAGACTCATGAGTGAAGAGATATATGTGGTCTGCCGAAGAATATGAAAGTCAGGCCAGATTTTTCCAAGATCTATGCCTGAAACTCATTAAAAAACAAAAAATAATATCTCTATTTACAGTAGAGAGATTGTAGGGGAAAAAGTCCTTGAGTTCTATAGCTGAATGGTAATGTGACTTGGTTTGGAACCTTGGATACTCATAATACATGACATGTAGCCAAGCTGACAGGACAATGCTGCTTCTGACAGGTCTACCCTGCTGTGGAATGAATCAGCCCTCTTATCTTAGAAAATGTTCCTCTTCTGACCTGAAAACTCCAAGAAAGAGAAGGCAATTCTATTTCTCTGGACATTGTAGAGATTAACTAATCTTGAAAAAGTAACATTAGCACCCCACCACTTCAGAGTTAACCACTGAGTCACCTATTCTGACCATGATGTGCAGTTGTCTTTATGTATCTCCCCATCTTTGGGTGAATCCAGTCTGGAAAGAGGGTTACAACTGTGGAAATGGTACTTCCCCTTCATAACATTAACAGCAGTGGCTAAGTGAATTGAAACGAGGATATATATATATATATATATACAATTCTAAAGTCAAATCCACATGAAAACAAAATAAAATTCTGGAAAAAAATAGGATGGCAAAGTACAGTTATTTATCAGGCATGGAAACTTGATCTTTGAGTGGCAAAGTCGGCAGAGACCATGTCCTGTAATGGAAACAAATTCCTTAAAGGGTGCCTATGGGAGTCTAAGAGCACATAAAAGTAAAATATAGCTGAGGGCTAGAAATGATGAAAAGATGACCTGTGGTCCCTGGGCATCCCTCCAGTCTAAGGAAACATTTTATTAGATTGGGATAAAAAGAACAGCAAATGATTTTCTCCCCCTCATTTCTCTTCTCACTACCTCTGAGTGTAAATGCCACCTATGGATCATAAATACAAATACTACAGAGTAGCATAACAGATTGGAGGAATATGAATGAATTTAGTGCAAAACCAGAATAAAGATGATATAAATGCAGTTTATTTCTAGACACAAGTATGAAAGGAGATCTATTATCATTGTGTGTACAAGCCTGGGCACTATCACCAAACTGTCCAGGAATGAATCCTATCAGGTGTTAGCAGTGTGCTCTTTGGCAAGTCACTTGATTTCTTTCAGCCTCAGTTGTCGAATCTGTAAAATGAGGATTACATTGGTACCAATGTCATGGTATGATGAAGAAAAATGCTTTTCTTCTTCCTTAACTATGAGTTCTTCAAGAGCACAGAATGTTTCATGTAGTCATCTTTATATGCCCAGTTCCTAATAGAGTGTCTAGTACATAGCAGACAATAAAATATTTGTTGGATAAGATATGGAATAAAGTATCCTTTTAGCACAACCACTGAATTACATATGAATTTTCCTAAAATACACCCAAAATCATGTTTTACTTAATGCAAAACAGAATCAAGTATCATTTACATGATCCTTAGCTTGCATTTCTGAAAGACTTTTTAATAAAAAGCATTAACACTGTAATCAAATTTTGGTAAGCCATAAAAGATAGAGATCGAAAAGAACTGTTTATTAAAAATAGTTTAACATGAAAAAGTCTAATGGACATTCTAAAATCACATTGCTCCTTAGTGTTATCAGCTATATAAAATTAGGCTGTCAAATGCTGCTTTATGAATAGTCAGTAAGGAAGAAAAAGAAATCACAAGGGACAAATCACTGTCATTCACAGAAGACTACCTGGCAGTCTAAGAATTAAGTTCATTCTTCAGGGCATGCTATCCTCAGCTGTTATGAACATGCCAGAATGCCTCTGTCAGCAGGCTCAATAAAGAGGCTGCCTCCACCAATATGGTGCTTGTAAGGTGCAGTCTGTTGCTCAGAGGGAAAGGGAACAAAGACATTTTGTTTCCAATTTGCCTTTTAGCTCAACTGAGCAATTTCATGACCAGTAAGACAGACAGGATTCTGAGCAGTAGAGTAACTAAACAAAATCCCTCTAATTAAATGACACTTGGCAAGGGCAGAGGACACCCAGAGTCTAGTTCAGAGCAGGTTGTCTCTACATGGAGTCAGCAGCTTGGCATTTGGGGATTCGGAAACACTTTTTGTGCAGACTACTGCACTGCCTCATTCTGAACTACTTTTAGGCCTTAGCTATGCCTGAATTTTCTCAGGGCTCACTGATTTATTAATCCCTTACAATATGTCATGAAATAAATAAAATTCTTTGATACAACCATGGTCTTTTACAAGTGGTGTACAATAGCAGCTCCTGATCCACCTTTCTGCCTGCTTTCATAACTAAATACTTTATTAACCTGCATACGGGGCAGCATTTGGTGCTCTCAAGTTTACATATTTAGCCTACAAGTTGCCAGAGGTCAGAAAGTGGTTTATACACTGTATTTAGGAAAATCTGTTTTCTTAAGTCATGGAAACGGCAGGCCTGTGAAATTGTAGTAGAACCCATCTGCAGCTATTCTTTAAAGTCCTAGGTCTAAAATCACAGAAACTTCTGGAACTCTGAGATCTAAGAAGCCCCAGGGACCAGGGCAGAAAATGAATGGCAATGCATGGTCAAGTGATATCCATGGACCACTGAATAAATGAAGAGAACATAGCTGTACAAATCAGAACACAAAATATCAATGGTTATTTTCTTACAGTCATTTGTGGATCATATAAGGCTGCTCTTCTAGAATTTTCCAGTGGAATTCATTGAACTACTTCCTACCCTAGAAGCTACCCTGGGGGCCTCTTTGAAGTAATTAAGAGTCTTCAAATCCAAATGCAAAAGAAGATTTGCTAGTAGAATGAATAAAATGTTTTTTGTACATGAATACTTTCAAATGTATACTGACACTAATAAATATTTACTGAAAGCATAGTCTATTGATTGTTATGTGTTTTTTTTATTATTAACTGATACTAAAAGTTGAACTGACAGCAAGAATGTGAAGAACCATAAAAAAAATATTGGTAATCAGGCCGCCTGAGTGGCTCAGTAGGTTAAGTGTCCGACTTTGGCCTAGGTCATGATCTCACCGTTCCAGAGTTTGAACTCCATGTCAGGCTCTGTGCTGACCGTTCAGAGCCTGGAGCCTGCTTCGGATTCTGTGTGTGTGTGTCTCTCTCTCTGCCCTTCCCCCACTCATACTCTGTCTCTCTCTCTCTCCAAAATAAATAAACATTTAAAAAAAATTTTTTTAATGTTGGTAACCAAGTGAGTGCCTCTAATTCCAAAGAGTTTAGAAGATTCTCCAAAGAGAAAACAATAAATGTGATATATATGAAAATAGAAGGGAAAAAAGGAAAAGTGTTTCAGCTACCAAATTTTCAAGCCAAAGAAGAGATCTGGAATTACTAAAACTTATTCAAAGTGAATTCAAACCTATCTACCTCTATACAGTGCCAGCATTCTACTGTACGGGACATATTAATGTGGCTTTCTGATTAGTTCTTTGATATTTTTCACCTTACTCTTCCTTTACGTGACAGCAAGATCTCAACACTAAATTTGCCGATATCTGTTGCAGCATAAGTTTTATGAGACTTTCAGTAAGCCATTACGCTTGCTTACTCATTCTTTTTCTCTCTCACCTTCTATCTGTAGAGTTCTTAGTCATAGATGGGTGGTTTATGCTGACATGCTGAGAATTTTTTTAACATTTATCTTGTGATAGGTGAAATGGTCTACACATTTTAATATCTGAATATATCCTCCACGTCTAATTCAATTCCCCAAGCAGTATAGAATATGGTATCTAAACATTACAGGTGGAATGAATAATTTACATAGAGAAGTAGTTCTTGCTAATAGCATCTAAAATGATTTATATTTTACTCATGGAGACATGAAGAGTAAGCTTTCTCTACTAATGACCTTCACATCATGACATGGATCATATGGAACTTAAAAATGTAATTATGAACTATAAACCCTCTAAAGGTAAATATTTTAATCCTTTTTTCATATTATGTTGTATCATTGACAACTAACATAATAACTGATATAATGTAGATGTTTGTTGGTTTTTTAATGAATAAATAATCAATGAGTAAATCAGTGAATTGTATCAGTGATCTAGTAACTCAGCAAACTCACTTTGGCCTGAAATAACTAGCTTAGTAGTGGAAATAAGGTGTAATTGGGATAGGGAAGAGAGGGCTTTAGAATCCATGCCTCCATCACCTCTTCTCCGAAGCCATTTCAAACAACCATGAAATCTAAGTTAAAACAATTTGCTATCTTTCTACACATACTTCAGTTCAAAGTTGGTCAACTACCACATTCTTCCAAGAAGACTATCCCAACCCAAGCTTGTTGTACAATGAGATTCTAGAATTGCAATTGAACCAGTAACTATAAATTGTTCATCATTTCATTTTTCTCCAAAATATTTTGTTAAAACTTCCAAACTTCTGTATAAGTCTGCCATAGCATTGCCTCTCTCTCTCATTACTCTGAATCACAAAATAGAAGTTCCATGAGTACAGTGGTTTTGCTCAATTTGTTTAATAATGCATGTCTAGAACCCAAACAATATTCAGCATATAATTGACACTAAATATTCATTTGTTGAATTTTTTCATATTCTATCCAACTCAGTTAATCACCCCATAGCCTTTGATGCTTCATAACATTGTATGATTCTCTGCCTACATTCATTCCTTGCTCTCTGACCGACACCTTTTTGTCCAAATTATGTTCTCTTAGCTCAAAACCCATTAACAACAACAACAACAACAACAACAACAATAAACACCACTACAATCAATATAGTGGAGACGCTTAGTTAATTGGAATCCTACTTAGATATTGCTTCTTTGAGTGTCCAGTAGTGAAATACTATAAGGCTACCACTGAGCAACAGAAGAAGAAGGTATCAAAGCAAAAATGTCAACCAGTCATCCCTACCCACATCAGCAGCTACACTTCACAAAGCACTTTGACATACACTACCTTATTTAATCTTCATAACTGTTTTGTAGAATCAGAAAGATCTTATGTTCTCAATATTCAGGAAAAGAAACTGAGACTGAGTGAGGTTGAGTTGTCTAGGTAAACACAGACTAATAAAATTTGACCAAGTCCTGGGGCAACTGAGTGTCTCAGTTGGTTGGGTGTCCCACTCTTGGCTTTGGCTCAAGTCATGATCTTACAATTTCATGGGTTCAAGCCCCTCATTGAGCTCTGTGCTGTCAGCACGGAGCCTGCTTGGGGTTTTCTCTCTCTTTCTCTTTCTGCCACTCCCCCACTAGTACTGTCTGTATTTCTCTCAAAGTGAATAAGTAAACTTACCAAATCCTGACCCATTCTTTTTAGAAATTTGCTTTCTCTATAGCACTCTAGGTCCACATGCACTCCACAGAGTTCTTATACACTTAGGACATTGAAAACAAAGCAGCAAATACTAAAGAGAGGATGTGTCTTATACTTGCCACACTGGATTTCTGTACAATAGTGGTAATAGTGAAACTAATAAATAAAATGAAAGACTAAAGAACAAACCTTAAACTCCAAGAAACTCCTTGTCCCTTCAGTGGAAAAATCCATGTGCAGTAAAAATTGGAAAACTGTGCAGAAGACAGAGAAGTTTGTAAAGGCCCAGGTGGACAACCTTTCAAAGTGAAAAAGATAATTGTAATTCTGCAGGGACACACACCCTCCAGACCATGTGGCAGCTGCTTTCCAGACCTCTGTCACACTCTGCTCTGCATGCCCCTGAAGTCAGTGGGGGAAGGAGGGCTTCTTTCCTTTCTCACTAATCATCCTTGACATCCAGTTGGCACACCCATCAGAGACAGTCTATTTGTGGCTTTCTAGGTCAGCCCGGCACTGTGCGAGGAGAGTGTCAGTATTTATAGGTAGCCTAAGGTTGTAATTAGAGTCACTTTGCATTGTTTGGGGAGCTCTGTGACACCTGCACTTGCCCTGGGATTCCACCTGCAGATGTGTTTCCGTGTCCTTTGAGGGAAGCAGATTCAACCCGAAGTTAAAGAAGTTTATGCTGTGGGACCCCTCACGTGCATGGGCCCCTCCAAGACCCTGGGGAAAAGTCCTAGTGATATCTGTACATAGTCATATAGTTTGCATAGTTTTTCTGTATGTGCTATATTTTTCTGTTGTATCTACTCTTCTATTATATTTTCCCTTAAGTCTGGGGGGCATTAGAGTAGCTACTGGCACTTTTTGGAACTGGCTAAAGGGGATACATTAATTTGGGTTTCCAAATATATTTGTGTAGTTTAAAGTCACTTTCATGTACAGTTAAGTTACTGCTAATAAGTTTGTTCAGCTAGTAAGTGTAAGAGATGAAACTTAAACTGACCTTTGACTCTGATGCTAATGAACTTAGTACTACACTATATGGCCCTTCATAAGCTTAGTGATCCACCCACAGGCATTTGATTTCTTAACCTAAAGGCAGGAGTAGAGGGCTTCAGCCACTTGCCGATCTTTGACAGCAGATCACATTTCTTCACCTGACTCTGACACACTTGTCTAGCCTTACCCCTGATCGCTACCTTGTTGTACACAGTAAGTCTGCTACAATCCCCTATATTCTATTCATATAGGTCTTCTTGCACATGTTCTTTCCTTGGCCTAAAATAGCCAGACCCAATACTATTTCTACAGATTTTTATTAAGTTCTGATTGACTTAACCCAAAGTACTGACATTTACAAATAATAAAATCATAATAAGCCGCTGCTTTGAGGATACCAATGGCAATTTCTTAATGATATTATCGAGTTAGACAGTATTTAAGAATACTCGTGGACGTGTAATGCTGTGATACTTTACAATTCAAGTAAGAAACTTTTTTCCTAAATCTAACAATTCCAAGAATTCACTTGACAAAACCAATAGAGCTGAAAAGATGTAAAGAACTTTACCCTGTTGTCAATGGGGCACCTGGGTGGTTCAGTCAGTTTAGCATCCAACTCCGGATTTTGGCTCAGGTCATGATCTCATAGTTTGTGAGCTCTGCACTGACAGTGTAATTCTCTCTCTCCTTCTCTTTGCCTCCCCTCTGCTTTTGCTTTCTCTGTCTCTCTCAAAATAAATAAATTTAAAAAAAAAAAACCTTTACCATGTTGTCAAAATTAGATAAAGTTGGGTTTTTTTTTTTTTTACAAACACTGGTAAAGACTTAATCATGTTTCTCTTTTCTCTGTAGAAAACGGTATTTTAAAATTGTTGTCAAAGACTATACAGCCAAAATGTAGGCCAAAAGCTCTTACAGAGGTGTGTCACGCATTTAATTCATAAAAAAATAACATACTATTTTTCCAGATTGGATCATTGTTGTTGTATCTGTTGCTTTTTTCAAAGTTTGTACTTTGTTGTTGATTTCTTTTTTTCATTCTACATGAAATATTTATTTTGTATTGGCAATTTTATATTCTTTTTCTTTCTATTTTTTTATTTTCATTTTTATTTATTTTGAGAGAAAGGGAGGGAGAGAGAGATTCCAAAGCAAGTTCCACAGTGTCAGCACAGAGCCCAACACAGGACTTGATCCCATGAACTGTGAGATCATTACCTGAGTGGAAATCAAGCATTGGACACTAAACCAACTGAGCCACCCAGCCACTGCTATATTCTTTTTCTTAAAGATGAACCCCAAACTGAGTAGCTTCAGGCTCATAAAAACTTGAGTTTGGTTTCATTGGAGGAGGGCTTTAAAAGAACTCACAGATTTATGATGCGTCTAAAGGTCTAAATTCAGACGCTGTCAGGACAACACAGGGGGTCTCCCTGGCAGTATAGAAAGAAGAAACTCACTTGGATCAAAGGAATATTAATGGAGCAACAGAGACATAAAGGAAGCCCCGGGGAGTCAGGAATGTGACACTCTGTGATGTTACATGGATTTGTCTCCTTACGCATCACAAACAATACAGAGAGAATTCTTAGTAAAGTGGCTCTCAACAGATTTGGATTTCAGTGGTGCTGATGCTGGATAGTTCAGTGGAGAGAAGGTTCTATTAGTTCTCTAGAAAAATTGGGGGAGAGTCCCAGAAGGTAGCTTCAGGGAGTTACCAACAAGGCCTGCTGAAACCAGGATTATCTGAAGCCCACATAGGCTGGTCAGTGGTGACAAAGAGGCCAAGAAGCATTTGACTGAAGAAGCTATTGAGCCATAGGATGCTAAGCACATGATGAGACCCCACACATAGAGAAGTAGTTCTTGGTGAGAACCACATAGAGGATATTTCAGAAAGGCATAGAAATCGTTTCGGTTGTGGCAACGCTTGTGCATTGCTCATGGTTTACTGCTCAGGGATCCTAGATGGTCTTCAGTGTGCAGAACAGTCAAGCCTAATGAAGGACCACTGTATGTTATGCTCTGCCCTAGTTTAAAATGTTCTTCTGGGGGTGCCTGGGTGGCTCAGTCGGTTGGGCCTCCGACTTCGGCTCAGGTCAGATCTCACGTTCGTGGGCTCGAGCCCCGCGTTGGGCTCTGTGCTGACAGCCAGCTCAGAGTCTGGAGCCTGCTTCCAGTTCTGTGTCTCCTTCTCTCTCTGCCCCTTCCCCTCTCATGCTCTGTCTCTCTCAGTATCAAAAATAAATAAAACATTAAAAAAAAATTTTTTTAATGTTCTTCTGAACATCGATGCAGAATGGATGACAATCCTAATTGTAATTATTGGAGTCTCTTTATATAAATACAGTGTATTTTTGTATGGTTCTAATATAAACAGGATTTTACACCATGGGAGGTTGTTTTTAACTTCCCCACGGTTTGTTCATCTCTTTCAAATATCATGTCCCTCTTGGGAAAGAAGCACCCATCACCAATATACCATACCTAAGTCATTTTGCATTTGCATCTGTTGCCTTTACAGTTATTTTACCCATACTAAGAAATATGCTTACATTTCACTAACTTCAAACTGTCACATGTAGGTGTGCTTGGGTGGCTCAGTCAGTTAAGCCCCAAGCTCTTGACTTTGGTCAAGTGATTATATTCCAAGCTCTTGACTTTGGGTCAGAGCAGTACAGAGCCTACTTGGGATTCTTCCTCTCTCTCTCTCACTCTCTCTGTTTGTCCCTCCCTTTCTCATGTGCTATTTCTCTCTCTCTCTCTCTCCAAAATAAATAATTAAACTTAAAAAAGGTCACAGGTAAAACACAGTTTTTTAAATAAATCTTAGAAACCTATTCACTATAAGTATGTGCAAGCTCTTATTTCATCATTTATTCTATTGTGGTTATTCCTGAATATGCTCATAGTGGGGTCAAAGAATAATTCAGAGATGTTTACATAGTTATTCTGCCCACTAAAAAGTGGTTCCTCAAATATGAGAGAGTAAGTTTGTAGGTTGAATAAAGTAATAAAGGCAAAAAAAAAAAAAGGAATTTATAAGAGGAAGGAGGCTATAGCCTGGAAACAGTGAATCTTATGTGTACAAATTTGTGGCACACGAAGCCTATTAGCTGGATTTGTACTTTGAATAAGATAACTAGGATATGGAAAAAAGACAGTTTCAGTGATTATGGATTCTCTAGAAAGCCTCAGGAGTTTTAGATGTAAGCATTCATGACCTTAAATACTGGCATATACAATATTTTATTTTAAATTAATTTTCTTTTGTATTGCTCTAGGGTTATTACTGTTTTTAGGAGTCAGGCAAATAGATGGGTTATATTATCTATGACTTTTATATCAGGAGAATAAAGGGGTGCTACAAAATATTCACTATGAAACAGGAGTTGGGTCTGATAGATCTGAGGACTAGGAGCACTGAGCATACAACAGGACAAGTTCATGCTTAGAGGCCCTTGGCTTGGACTCTCCCCATGTCTGGAGGTCTCCTGTGGGCAGAAAGGGGTCCCTAGCAGAGGGTCTCCCATAGGGGAGGAATTCAACTCATGTTTAATATATAGACAGATGAACTTAAAATTAGATTTCACAACCCTCACATGACTCTGGAAGGAAAGTAGCATCTTTTGGGGGGGAGGGTTGTTTGATTTATTTTAAGTAAATGATCCTCTGAATAGAAAGGTTATCCGCTGAATAGGAAGTTTGCTGTTTCAGAGAAATTATAGGTAAAGAAACAAATGAAAGGAACTCAAGACTTCCTCTCCAAAACCCTTTATATTTGGCCTGAGGAAATACAACTGGACATCTTTTAAAAATCAATAATTTCAAATTTTACTAGAAATAAAAACAGAAGTAGAGTCATATGCCATGAATTCTCTCCAGCTTCTAAAAACCACAAAGAGGTAGGCCATGCTGGACACGCTTGCTGCCAAGAAATTGTATGGCTTTATAAAATAAATGGCCAAATCAATGTGGATATTGTATTGCTATTCCAGAGAAGGTGTTTCACATATTGGAGTGCAGACATACAGCAATTTACTGTATTATTAATAGTAGTTACACCATGATTTTTCTCAAAATGATGGAGACTTGCCATGCTGTCTCTCTATACAGTCATCAACTCAAGTGGCCCTCTCCTGGTTAAAATCCTTACTAGTACAACTCCTAATGGAATTCTTATTTCCAAATCACCAGTCCATACCAACGCCTACCAATGCCTTCTGTTAATAATACGGTCATCTTAAACTTTCTACTAGCACTGTAAATAAATCTATATCCCAAATAATATCTCACCTCAGACTTCTGTATCTAAATTTTGCTCCTTTTGGAACAAACTTCAGAAACATTTTTTTTTTCCTCAGACTCAGCCTCTCTTGTGAGCTCATGGCTTCCTTCTTCCTGGAGTTCTGCTTCCCTCTACAAGTCACTAGCAGTTCCAGTGATGAGTATGGGTGGATGGGAAGGACTCAGCAAAAGTCATTACACCCCTAGAAGTCTCACAGGCTGCTCAGCGTTATCATAGCCAGATATATCATAAGATGGCAGAGCAACTACTTCCTTCATCCACCCATTCATTCACTCACTGTTGGATGAGTATTTGCATTGGGCCTTAGAGGTTTAAGGTGGTATAAAGTCCAATACCTTATCACCTGGTCTCAGAACAAACAGTCCCATCATGGGGACAGCTACTTTCTATCACTTGTCAGCCTGCTGCCAAGGTGGCAAAAACACAGCGTGTCTCTGACAAGGCTTTTTCACAAAATAACGAACTCACATGAAAATCATCAATAATTATTAAGAGCCACTAAAAACTCCCTTCAGCCTTTTGGAAGTTAATGAAAACAACAAGCAATTTAAAAACTGAGCAATTTAAAATCTTTTCTGTCTCTCCATTAACACATTGTTAAGCAAAATTCATGACTAAAAACTCCTAAACCTCCTTTCTAGAATGCAAAGCATGGTGGTAATGGCTTAGAACTACAACAGCAGGAGAAACCGTCTCAGGCACTAATGTGTATGCAAACAGAGCACCAACAAAATATTCAGTTTACTTTGAAGTGATTCACAATTTCTATGCTCCTTTTCATTCCTATGTTTTCAGGACTTTTTTCATTAGCCTAAACATGGTAAATCCTGCTTAGCAATAACCACCGAGGATGTTACTTGCTACTTACAAAAGAATTAAAATAAAATAAATGCACTGAATTGGATTATTTGACTTAAAAGTGCCTCCGTCACCAATCTTTCCTTTTCCAGCAGCAGCTGGAGAAAGGCAGAAACCACACCATGCTTCAGTTCAGGTTTACTTTACAGCCTGACTAACTCCAGATGCTAGGATTACTCTGGAAATGTAATTAGTTTCAATTAACTAACATCTGGCCAAACACAAACATATTTGGAAATCAGGTAAAGGAAAGCACAATCCTACAGAGCAAGCTTATTTACTAAACAGTCTGAAAAATGGTTAAGAAATCCTATTTAGGTTGATTGAGGAAAAACTGTTTTATTAAAAGTGGCTTTTACAACATATTCTTTAAGATTTTCTCCATGTCAAGGTTTCTGGATTAACTTTCAATATAATTACAAGAGACAAAATCTGGCCAATTTCTATCCCATCTGAAATCTCTGCATCAACTTCAGCCAAGAGTTCATCTATTTCAAGGAAAAATTTGAATCCATTTTCAACATGACAAAAGAAGCATCTCCTTGGAATTGGCCGTGATAGGATTTGAATGGCTCTTCCAGGAAATAATATGTACGAGGGAAGAATTTGGCTTCATGATAGCTCTAAGTAATTCTTTACATGGGAGCTGTACATAACAATATCAATGATAAATCTCTAATTTAATGTGCAGCATGTAGCGATCAAACCAAACACTGTGAAGCTTAGTGGGAATCAAAGTCATGTTTCATTAGAGAAAAAATTTTCTGCCCATGTGCTTATGGGGCTATAAGCACTACACACTTCTGTTTAAATTTGGGACTTCAGAAAATGTAGGCTTCCCAATGAGCTGAACGTTGTCAACTTGGACAGAAGGCTTCAGTCTGTAGCTATAAAATAGTAAATAGCTCATGCCCTGTAAGACCTAAGTGGGAAACCATTTGGTTTCTTGCTCATTTCCACGTTTGTAATATTCAGACAAAATTATCTTTAATCATCATCCATAATAAAGAATCAAATAAAAAAGCATGTCCCACTATAGGAGGTTGAAAATCTGATGATAATGTAGCCTCAGGCTCTCTACTAAATACATATTTTTAAAGCACTTTGGCACTCTACCCTCCTATATCCGAAAGAATTAGACCAACTGCAGATATCACATTTTACTTCCTTAAAGTAACTTTTTCATTTTACTGATTCTATGTATAGAAGAAAATTGTCATCAGTCACAAAATTCAATCCAGTAAATCAATTAGCATCATTGCCCTAATACTTGCAGCCTGGTTCAGGTAATGCAGATCATACACATGGAGTAAACAATGTACAACCAAGGAATACATGTAATAGTGACAAGATAAAGTTTTCAGTTACTAAAAGAAAACCTCAAACTTACTACACTTTTCCTTAGCATTATTTACCTCTCTCTAATTCATAGCCAAGATTCAACCGACATTCACTCTTTCCATTTTCTCACCATCCCTCATCCTCAAGCCAAGCTCTACTTTCAAGACTTCATTGAAAAACAAGTCTGTCTCAATGCTTTTCTCAATATTATCTCTGTATCGAGTTGAACACAATAAATCTTCCCTCCATTTGGAAATATTCTGCTGTCTTGCCTTCCAACCTACTCTTTTATTCCCAGGACCCCACGCATTCCTTTTCTGTCTTCTGGCCCTCCTTCCTCCATCCATATTGTCCTTAAATGTTGGTATTGGCCTCAGGTATTCTCATGCTCTGCATTCTCCATGGCTGATCCCATTTATTACTTCAACCACCTCCTCTATGCTGACAGCTAAGGAATCTATACCTGTAGCCCAAGTCTCCTTTTCAAGTTCCATAATTGTATTTCTAACTGCCTACTACTTACTAAGTCATAGGTGTTGTCAAACTCATATACCCAAAATGAACTGCCTTAACTCTTCTTTATGAACCAGCTCCTCCTACTGAATTCCTAATCTAATACCTCCTATCATCACCTGCATAATGTCTCAAACCAAAAACAGGAGTAGCATCCCAATTCCCTCAGTCTTTCTGACTATTATCAGTGCTTCAGAATGGGTCCCCATAAGGGGGAGGGGCCAGTAGCGCAATGGATAACGTGTCAGACTACTGATCAGAATGGGTCCCCATCATTTGACAGCTTCATATCACTCTCATTGCTTTGAGACATGATCTCCCCACCTTGAAACCCAGGCCCTGACAATTTACCTTTCATAGTCTAAATGAAAATATGATATCATTGCCTTGAATAAAGGCTATATATGGCAATTATGTTTTAATTTTTCAAGAGTTGTATACCATAAATTCTGATGTGCTAGATTTTTTTTGTCAACTTGGTTATACTAGGAACTATTCCCTAGAACCCCCTTTCCTGTAGAGTTCCAGGTCAGAATTGACCAAAAGTGAGATTGTAAGAGATTTGGGATGCAGAAGTGAAGCAACCACCATTACATTGTGAAGGTCATTGTTTAGAGATGATGAGACAATGCATATATGCTGAAAAGTTCCAGTTTGGTCTCTTTCCACTCCACTTCCAGCTTTTCTTCCTGATTGCCAACCATGCTAAGTGACAGAGGCCCTAAGCCAATGAGCAGACTCTATACTCACAGAGGCGGTGGTCACCAAGATTAACAAATGTCCGTAGACTTCTAAGCAAGCCTTTTTTTGCAGCTCTACTTCAGAAGCTATTCCTTTCTCATATATTTGTGTTGCCAGCTCCATATTAGGTGTGGGTAGGTGACACTTTTCTGGTTCTTCAACTCTCATTTCTGAACTTTTTTACTTCTCCACTTCCTATATTTGTGTAAGGCCTAATTCTTATGATAAGTTCCTTATTTCATATTTCATAAATTCTTTATTTCTAATTCCTGCCTGAGCCCTGACTGATACATACAACACACAATATCCATATACAATACTTCTGTAGCTGAGGGCCCCTAAACACGCCCTGCTTGTAAGTGCTTTTGCTCTTCTCCTGCCTACTGCTCACCTGCCCATGCTAGTCCTCTCCCATGTCTCCCTGACTATTCTCTCTGGGTCTCAGGTTCCAGTCCATTATCACTTCTTGTCAGAAGGACTTCCCCACTATGCACACAATAAACTGACATTATATTAATCACTATGACATATGATTACTAACTGATTTAGTTTTTCTAATTACTAAATTATCTAATTTATATCCTGTTATCTTCCCTAGATTGTGAGCTCTCTGAAGGTGGATACATGTTTACAGAGTACCTTCAAAACCTGGCACAAAACTTATCAATGAGATCTAAAAGAGTAGCCAGATAGGAAACCACTCCAGCCAACCAAATTATCTGACATATGGACTGAAACTCTCCATTTACAAAGACCTCAAAAGGTCCCACCTCAAAAGAATTCACAACTGAAGTGAGACCTTTGATACCAAGTAGAGATGTTTTGCAGAGTTCAAAACTCAAGTTCAGTGCCTTAAAGACTTGTATTCTTACTTCCATTTCATTCTACAACCTGTTTAAACTCTCCAGCTATACTTCATCCTCTGCAGCAATGGTTTTCAAACGAGGTTCCTAATTCTAAGGTTTCCCTAGAATGATTTCAATGGTCCCTCTGGGAGAGAATGAATTGGTAAATCCTACATGGAAGAATGTGAGTTACCTTACTCTCCACTCCTATTACATGAGGTTCCCTTACAGGCTTGGTTGGGGAAACCA
Organism: Suricata suricatta; assembly: GCF_006229205.1. Taxonomy (NCBI): domain Eukaryota; kingdom Metazoa; phylum Chordata; class Mammalia; order Carnivora; family Herpestidae; genus Suricata; species Suricata suricatta. The sequence goes on from NC_043702.1 coordinate 24,872,595, forward strand.
AAAAAAAAAAAAAAAAAAAGTTTTCTTTGTTTAAAGTAAGATAAAAATACTTGGCCTACAGTATAATGGCAAAGTCCTCAAAATCAAGGTCTCCATGACTCCATGACTCTGAAGATTCTTCTCTTGCCTTCTCTTTACCTTTACATTGTCATTGTTTGCAACAGAGCATGATTTACACTCATTCTGCCTTGGTTCATGCTATTTCCTTTTGCCTGGAATGTCTGTCCCTCCCACTCCTCCTCAACTAACTAACTTCACTTATGTGTCTAAAAGAGGCCTAGACATCACCAGCTCCAGGAAGCCTTTTCTGAGACCACAGACTAGAGTGGGTTTTCATCCCCTCCACTCTTGTGGTCCCAAAATACAATTCTATTGACTTGACTTTGTCTTCCTAAGTGACTATTCCATTTATGACTGTAAGTGTTGCAAGATGTGCTTACAGTGCTTTGCCTAGCCATTAACATAGTCAGTGTTCGAGAAATTATTGACTATTACCTTTCCACATATAAAGATCATAATTCATGAAAAATTTCATTCGTTTTTCAATCAAAAAATCTTAAAGAAAAAAAAGGAGCAAAGGAAACGGAAGGCAATCCTGTTTATTTAGCTCACAGACTGTGCAACCTGATTTCCATACATAGCCTATTTGAGCCTCACAAGAATTCTATGACAGTGATACTACTGTTTGCATTTTATAGTTAGGAAATTGTGGCTCCCAGAAGTTAGGTAAATCATATGGGATTGCCTATCTAGGAAGAGGATGAAAAGGATTTTATTTCAGGGTTGCCTGACTCCAGAGTCAAAGTCTTTATGCCATACTACATGTGTGATGGTTAACTTTATGTGTTAACCTGACTGAGCTAAGGGATGTTCTGACAGCTGTTAAAACATTAGATCTCTGTGTGTCTGTGAGGGTATCTTTGGAAAAGATTAGGATTTGAATCAGTAGATTGAGTGAAAAAGATTGACCTCACTAATGTGGGTGGATATCACCTAATCCCTTGAGGCCCCAAATAAAATGAAAATGTGGAGGAAGAACATATTTGTTGTCTTACTTGAGCTGGACTTACATTTTCTCCTGCCTTTGGACATTAGCACTCCTGGTTCTCAAGTCTTTGGACTCAGACTAGAACTTCTACTAGTGGCTTTCTAGTTTCTCAGGCATTCAGATTTGGACTAGAACTGCACCACCCATTTTTCTGGGTCTCCAGCTTGCAGATGACAGATCATGGGATGTCCAAGCATCCATAATCACAGGAGCCCATCCGTCACAACAAATTCCTATCTAGCTATCATCTATCTATGCATCTATCTATCTTTCTATAATTTATCTTTCTTTCTTTCTTTCTTTCTTTCTTTCTTTCTTTCTTTCTTTCTTTCTTTCTATCATTTATCTATCTACCTCCTATTGGTTATGTTTCTCTGGAGAATCCTGACTAATGGAGCATATTAATATCATACATTACTGCATATTAAAATGTGACATCAACAAAAACTGACCAAGAGAGTGGGTTTGCCCTACCAAAGTCCCCATAATATTTAAGCCTGTTATTTTTCCAAGTTTTCCTGGAAACCAAGATTTTTACTTCTTTAAATTTTTTAATGTTTATTTATTCTTGAGAGAGAGACTGTAAATGGGAGAGGGGCAGAGAGAGAAGGAAACACAGCAGGCTCCAGACTCCACACTGTCTGCACAGAGTCTGACAGAAGATTCAAACCCATGAACCATGAGACCATGACCTGAGCCAAAGTCAGACACATAACCAGCTGAGCCACCCAAGCACACTGGCAACCATGATTATAAAACAAAACATTCCTTTTGAACAATAGCAGTCTATTTCTAGGTATATGGTCACCTACTCAGTCAATTTAATAAACATTTATTTAGCACCAACTAAATACAAGGCACTGCGTATAGCTATAATGGAGATATAAAATGAGAAAAGCATGGTCCTTGCCCTTCAGGAGCTCATAATCTAAAAATACACATTAACAACTCTGAATGGAGGCAGATGGTGATAAGTGCTTTAATAGAAACCCTTACAACGTGCTAAGGAAGCGTAAAGCAGGGAGAGATTAATTCCAACCGTGGAGTAATAAAACACCTTGGTAAATGTATCTTTCACTATACACCAAGAAGTCTTTTATGACCCAAGCCAAAGGATTCATTTCTTTGTGAATTACCAGAGCTTATTCAAGAAACTAATAGACATGGCTTTTGTTAGCAAGAATAGAATTTAGCAACAATAGACACAGACCTACCTACATGTGCTTCCCCTAGCAATCAGAGGAAACCCAGGAGCCTATTTACGTAAAGGGCTCTCCATCTGTTTGGAAGAGACTGTACATGGTTCTGCCTACAAATCCATGTCCATTCACAGCATTTCTTTTCAGTACACTTGTGTGCTTAGGAAGAGACAGAATAGTCAATCTCATTGTAGCAAATGTAGATTTCAAAGGCTATGGCTTGGGCCTCACCAATGGAGGCTGAAGAAAACATTTTTTTTTCTTTTCTAACAAGAAGCAACTACAGCAACGTATCTAGTTGAAACTCTGACTCAAAGTACTTACATGACTGTGAATGAGGCCAGCAATGCTAAATGACTTCCTCTGTGTGCCAACTAGATTTATTAGGTGCTGGCACCACCATATCAGGCTAAAGTCATTACATTAGAATTACAAGTGGAAGCACAGACAATTCATACAATTCCATCACTAAAAGATCAATTTATAAAAATTTCCCTGTTGTTTACACATTGATAGTATGCTGTATAAGGTCAAAGGAACATAGATCCTTTGCACTAATAATATTTCAAAATAAATTACTTTTTGACATTTATTTATTCATTTTGAGGGGGCAGAGAGAAAAAGGGAGAGAGAATCCCAAGCAGGTTTCAGCTCAGTTCAGAGCCCGACAGTGAGGGCCGGAGGGCTCGACCTCACAACCATGAGACCATGACGTGAGCTGATATCAAGTGTCTGATGCTCATGTGACTGAGCCACTCTGATGCCCTAAGATATTCTTATTTAATATAAAAATATACACATGGTATATTTAATGTATTTTTTCTTTTTTTAAGTTTTTAAATTTACATCGAAGTTAGTTAGCAATAATGATTTCAGGAGTAGAATCCAGTGATTCATCTCCTACATATAACACCCAGTGCTCGTCCCAAGTGTCCTCCATAATGCCCTTGCCCGTCCCCCCATCCACAACCCCTCCAGCAACCATCAGTGTGTTCTCTATATTTCAGAGTTTCTTGTATTTTCTCCCTGCCCCTGCTTTTATATTATTTTCCCTTCCCTTCCTTAATGTCAATCTGGTGTAAGATTGTGGTTCAGGTTCATTTTTCTACATATTCCTGTTTTTCCCAACACCATTTGCTGAGGAGATTGTCTTTTTTCCATTGGATATTCTTTCCTGTTTTGTCAAAGATTAGTTGGCCATAATTTTGTGGGTTCATTTCTGGGTTCTCTATTCTGTTCCATTGGTCTGTCTGTCTTTGTGCCAGTACCACACTGACTTGATGATTACAGCTTTGTAATACAGCTTAAAGTCCAGGATTATGGTGCCTCCCACTTTGGTTTTCTTTTTCAGGATTTGACTACTTGGGTTTTTTCTGAATCCATACAAATTTTAGGATTGTTTTTTCTAATTCTGTGAAGAATGCTGGTGTTATTTTGATAGGGATTGCATTGAATATGTAGATTGCTTTGGGTAAATATCGACATTTTAACATTTGTTCTTTCAATTCATGAGCATGGAGTATTTTCCCATTCTTTAGGGTCTTCTTCAATTTCTTTCATAAGCTTTCTATGGTTTTAAGTGTACAGATTTTCACCTCTTTTGTTAGGTTTATTCCTAGGTATTTTATGGTTTTTGGTTCAATTGTAAATGAGATCAATTCCTTGATCTCTCTTTCTGCTGATTCATTATTGGTATATAAAAATGCAACTGATTTCTGTGCATTGATTTTATATCCTGTGACTCTGCTGAATTCATGGATCAGTTCTTAAAGGTTTATGGTGGAATCTTTTGGGTTTTCCACGTAAAGTACCATGTGAAGAGTGAAAGTTTGACATCCTCCTTGCCAATTTAGATGCCTTTTATTTCTTTGGGATGTCGGATTGCTAAGGCTAGGACTTCCAATACTATGTTGAATAACAGTGGTGAGAGTGCATGTCCCTGTCGTGTTCCTGACCGTAGGGGGAAAGCTCTCAGTTTTTCCCTGTTGAGGATGAAATTAGCAGTGGGTCTTTTATATATGGCTTTTATAATCTTGAGGTATGATCCTTCTATCCCTACTTTCTTAAGACTTTTATCAAGAAAGGAGCTGTATTTTGTCAAAGGCTTTCTCTACATCTATTCAGAGGATCATGTAATTATTGTCCTTTCTTTTATTACTGTAATGTATAACATTGATTGATTTGCACATATTGAACCAGCCCTGCATCCCAGGTATAAATCCCACTTGATTGTGGTGAATAATTCTTTTAATGTATTGTTGGATCCATTTTGCTAGTATCTTCTTGAGAATTTTTTGCCTCCATTTTTATCAGGGAAATTGGTCTGTAGTTCTCCTTTTTAGTGGGGTCTTTGGTTTTGGAATCAAGGCAATGCTGGCCTCACAGAATGAGTTTGGAAGTTTTCTCTCCCATTTCTATTTTTTGGAACAGCTTCAAAAGAATAGGTGTTAGCCCTTCTTTGAATGTTTGTAGAATTCCCCTAGAAAGTCATCCAGCCCTGGCCTCTTGTTTTCGGGAGATTTTTGATTACTAATTCTATTTCCTTACTGGTTATGGGTATGTTCAAATTTTCCATTTCTTCTTGTTTCAGTTTTAGTAGTTCATATGTTTCTAGGAATTTGTCCATTTCTTCCAGATTGCCCAATTTATTGGCATAAAAGTGCTCATAATATTCTCTTATTGTTGTTTGTATTTCTGCAGTGTTGTTGGTCATCTCTCCTCTTTCATTCTTGATCTTATTTATTTGGGTCCTTTCCTTTTTCTTTTTGATCAAACTGGCTAGGGATTTATCAGTTTTTTTTAATTCTTTCAAAGAACCAGCTCCTTGTTTCATTGATGTGTTCTACTAGATATTGTTGTTTGTTTGTTTTGGTTTTGGTTTTGATAGCATTGATTTCTGCTCTAATCTTTATCATTTCCTATATTCTACTGGTTTCACATTTTATTTATGGGTTTTTTTCCAGTTCTATAAGGTATAAGGTTAAGTTGTATATCTGAGACCTTCCTTTTTTAGGAAGGCCTGGATTGCTATATACTTCCCTCTTATAAACACCTTTGTTGTGTCTCAGAGGTTTTAGGTGGTAGTGTTATCATTTTCATTGGTTTCCATGTACACTTTAATTTCCTCATTAATTTCTTGGTTAACCCATTCATTATTTAGTAGGATGTTCTTTAATCTCCAAGTATTTGTTGTCTTTACAAATTTTTTCTTGTGATTGATTCCTAATTTCATAGCACCATGGTCTGAAAATATTCACAGTATGATTTCAATCTTTTTGTACATGTTGATTTGTGTCCCAGTATGTGATCTATTCTTGAGAATGTTCCCTGTGCACTTGAGAAGAATGTACATTCTGCTGCTTGAGGATGAAATGTTCTGAATATATCTGTTTAGTCCATCTAGTCCAGTGTGTCATTCAAAGCCATTGTTTCCTTGTTGATTTTCTGCTTAGATTATCTTTCCATTGCTATAAGTGGGGTGTTGAGGTCCCCTAGTATGTTATTAATGTCAATGAGTTTCTTTATGTTTTTATGTTATTATTGTTAATGAGTTTCTTTATGTTTATGATTAATTGATTTATATATCTGTATTTTTTCACGGTGGGGCCATAAATGTTTACAATTGTTCAATCTGGCTAGACCACTTATGGAAGATATAATGCCCTTTTTCATTTCTTATTACAGTCTTTATTTTAAAATCTAGACTGTCTGATATAAGTAGGACTACTCTGGCTTTCTTTTGGTGACCATTAGCATGATAGATGGTTCTACATGCCCTTACTTTCAATCTAAAGGTGTCTTTAGGTCTAAATAGGTCTCTTGTAAACAGCATATAGATGGATCTTATTTTTTTATCCATTCTGTTACCCTATGTCTTTTGATTGGAGCTTTTAGTCCATTGACATTTAGAGTGAGTACTGAAAAAAATGAATTTATTGCCATTGTGTTGCCTGTAGAGGTGGAGTTTCTGGTGATGCTTATTGGTCCTTCCTAGTCTTTGTTGTTTTTGGTCTTTTATGTTTTGTTTTGTCTTTTCTCCCCTCAGAGAGTTCCCTCTAAAATTTCTTGCAGGATTGGTTTATTGGTCATGAACTCCTTTAGTTTTTATTTGTCTGGGAAACTTTCTATCTCTCTTCTATGTTGAATGATAGCCTTGCTGGATAAAGAACTCTTGGCTGCATATTATTCTAATTCAGCACATTGAATATATCTTGTCACTCCTTTCTGGCCTGCCAAGTTTTTGTGGGTGGGTCTACTGCAAACCTGATCTGTCTTCCCTTATAGGTTAAGAACTTTTTTTTTCCTTGCTACTTTCATAATTATTTCCTTGTCTGTCTATTTTGTGAATTTGACTATGATATGCCTTGTTGTAGTTGACTTCTGTTGAATCTAATGGGAGTTCTCTGTGCTTCCTGGATTTTGATATCTGTGTCTTTTCTCAGCTTAGGAAAGTTTTCTGCTAAGATTTGCTCACATAAAACTTCTATTCCTATTTCTCTTTCTCTATTTTCTGGAACTCCTATGGTTCAGATTTTATTCCTTTTTAATGAGTCACTGAGTTCTCCAATTCTTATATTGTGCACTTTTGTCTCAGTTTCTTTTTTTTCTGCTTCATTATTTTCCTTAATTTTGCCTTCTATATCTCTGATTATCTACTCTGATTCATCCACCCTTTTCACCATAGCATCCATTCAAGATGCATTTCAGTTATAGTATTTTAAATTTAGTCCTGACTAGATTTTTACATCTTTTAGCTCTGCAAATAGGGATTCTATGTTTTTGTCATTCTTATTATCATAATTCTAAATTCTAGTTCAGACATCTTGCTTATATCTGTGTTGATTAAGTCCCTAGATGTCATTTCTTCTTGTTCTTTCTTTTGGGGTGAATTCCTTCTTTTTGTCATTTTGTAGGAAGAAAAATAACTAATGAAATAAAAGATTAAAATTTTAAAAATTTTAAAAACACAAAAAACATCAACAAAAGGACTTTAAATCCTAGGTGTGTTTTTGTCTGTTTGTTGAAAGAAGCTTGATAGAATAAAGGGAAAGAAAAGAAAAGAAAGAAAAGAGAAAAAAGTAAGAAAACATTTAAAAATTTTAAAAATTGTATACAATAGAATAGAATAAAATAAAATGAAGAAAGTAAAATAGAATTTAAAAATTTACCAAAAAATTAAAAAATATTTTTTATAAAAACAGAAAATAAAAATAGGGTTTTTTTCTTTCTGTATCCACAAATAAAAGGAAAGCAAAAGAAAAAGAAAGAAAGAAATGGATCAGCAAACAATGAAATTCGAATAAAATTACATCCAATTTCCCCTAGAAGTCAAACTATGAGGCACTTGATAGTCTGTACACTAAGCAGATGGAGACTTGTGGTTATCCTCTAGGCTTTTTTGGCAGAATTGGATGGGGCTTGGTGTAATAGCTCCGTTTTCCACTAGGTGATGCCACTTAGCTTACTGGGATGGATGGTTGAAGCACATGGATGCATGGATGCCCAGGCGAGGGAGATGTGAAAATGGAGTCACCCAGCTTCCCAGAGTTTAGCATCAGAACTCTGTGGTCTCACCTACCAGGCACCCGTCCTTTGACTCCAGCTTCCAACCACTCCCCACTTCTACACTGTCTGCAACCAAGCCATTAGCCTGTCAGGTGGCACTTCTTTCCCAAATTTTATCTCAGAAGGGGCTTTGTTTCCAAACCCCTCACTTCTGAGTCTTCTTTAGCTTGGGTCAACTTTGACCCTCTGGGGAAAGGTCTCCTCAAGCAATGGCCAAGTGTCATCTTGCCACTGGGAACACTTGAAACAACCACACTGTTGCAGAAACCCAGAGACAGTATCCAGGTGCCAGCCCACCCTAGAAAAAGTTTACACTATTATGTAGCAGATGCCATTCATGGACTGTGGCAAATCACAACACGCAACGGCCACCAGGCTTCACCGGACATTAGCATCCTTATTCCAATACTAGCAAATGTGGCTATTCTCTGGGGTCTGATGGGATCTTATCCCATGGGGAGGTCACATGGTCTCTACCAAATGTCCTCCCACAGATGTACTGTCTCTCTCCATATGGACCAAGGGCCCTTCAGACCTTGCTGTCTTCTCCTGGGGATTTGTCCTTCCCACCAGAGCATTATCAGGTATCAAACTGCAGAATTTCCTACTGTGGGCTCCCCTATTTATAGAGTCCTAATTGAAACCGTTTCTTCTCTCCTTTCTCCTTTTCTTATTCAGACCCTTGTGGGTGCTTCCACTCTTTCTCTTTCTCCCCTGCAGCTTTCAAGGGGAGTGCTTTTCCTACTCTCCCTCTTTCCCCCCATCTCTCTCCTCTTTCCACAAACAAAATACCTCCCTACCCACCACGGCTTCTCTCTCCCCCGGTTGCCTTGTCTGTACCGCGTACCTGCTGAGTTCTGTTGCTCAAATTATGCAGATTGTTGTTTAATCCTCAGATCAATTTACTAGGTGTGCAAAATAGTTTATTGCTGACCTAGTTGCATTTCAGGGATGAGAGAAGCAGAGAACATCCATGCTTATCTGCCATCTTGGCCCCTCCTCCTTAACAGTTTTCTTAAGGAAGAGAAATACACGGGGAAAAAATGTAAATAAATAAAAGATCATTGTGTTGTAATTTTTAAAGGCTGTCTCCCTGGCAGGATATTCAGATCCAAGAGGAGAGAATAGGTGGAATCTGTCAAAAGCCAATGGGCCAGTAAAAAGTTTTGCTTTTGTGAAATCTTGAATTGATTTTGATATAATGAGGAATTGATGATGAAGTACCCATGACCTTATTGCATCCTTATTTCTTTGAGCCTTTTCTCCTTCAGCTCTTCCACATCTCCAACATTCTCAGTCTTTAATTCTCCAGTGTCAGGTTCCCCCACAGCCCCAGAGATTAAAAGCTTCTCCTTGTCTTGGGGGAAAAAATCCATTGCTACCTATACATTATTCGATCATAATAGACATATTTTGCCCTTCTATTTAATTGGAACTAGCAGTTGATAATACTTGCTTTTACTTTTGCACCAGTGTTTTGTTTCTTAATGCATTTAATCTGGTCTTTGTCCCAGCCATTACCATTGGACTAAACGTTCTCAATATTTATCAATTATCCCTCTAAATCTGATAATCTTATCTTTGTCTTTTTAAAGATGATGCTTCTCTTTTATCTAATACCATTTGTTGGATGAGGAACACTTATTTTCAATTCCTGACATCTCCTTCCTATGAAGAGCCCCATGAAGAGGGCTCAATTAATACAACCCTGAGCTTCAATCTGAGACTGGGGGAGTGACGTGACTTATCTGACTCATAAATTTGAAAGGGAAAACGAGACCCATTGAGCTCATGTCCACCTGTTTCTTCCTGGTAATGAATCTACTGCAGAGAGCATGTGTTCTCTGCTTCTCCTTGGCTAAGGCTTATACATTTATGTAGCCACATCAGCCAATGCAGATATAGAATTGACTGGTGACAGATTAAATACCATTTGTCTCTGCATTAATAAGGCTCTTATTTTTCTTTTTTTCTTTGCTCTTTGTTTTATTTGTTAATTAATTCAATGTCTATATATATAAGAAAACCCCAATAACATTTTGTCCATGAAACTGTCTCCTCCCATGGCTTCTGGTACATATTTCAGTTTTTCCTCCCACCTCTCTGATGGTCCTTCCTTTTTTGTTATTTTAATAGCTTTTAATAATTCCTTTATTTTCCTCCTCACAAAAATTTTATGTTGAATTTACTGTTTCTCCTTTTTTTCCTCTACTCCCAACACATACATCACACACACACATATATACACATATATACAAACACATATATAAATACATATACATATACACACACACATATTCTGATTGCACACAGAGAGGAAGCTCAATATGTTTTTCTTGCATTGAATACATTTTCAGACTGTTCCTCATTAATGTTCATGTTTTGTGATTAGAAATTACCATTATACCAGGCATTCCACATCAAAAAATCAAGTGATCTCAGACATCTGTAATTTAATTCACTGTATCCAAGCATTTGCTAATAACTGATTTTGTACAATGATTAACTTTCAGAGCTTTCTGTATTCTCAATTAAATAATTATCAATAAATTTCCAAATATTTATGGAAAATCTACTATGTGCCAGCCACAATAGTAGATGAACAAAAGAGTAATGTACAAAACAGACACAAATTCTATTATCAGAGAGATTACAGTTTAGAGGAGAAGAAAAACACTAAAATCCATAATTACAAAATGTGGCAAGTGGTATGGGGAGGGGAAATGTGCTTTTATTAAAAAAAAAAAAAAAGTAACTGATTTACATTGGTAGATTAGGAAATGCCTGCTGGGGAAGTGACATTTGACCTGAAAACTGAAGAATGATTGGATTGTAAGAGAGTAGGAAGAAATTGTAATTCTTAGAATGAGATCATAGATGTTTGTTTTATTGTTCTTCATAAGGGACATACATGTAGTATATATTCAAGTTATAAAACTTGCAAAATAAAAAGAAGCTTATATGCAAGCTTTTTATACAATTATAGGATAGATGGTATCCATTAAAAGTATACGTTTTTAGGGGCACCTGGGTGGCTCATCCAGTTGGGCAACTAACTCTGGATTTCAGCTCAGGTCATGGTCCCAAGATCACAGAATCAAGCCCCTAGGCATGGAGACTTCTTAAGATTCTCTCTCTCTCCCTCCCTCTCTCCCTCTGCCCTTTCCCCAATCTCTCTTTCTCTAAGAAAAAAAAAAGGAGAATATAGAATAAAAAGTGTAAGGTTGTATACGTACACATTCATGTACCCACATGCACACACATGTTTCCTATAGGAACCCAATGAGCTTAATAGCTAGAATGAAATTAGTCAAAGACTCTTGGTATTCAGACTTAAAAATTGGAATCTCTGCCAGCTGAGAAGTTTTAAACTGGACTTGCAACAAAATATGCAACATATATGGTGTTGATGTCACCTTGTAGCAACTCCTTTGAAAATGGATTTATAGTAGGAAGCTAACTCCAAATGCATTGATTCTCAATGTTACTACCTCAAAGTGAAAATTATGGAGATGATGAAGACAACTACAGTCTCATGAGGTGGAGCATGAGCACTGTGTTCAGATAGGCCTAAAATTATATCTCAGATATGATTTCTCTTTCCTCATAAAATTGGACTCTAAATTTAAAGAAATATTTATGGTATTCTGGATGCAACCCCTAGACAATACTCTTGGTAGGTCCCAGAACAGCACGTCCTAATGTAATCTCCGTGTCACCTGTCAGGTACAGCCATGGAGTCCTGGGGGGATGCCTCACAGTTGCTACGTGGAGCATTTTATGTCTTAAAGCATCAGCTTAATTATTCACAGCATTATCATTGCTTCCCTGCGAGATTGTTTTCTCAAGTTTAAGTTATGAAGGCTTTCGACAAATGGCAAAATTATTGTTGTGCAACATACTTAATGATATTTGTTGGGTTTAAATGAAGACCAAGAGAATGTGTGTCAAATAGACAATTAGGTAAATATCAAGCTCAATATATATTTTGTGAATTTAGCTTTCTAATGAACATGCACACTTGTTCACAGACATAAAACAAGTAGTAGATGCATTTCTTATATTCATTAAATTGCTATTTCTAATTTTTTAACCAGGCAGTGATTTTGGTGGCCACGCAAGCAATGTCTGACATTATGTGCATAGGAAGTGTCTTAGACATTGGCAAAGAGAAGCCAGGTTTCTATCTGGATGTCACAGTCCTCAGTAGCTCAGACCAGAGCTTATTCCTAACAGGACTGTGCTCAGAAAGTATGGCTCATTTCCCATAACACTAGTTAAGTTTCAAATACACAGTTTAGAATGAAAAATGAATAAACAAATTGGACCTGCCAGAGCCCACATCACCAGTCACAGCAGCAGAGAAGAACAAAGAGGAAAAGCTAATGTGCTCTTGTCCCATTCCAGGGCCATGCATATGGTTTAGGAAAAGTCTTTTTGCCTCCATTTAACCGCCATAAAGCCTGATGTTGTAGTTCTGGTGGAGAGGGGAGACGCACCCTCATGCAAGGAATCCGACAGTAAAGGACTGCCCCCAAACATCCCTCAGCTCACTCTGTGCTCCTTCAGAGCAGGACCGCATAGAGACCGTTGACGATGCCACATGCTACACTCATGCTGTGCTTTGGTGGGCACGATTTGTTTTCCTGTTAGACAGAAATTCACTAGGGACATAAGTGAGACTGCCACACTCATTCCATTTGTGTGCTGAGCTAGATCAGAATGCGAAGGTGGTGAGGTGGCGTTGCACAAAGAAATAGTTGCAGGATCACTCCGCCTCCTTTCTTGGCTGAATTATGGGGCGTGGCCAAGGCAGGCATCCTTCTCATTTCTTGTTAGGAAGAAAGCCTCAACAAACACCAGAAAAAAAGAAAAGGAAGGAAGGAAGGAAGAGAGGAAGGAAGAAAACCCATTACAACTCTCAAATTTAGCTTTAAAATGCTTTTGGGAACTTCAGGGTGTTATTTTAAGCAGTACCACCCCACTGTGCAGATGAATACAGATTTTGATTCCTCCGTGTCTATCTAACACTTCTTCATAAAATACCTTCCCATGCTTCACCCCCAAGCATCCCCACAGCCTCCCCCCAAAGGGCAATTAAACCCCATTACCCTTCAGCAGGACCACTCAGGCACGACTGACACTGACAGCCTGTGAAATTGTCGTCAGGTAATCACCATCAAAGTGACTCAGCTTCTGTCAAGAGCAGCCCGCAGAATTCAGCCTGGAGCCCCGAAAGCTGCTCTAGGACTCTCAGGAATCCAGGCCACTTGGTGAGAACACTGCCTCCGGGTTTTTCCTAGTGATCAGTGGTGACTAGAGAAGAAAGCCTTCTGGGATGTCCCTCGGGGGATGGAAGCCGCTTGTCTAGTCATCCCCAGTATCTAACTGCCACCAGAATGGGAGCCCTTAATGTGGACGACTTCCAGGACCCTAGAGGGAATCCAAGTGTTACTGTCATTTACATATCATTAAAGAAAACCCCACGGGAAACCACTAGATGCTATCAAATCACCCGGAATGAGTCGTGAATGTCCTGTGGCAAATCCTAGCCTTGTCACCTTGTCAGTCTCTTCTCTCAGACCACCAGGCCTGAAGGGCCTAGTTAAGGGCCCCCTTCCCCAAGTACCGTATGTTCTGTTCAGTGTTCCTTCCTCACCACCGACTTTGTGAGGTGCCAGGACAGTTTCCATAAGTCACGTCAGCCTATTAACCTTTAGAATATTGGCATTTTCCAGTCTTGGAGGTAAATGAATCTTGTAAGATGAGAGGAGACAATCTGCAGTGTGCAGCTCAGAGAGCAGCATTTGAAGGCTTCCAGCCTGGCTCAGAAAGGGCAACCACCTTTAGCCTCCCTCAGCACATTTCAACAGGCCACCAACAGGAAAAGACTTAAAGTTTCACCTTTTTTTCTCATCTCAGACAGGCACAGAGAAGTGGATCAATAGGGTACAATTAACAAATATTCCTTGAACACTTGCTGTGGCTAAGTTTTCCATGGAGGAAGGAAAAAGGGAAGTTGTAAAGGAATTCTTCCCACAAAATTAAGTAGGGGAAAGGGGAAAAAATAAAAGTAAAAACATACTGGTTTGCATGTTTATATTTAATGAAATCTATGGTCTTTATATCAGCAATAAGTTAATTTTTAGGAATTCATGGTTTATAAATATTTAGAGAAAAAGATATACGGTAAACATTATCCAGCTCATAGACTAAAAAGGTAAAATGGACCCTAGAGATTACCTTGATTAAACTTTTCTGTTTACCAATAAGAGAAACAAGAGCTCTGGGAGGTAAGTGGCTAAGAGCTGGTGCGCTGTAGGGGAAACACCAAGTAGCCACGTCTTTGACTAGCGAGTAAGTGGATGGGCACAAAAATTAACCAGAAAGTTAGCATCAGACAAAGAATTGGAATGTCACTGGATTCCCAAGTCTGTTTGTTTTCTTCCCCTATTTCTAGATAGAAGTTATTTGACTTATTTATGCAGATAAAATATCGGGGAACCACTATAGTAGTAAAATATTTATTTGTAGACGATAGATAAAAAGACAATTAAAGAGAGAAAGGGAAGTAACAAATAGGCACTATAAAATCTGACTAACTCAGAATACAGGGAAGAGGAGCAAGAAGAACTGTCCCATTTGGGTGAAAACTGTTTTATACACTTTATGTACAGAAATACGGCTTATAGCATTGTCTTAGAGAGCTACTTCCACATCAACTTGAATGAAAACGAGCAGTATAACATGAGGATGTGTCTTCTAGAAAGGTATGTGGTGGGGATGTTATTTTGAAAACCTTTCAGGTATATCATCTCTTCTTGATACAGATTTTACCTTTTCCTTAAGCTTTGTATCATTCAGGGTAGGCCAAGAGAGTGCCTAAAAGAGGAAAGAAGAAAGATGTAGTATAGTCATCGTTATCTACTTCAAAGGAAGAAAAACGAGGTGGAAAAAAACTTACTTTGGTGAGAGTGGTTTTAGAGTTTTAGAGTGGTAGGGCCTGCAGAGGAAAAGAATGGCCAGATTCTCCAGCTCATAGTGTAGAGGGGGGAGCTGGTAGAGGATGAAGCACTGAGGGGTACATACAGCACAGGTAGGGATGGAAGAATCCAAACCCCCCCGCCCCCCGCACTGCTCTGCACACAAACCAGAGGGAACTACATCTTATGGAAGCACAGTACGGAATTCAACATGGTGTGATACTCTCTCCATGAGGTCACTGTGGCTCAGCAGGTGCCTGAGTGCCATCTCCCTGAGCCATGCACACTGCAGATGAATATGTACAAACGCATGAAGGGTGTGTGTGTGTGTGTGTGTGTGTGTGTGTGTGTGTGTATGTATGTAGCACAGGTATGCATTGGACTCATAGGTAGTGAGAAATTAATAGACTGGAGTCGACCTTGAGTAAAGACAAGGTTGGCATCCTCAAGAGGCCTCTGAAATGCCTCCTTACTCATATGCAAGCCCTTCTATTCAGATTTTTCTCTGGACCTCCCCTTATTTGGTTAAGAGAAAACTGTCTCTGCCTTAAGAACACTGCCTCTAAGTGGCGGTGGTTTTCCCTTCCACCTTCTTCACATTACTGTCTTTGGAGGTGTGGTAGGTGTTCTTGGTCCTCCAATCCTCTTAAAAATCCATTCCATCTGATACACCACTCACACGGTGAAGCGTGTCAGTGTCTCCATATTCCTTATCACAGTGATCCACAGACTCATGACAGTGGGGAGATGAGTGTCACTCCTATTTATTTTGTGAAACTTAACATGCTGATTCACTGACACTCGCACAAATATACTTGGGTCATAACTGGTACTTCCGTTTCTACTTCGGTACACAAGGAAGCTTCCAATATGCTTGCCATTTAATTCTTTGATTTTTCCTTGATTTACTCTTCACTGGCCTGTTCTTCTATGTCTCCCAGTTGCTCCTGCAAATACTAGAAGTTATCTTTGACTTTTTTTATTCACTCCTACTGTCCAGGCAGCTTGTTGGGTATCTACCTCACTTCCAAGGAGGTGTTTCAGCAGGTGTTTCCTGGGATGGAAATAGGGGAACATTCTGATTCTCTGAGCCAAACTGCACATCCCTGACCACAGTAATTGGTTCAGAAATGGGAACATGACCTATAAGACTCAAGCAATGTAAGGAGATGTTTGTGGAGAAAGCATCTTTCTTGATCATCTCAGAAAACTCTCAATGAAGCTCTTACTCTTTCACTGGCCAATGTCATGTGAAGATTTGCTATTTGGACCTGATCTGGCCAGTTCTGCTATAACGCTATATACTTCTAGAACAAAGCATATTTGAAATTAGATGAGCAAATAAATCTCTTTCTCTATTCTACTGATCCACTAAGCTGAGGAATGGTCTGGGCAAAGGAGAGGCCGGAATTATCAAAATAAATAAATAATCAAAGCTCTGATTAGCCAAGACACACCAGTAAATTTTCAAAAGGGGTCCATTTGTTTCTCTAACTGTGATTGGAAAATTTAGTAAGCAACAGATAAATGACAATTTTTTTAGTGTCTTAGAGTTTATTTATTTATTTTGAGAGAGAGAGAGAGAGAGAGAGAGAGAGTGCAGGCACATGAGAGAGGGAGGGGTAGAGAGAGGGAGAGGGAGAATCTCAAGCAGACTCTGCACCAACAGCACAGAGCCTGTCAGTGCAGAGCCTGATGAGGGGCAAGATCATAACCGGAGCGGAAGTCCATCACTTAACCAACGGAGCCACCCAGGCCCCCCAGTGACATTTCCTTTAAAACCTTATGGTCACCTGCAAACTTTGTGTCAACCACTAGAAGGCTTGTTATGTCATCACAGCTGGCACTGATCCTAACTGATATATACGCTTGTAAGCCCTGGTAAGACGCTGGATTCTATTCTTCATGCGAAAGGGGAAAGCCACAGGAAGGTTTAAAAGACAAAACAAAACAAATGAAATAAGCATTTTTCTAACTTTTCTCAGTGACTATCCACAAAATTCAAGTCTCCAAAAAGTTTTCTAACTAAAAACTGGGCCCTGATCTATAGACAAATACACCCTAAAAGGCTATATTCACAGAAAATGACCATAGCGTTTGCCATATGATTTCTTTATGCACTATGGGTCCGCCTGCATTTACTTTTGTTTTTCCTTGATAATCACTTAAGTAATAATTGATTCAGAAACACAGCAAAGGGAACTTTCAGATAGTCTTTGTGTTTATAGCATCACTCAAATTAATTGTATATTGCTCTGGATCTTTCTTTAAAATTTTTTAAATGTTTTATTTATTTTTGAGAGAGAGAGAGACAGAGCATGAGCAGGGAGAAGGGCAGAGAGAGAGGGAGACACAGAATCAGATGCAGGCTCTAGGCCTTGAGCTGTCAGCACAGAGCCTGACACTAGGCTTGAACTCATGAACTGTGAGATCATGACCTGAGCTGAAGTAAGATGCTCAACAGACTGAGCCGCCCAGGTGCCCTGACTCTTTATTTAAAGTAGGCCCTCACACTGTTTATTGTTCCTACCTTGGGCCAACTTCATGGACGAACACCTGTGTGGTCACACCAGCTGCAGGCTGGACAGGGCCCTGCACTTGGTTTAATGTTCTTTTGTTGCCATTTGCAATTCTTAATAAAATTTGAGAAAATCCATAGTGTCCTTTGCCTTGGGCCCCCTAAATCATGTAGCCAATCCTGCTCCTCCTTAGGTGCCATTGTGCACGTGCAAGTGTGCACACACGCACACACAATTACATAATTATTAAACAGTAACAAAAATACCTAAGGTTCCATCGGTTTATTCCTGTGATGCACTAGATAGTATACTTAGCACTTTATATACATTATCTTATTTAATTTTTATAACAACTGTGTGGGGAAAGACTTATTATTCCTATGTACAAGATAAGGAAAGATTAAGTCATTTTTTACACAGATTTGCCCAACTTGTAAGAAACTAGACTAGGATTTGAATTAAAAGATTCTAACCTTTAACTGCTATGTTATATGATAGACATTTTTTAATAGACTTTAGATTCTGTGTTTAACAAAAAGTTAGGGGCAGAAGAAAGAATATGTTCCACCTAGTTCTGCTTTCTGGTATAAACTGGCATCACCGTTCTAGATCAGAGCCATATCAGGTGGTCCATATTGAGTATTAAAAGTCAGTGAGAATAATGACCTTTCTTGAGTAAAACATATGGACATGTGGCTTCAGTAAGAGAAGCAAATTTATTTTAAATTATACTCTACTAATATTCTATAAGGCAGCTATGGAAACTAAAATATATGCACAATATTCCCCTTAATCTCCTTAAATATCAAATTCTGACTCACCCAGTTGTTTAACATTCATAACGTAATGTTACAGGAGTTACAGATGAATTATTAATCAGAATCTGGAAAAAAATATAATTACATATTTATAAAAGTCACCCCTATCTTTGGTTCGACACTCACTGAGAAGAAAAGGAAGCTGAACCTCAGCTCGGAGGAGCCAGCTGCCAGCCCTTTTCACTGCAGCAAGAAGCAATTACAGATGTGATGCCTTTTAAATATGCTTAAAATGCGACTTTCAAAAATATTTTAGTATTTCTAAAATATAAGCTGAGAAGTATTAATAAATTCTGGTGTTACTGATACCAATCGGTTGGTAAAAAACAAAGACCATTTATCCATTTAAAAAAAAGGAGTTTGGGGCACCTGGGGGGCTCAGTTGGTTAAACATCCATCTCTTGATTTGGGCTCAGGTTATGATCTCACGGTTTGTGAGATCCAGCCCTGCATCAGGCTCTGTGCTGATGGTGTGGATCCTGCTTGGGATTGTCTGTCTCCTTCTCTCTCTGTCCCTCCCCTGCTTTCTCTCTCTCTCTCTCTCTCTCTCTCTCTCTCTCTCTTTCTGTTTCTCTCAAAAATAAATATCTTTAAAAAATAAAACAGGTTAATTTCTGTGAATGTCTAAGGTTGATGTCACTTAACACAGGGTACATTTGTCTTCTCTTTTTGGGCACTAAGACAAGGCAAAACACTCTCTAATTAAAGATGAATGATCTTTTGCCCCTGCTCTGTCACCTTCTACTTTAAGATACTCCTTTCAAATCACTGCTTCCTCTGCTTCTTACTTTCAGGAGATGAACCACACTTATTCTAGTAATAACTCATTTCACTTTCTACTTTAATAATATAAATATCCCAATGAATTCCATTTTCCTATATTATTGCATAGCAGCAAAAAAATTCCATTGCATTTATCTTCAAACTATTCATGTTTCTTATGATCAGATTTGTCCTTTTGGGGGATTTTTTTTTTTAATTTTTGATTACATTTTCCCATTCACAATAAATCACATCAAGATGATTTTCAGTTTCCCTAATATACAGTCATGATGTTAATCTCCCCTTGTTTGAATCACATGGCAAATGAATCCCAGACTCCCAAAATACTTTCAGAAGCACCTTTCTTAAGATTTCCCTGCTCCCATCCTTCCTTAACAAACACTGGGGCACTGGGGGTGCCAGATGGCTCTCCTAAGTTTCCTTTTACTGTTGTGTCACATTTTTATGCTTTTCTGTGGTTTTGATCTCTGTTCCATGGAGGAAGAAAAATAATTTTCCTTCTCCCTTTCTCAGTTCTTGGCTGGGACCCTGGCAATACAGAACAGATTAACAAAAGAAAACCAGAAGCTTATTAACATGTGTACCTCATGTGTACATGAGAGATGCCCAAGGAAAAATGAGTAAGCCAATGAGGTAACCTTAGAATTCAGGCTTAAGTAGCATGCTAGGAAAAGGGAAAAGAGACCTTCTAAAATGGCAATGTAGGTCTCTTCAGGGTATATGAGTTTTAGGAAAAATGAATGAGTCTTTTGAAAAACAGATGAGAGGTGTGACAGTTTGTGACAGTGTCTGGGTGTGGTGTCAACTTCTATTTTTCTCTTCTGTGATGAAAGACAATGTTGGTGAAACTCCTGTGGAGGAGACAATTGAGTTCCTTTTGGAAGTTCCTTTTGTCTTTAGTCAGGTAAGGGAGTTCAGAGAAAGCTTCTCTCTGCATTTGCTGTTTTTCAAGTGCCTCCACGTCAGTCATCAGGGTACCGAAGGGCTGGATTTGGGGATGGCATACCCGGGACTCCCGGTTGTATTCTGGGGCAGCATATTCTGTGACCCTTCAGTTCCTATCACAGCCTCACACATAGTAGTAAATATTTGTTTTAAAGTGCTGAAGAAAATGTACATTGCAGGGAATTGTGGGGAGGTATTATTAGCGTAGGAGGGACTCTTGTCCATTGCCCAGTGCATTGAACCACTGCAGCGTTCGGACACACTGCATTTGATAAAGAAACTCCTAATGATTATTTGAAGATTCTTACCACAGCTGAATAACATTTCCAGCCTTTGGTCTGGTTGTACATGCCATGGGGTCAGTCAGCTAACCAGGGCTGAGGCTACTGTGACTCCAGGACAATGTTTATACTAAGCATTTGAGAAAACATCTTTAACAGCTTCTTTTCTGAGTCCTGGCTTCATTTTACAAAAGGTGATATTAGAATAAATGCCAACAAAGTCAGTTCCCAAATAAGTTGGGTTCGTGACATGGTATTCAATTACTGTAGTTTGACTCTTAGGTCTTTCCTTGGAATAATGTAAGGTAATCTATAAACTGTTTCTTTACTTATAACACCAATCACCTTACAAAAGCTCTACCTGATGATTCCTTTAGGAAAGAATCCTTGCTGAAGCCTGGCACTTATCCTTCATCCTTGCAAGATAAGCACAAGGGGCTTTGCTCTTTAAAATATTCTTCATATTATGGCACACAGGTGGTCCTCATGCTCTAAACGTTATCTGGGACATCCAGAAATGTTGAGAATCTATGGATTCATGAACAGAGTTTTAAACGAGTGTTTTCCTGGTAACAAATAATTTTGTTAACCTGTAATTTTCAGAGCTTCAAATGCATGTGTGCCATAATATAAGGTTCATATATATGGTAAACTCCTAGTAATGTAACAACACTTGGGGAAGATGGAAAATATGAAAACTTTATTATTTGCACCCATGAAACAACACGTTTTCACAATAACAAAATGACATCTAAGCTTGTGTGCATTATGTCATTCTGCATCTACTATATGCACATTGGTGCGCATTCTTTAAGAATTCTTTGCTCATGGTAATTTCTTTCTACTTACAAAGTTTTATAAAAAACTAAATTTCTGTTAGGCTATTATTATATTATGCAAAAAAAAATGTCCAAACATATTTGCATGGGTCTGGAGTATATGAGGCAAAATACAGGCGACAAAGCATTCTCGAAATTCTTTCTTTGAGACCTGTGGGAGGAGGCTCCTTGAAAGTAAAGTCAGGACCTTCAGAAAAGGTAAAACTGGGACAGAGTCATATAAACTTTCAATCAGAACTACACCATATATATTAGAATTCAAGAAAAAGGAAGACGCGGGTCCAGATTAAGCCTCACATCTAAAGTTTCAAGGACAGATGTTTTCAAGGGCAGGTGCTAATTTTCCTATCTGAGCTACTTCTGATGTGGGCAACCATCAATTCTTGAAGTGAATATCAACAGGAATTGATTTATTTGATGACAGTTAATGATTACCTATAATGCCAAGAGGACAGCTAGTGTAGCATAAGTTTAGAGAGATATATATATAAACACAGAAACTAAATATTCAGATGAAACCTACTACTACTTTGGAAAATAGACTAGAACAGTCTGAATATTCCAAACAAACAAACAAACAAACAAAAAGCCCACCCCAAAACAAAACCCTCTCATTAGTAAAAGAAGTATTTCTCTTTCATATTCATTTAAAATTTGGAACATCCTGTAATTATTCTGAATTATTCTGACTGGTGAAATGTGTTGACAAATCAGTACCCTCACTTTATTTAAATGACCTAATAATCTGTCATTTGTATTTTACGAAATGGAAAGAGAATTTAACATCTCACCAGTTTAACCATGGATCCAGATTCCTTTATGTGCCAGTAATTTTGATAATATTTGCTCATAGAAAACAAATATAAAGCTTGTCCTTGCAGGATCTATAAACTCATTTATATGAATAATCACCAACAGATTATGACTGTGATGTAGCTTCACAAATCCATGGGGTATAAAACTGAACAGAGAAATTAAATAAATCACAATAGCCCAATTCAAACTAAGCCAATTGTTCTTCTCACTGCATTTTACATTAAACGGCACAAGGTCATTTGACGCACCCTGAAGGTTGCCTGAATTACCCAAGTAATAACTACTGAATTCCTTGCCTTCTTTTAGCAAAGTTAGCTGCTGAAGTGGCCACGCTTGAGACATCCATTTGATTTTGATTTAACATAGTCCCTTAACAAGGCTGCAGAATGACCCAATCTGACAAATCCACCATTAGAGGAAAGATAGCCCATTGACAGATCCTGCTGGAGGAGTGGCTTATTTTCATATCTGTTAACAGCACACAGCTGTAACTTCCAATATTCTTGCCAGACCTCATATTCTACATGTCTTGTTATAGAAACAGAATCATTATAGCCGAAAGGATCCCTATGAATACAATCCAATTCTAGGTGCCTGGTATTTTGGACTCCAAGGTAAAAAATGAATGTGTTTTCTATACATCATGCTATAGTGCAAAGTTAGAGCTCTGATTCCATTGGGGTTTTTCCCATCACTCACTCCATGCTGTAGTTAAAGGAAAGGATTAGCTAAGAGTAATTTCTGTAGCAAAAAGGTCTGTCTCTAAAACTTGTTCATCTTTTGCCTCTTACACTGTTCCAACACAAAACAATTCCTAGTAACAAAGCTAGAGCCTCTACTATTGAAAAACACATCACTCAGAAGTCAGACATATCACAGCTCTTCTTTAAGTCTCTTGAGAATTTTGCTGAACATGAAATTTTAGTTACTTTTGCTTTCTAGCTCATCCGTTTTCAATCTGAGCTTTTAACAATTCCTGAATAGATGATAAATGATAAGATTAACCCCAAACTTATTTTCTTTTCCAAGGTCATTCTCAAATTCTACATTCAGTCTTATGATGGCCAACTACATCTTCAACTGGATTGGCTTCTCCATGAAGTTTATTCACCCTGTTGTGAACAGAGGGTCATATCAAATAATCTCAGTTAATAGCAACTAATCACCACCTTTCATGAAGCTCCTACTTTGGCTCACAGAGTTGCTGCCATAACTGAATAAAGCAATGTTAAATTGGCCAGTACACATGTGAAAAGCGGGTTTATATTTCTGCTAACAGGCATAGACAAGATCAAGCACCCAGGAAGTTAAAAATATCACTAAAAAAAAAGAAAAATTCAGGGCACTTGGGTGGCTCAGATGGTTGAGCATCCAACTTCAGTTCAGGGCATAATCTCATGGTTTGTGGGTCCAACCCCCACCTTGGGCTCTTTGCTGACAGCTCAGAACCTGAAGCCTGCTTCAGATTCTGTGTGTGTGTGTGTGTGTCTCTCTCTCTCTCTGTCACTCCCCCACTCATGCTCTTTCTTTCCTTCTCTCTCAAAAATAAACATTTAAAAAAAAAGAAAAATTCAACAAACCATAATGGTAATCAATTTAATCAAAAAAACCACATTAAGTTATTTTCTTCATTCATTTATTTAAGAATTCATTCACCCAAGAAATGTTTACTGAACACCTACTTTGTATCACTTTATAGGTGCTAAGGACAAAGCAAAAAAAAAAAAAAAGTCACAACCTTTGCCTTTTTAGAATTTATGTCTTAGCAGAAAAAGACAGAATAAGCTGACTAAATAAATAAAATATTTCATATATCAGCTGGTAATCAGTGACATGCTAAAAACAAAGCAGGAAAGCAAAGTGTAGGACATAGGGTCAAGGAGGAAAAGGAGCAAGAAGGGACAAAGAAGGTCACAAGGGAAGGACCCAGTGGAAAGGGAACCATGAAGAAATATTGAACAGAGATGAAGGAACAGACATGAATATCAGGGACCATTCCAGGAAGAGAGGGTAGATGTATGTCTGGAGCCACGTGAGTCCGAGCAGGACTAGACAGAGATGAGGCAAGGGCAACAAAGCTGTAGACAGGCCAGGAGGGAGGAGCACAACTGTGCACAGCCCCGGACCTGGCCAGCCACGGTAGGCACCCTCAGGGAGGCTGGGCGCCATCGAGGGCTTCCGAGCAAAGGAACAACACCATCTGCCATGGGTGCCCGATGGCTGCTGGGATGAGAAAAGATTTGGCAGGACAAGAGCAGGACAGACAAGCCTTCCTGCTGTCCAGGACTGGCGGACAGAACTTTTTATCCGTCCTTTCCTAGTGAGAACTCTCAGCATCTGTTTCCTGATGCAGCAAAAACAAGTGTAGCTGTCGTGTCTTCCAAAGGGAAACTCCTCCACAAATACCAAGGCAACTTAGAGTGTGTTAAGAGTCATTCTGTCAGTGCAGCCAAGGCTCCCTCTGGGCCTGAATGTTTTGAGAGAGTTTCTTAATTGCATCTAATTAAAGAGCATGTAAACAATCTTAATTTGAGATGTCTCTGTGAAGATGGATTTTAATTATTTAATACTAAATTTAAAAACCCTCCCTTATAAGTGGAATTTTTTTCCCATACGAAAGATGAATGTAGCTACATTCTCTGGACTAGACATATGGTGAGGTAGTTTTATAATCAAGGAAAGAGAAGCAATTTAAATCTGACACATGTTTAGAATTCTGTAATATTGGCATTAAATGTTAAGCACCTTAAAATTCAGAATTACAGAAGAAAAAAAATTAAATATGTTTGGGTTTCAGGGAGGTTTCTTTAATCTACAAATCACCATAGGATTCCATTAAATAGAAAGCTCCCATAGTGAATTATTAATATATGGACATCAACATGTTTATAGAAATGTAGTTATACTTTAAAGACTGAGATTTCTATCCTGAGTTACTTGGGTTCATTACTAAGTTTCCTGAAGTCTATAAAATCCCTGAAATTATATGCAAAATTCTGTGGGTACATATGTGTGTATATACTTTTTCTGGAGTGATCATAGATTTCACCAGAGTTCAAAGAGGATTTTTACCCAACAAATTTAAGAACCATAGTATAGTCGCTATGAAGGAGATTGTAGAGTCTAAGCAAATATTTTAGTATTTAATCTGAAAAACTTTTTTAGGGTCTCCTAAGTGCAGAGTACTATAATTCTAATGCAATATCTAACTCCTCTAAAACTTATGAACTTCTCTAAAAGATAAATAAAACTTACATAAAACAATTCAGGGAAAAGGCAGGGAAGTGATCTGAGGAATTATCAGAAACCAAGTCATAGTAAGTAAAAGACCATGTAATACAGGAAATGGGAGAATTGCATGGGCCTCAAGTGCCAAAAGGATTCCCAGCTGGCATAGGAAACGAGTTTTTTCTTGCTCTCTCTCTCTTTCTCTCCTACTCTGCAATTCCATCTGCCAACTATCTCTAACAGGCTGGTAATTTTTGCCCCTCCAAACATTGGGTTATGATGGACCACCATGATGTTGATGCCAAATTCTTAATTCTCCAAGCTTCTAAGTCTCCACACTTAAGGAATCAAATTTGGCTTCTGGTTCTTTTAAGCATATGTCAGTTTTTTAAAGAAAGAGAATCTGATATTCGCAGCTTAGATTTTGAATCCTTCCTTGGTCCAAGAGGTAACATCATCTGGTATTAATCTGGCCACATGGGCTGATCCTTCTGTTTCAATCGAGAGCCCTAACTAATACAGATTTTGCTACTGAAAACAGTTCTAGCAAACAGAATCTTAAAAATGAGCTTTCTAAATTTGTTTGGGGGTTTCTAGAATTCCTATTCTGATTAGATTTGAAGACAAGAATGACTCTATTTCCAGTAGTAAAGATAGCCCTGATAGTTCATAGTGTAAGGTGGCAACAGACATATGGAAAATACCACCATTGGATATTCCTAATAGATACTCACAAGAGATGGGTTCTAAGTGACCATGTATTTGATAACTTAGGACATTTTTGCCAAATTAATAAATATTATGAGATTGGCTTGTTGCTCCTAATTGTGCTGGACAAATTAGGAAGAGAAAAAAGAAAAGGAGAAAAAGGATTTGAATTCCCAGCTACAGCACTGTATAAACGACCTATAAGTTTCTCTGTCTACCTTGAAAGACACCTTAATCTCCTATAGCTGCAGGACTGAGGTTGCTGAAAACTAAACCCAGAATCTTATTCTGTGAATGGCTGAATTACAACACAAATTGAATTCCTAATCTTAGAGGGTGTCTGCTGTTAAAATAAGGCATAGGGGCACCTGGTGGCTCAGCTGGTTAAGCAAATAACTCTTGGTTTAGGCTCAGGTCATGATCTCATGGTTCATGAGTTCAAGCCCCAGATTTGGCCTTGCACTGACAGGGTGGAGCTTGCTTGGAATTTTCACTCCCCTTCTGCTCCTCCTCAGCTTGTGCACTTGTACTCACACACACTCTCTCTCTGTCTCTCTCAAAATAAATAAATAAACATTAAAAAAAAGAAAAGAAAAAAATGAGGGCATGGATTGGAAAAGAATGGGACTCTGAAAATTAGCATAGAGATACATGGGAAAATCCTGATGAAGCTAAAGAAACAGAACCCCTAAATTTTGTTGAAGTGTCTTTGCCAGTAGAAGTAACCATTCAACCCCCATTTGAGGCAATTAACCTGGCTTTGCCTGAGGAAACTGAAATGGCTTTCCCTAAGGAATTGCCTTGCAAAATACTCAAGTTCACATCAGTACCCACACCCACACCTCCTCTTTGCTTCTAAACCTAAACTAAAATCAAGTGCCAGCAGGCCCAATAAGATTATATGTAAATCATGGGGTGCCTGGGTGGCTCAGTCGATTGAGCATCTGGCTTCGGCTCAGGTCCTGATCTCACGGTTTGTGGGTTTGAGCCCCATGTCGGGCTCTGTGCTGACAGCTAGCTCAGAGCCTGGAGTCTGCTTCAGATTCTGTACCTTCCTCTCTCTCTGACCCTCCCCTGCTTGTGCTGTCTCTCTCTGTCTCTCAAAAATAAAAAATAAAAATAAAAAAATAAAAGATTATATGTAAATCATGACCCATCAGGAGGTGAGCTATACTCTAAAGGAACTATATAAAGTTTCAAATTTATACAGACAGAAATCTGAGGAATATGTGAGAATGGATATTAATGGTGTGAGATGATAGTGCAACATAGAGTTTTATCGGGTCAAATGTATTAGTATGAGTCTACTAAGTGGAGATTCTGAATTTAACATTACAGTTTGATGGGTGAGAAATAATTCTAACAGTTTGGTTGATTAGTTGGCTGAAACATAACCTCAAAGATGACCTACAATACATAAAATAACATTTCAAAACTGCCATGGTGTATTGTAGAGAAAGGAATACAAATGCTTAGGGTGATTTGAATGTTAGAGTGGACTTACATTTAAGACCTGCTCACTCATCCTGGAAGAGTACAGAGGACACCATTTTCTCCATGACTGTGAGAAATAAATTTGTGAAAAAAGTTCCAGAATCCTTGAAGAGATATGTGGTTGTTATCTTTTCTTTCTTTAGGTTTTTGTTTGTTTGTTTGTTTCTGTTGTTTTAGATTAGGAATTACAATGACTACTCCTTCCACTGAACCAGAAATCTAAATTCAATAGGAATCATTGGAGCCTGGGATGGTAGGGGTCAAAAAGCAGCACTTAACTGCCAAAGGCAGGTGGGCATAGTCACCATAATTGACAGTAGAGTCAAACAGCAATCAGAATAATCTGACTCCTAGAGACCAATGGCTTGGTTAGCTGTTCTTGGTATTCCTAGAAGTAAAACAGATGTGCAGTCAATGAAATTCCTACTTCATCTGTATAAGAGGCAGAGTTCTAGGTCAAGTGAACAAAAGTCTAACTTGAATAATAAAAACAGAGAGTCACAATCTCTCAGTCAACCCTCTAGAGAATCCTGACTACTAGAAGGTTTTCCCACTTTGAGACAGTTTTATTATCTGTATTATATAGAGAAGGACACCAAGGCTCAGAAAATTTAAATACTTATACAAGTTTATATATTAAAGAATTCAGTAGCCATGGGATTTTAATGATGATCTGGAAACAAATTTAGATTCATAATCACTTAATTCTAATTGCAAGCAGAATGGCTCTCTAGGCATTCAATAGATAGTTGTAAAAAAAATGTCCAAGAATTTAAAAATAGCATCTAAAAATTAGGTTTGCATTAATAATATAACAATTATAAAATAATATTACTAATAATATACTAACAATAGAAATTAATAAAAACATAAAAACATCTACCTAATTTGGTAGATGGTTGGAGGCAGGAGGAGGGAGAGGGATGGCATATGATAACCACAAAGAATTTTAAGGTTAACGTTCTATCCTGAAGTGTGGCACATCAAGGCTCGGAATACCTTACCTTTTGTTCTTGCTACATATAATAAAGGAAAACAGAACAAGAAAATCACAATTTTAGAAAAGACCAGCTCCTTGTGGTACAGTTTTTCTACCAACCTACTGTTCTCACCTTTGATCTACACAGTAAGCTTTGAAGAATAGAAAAGAAAATGTTCTCACTTGAAAGTTTAAGATCATAAATCTTCTTTCCTTGTTCCAATTATAAATTTGTGAGGAAAAACCCATCATAGATTCTTGAGTGTGTCTACATCACTGTGAAACTAAGATTTAGGAAGGACTTTTTCTGACCAGTATTCTCCCAAAACATTATAGAATTAAAGTTTGTTGTAATAACAACAGTAATAAAAAATCATTGGGCCATGTTAAATTACTGGTAAGATCTTTATCTCTACCAAGCTAAGATCAAATAGATATGGAATTGATATTTTCCTGACTACAAAAGTAATTATATATTGGCAAACATATAATTGCCAGTTTATAAGATACAGAGGTAAAATCACAAGGTACCAGAATAGGTAGACAATGTAGAACTAAATCCAAGATGAACAAAAAGTAATTAATGTGATTGCTTTTTTTCATTCTAAAATTTTATTATTTATCTGCTGTTTACTAAATACATACCACAAAATATTTATGTAACAAAATGAAGAATCTTTCTCATGCAGTAAAGAGTCATTTTCAGAACACTGAATAGAGTTGGATGCATGCTTTCTGGGGTCTCATTTCTTCATTGCTTTCTAGTATTTTGCAGATATGAACACACATGGTCAAGACTCTTAGTATCTTGCTAAAACACACAAATAAGTTATTAAATTTGCACCTGACTTGTATAGGACATATTTTATGTTGTCACTATAACTGTACATACATTCAATAAAAATAAAATTTTAAGTGTGGCAACTTGGGCATTTGAAAAGCAAGTTAAATGTGCCTTCATTTAAGCTCAAATGCCTACAATGACTAGGCAGTAAAGTGAGCAGGGATAAAGAAATGCGAAGGTACAGACTATTAACATGCAGAATGTGGCCCATGTGAAGTAGAACAAAATCTCTGCATTCTAGTTCAGATTTGCCATTTGGGAACTAAAACCAAACATTGCAAGATACTTTGAATTTTCAAGAAAACCATAAATCCAAATTTCATATTATTTTAAAGTATCAATAATGTACTTTTTAATATGTAAAACTGAACGGTGGCCAGATGACAAGGTGATGGGTACTTGGACATGCCCCCTCTTCAGACCTCTGGCCACTCACTTGCAAGTTCTTGGCTAATGATACTTAAAATTAATTTCATATTGGGGCACTGGGTTCCTCAGTCAGTTGAGCACCCAACTCTTGACTTTGCCCAAGTCAAGATTTCACAGGTGTGAGATTGAGTTTTGCATCAAGCTCCATCCGTACTGGGCATGGAGCTGCATAAAGATTCTCTCTCTCTTCCTCTGCCCCTCCCTTCCCACCCCCCTAAAAATGAGAAAAAAAAAATTCCATATCATAAAGCCTTCCTTAATTAATGGTAATAGAGTGATACACAGCTCAGATGCTCAAACATAAAACTGTGAACTATGATTCAGTTTATGAAAACTAATACAGAAAATAAATCCAATTCCTGTTGCAAAATTATGCAAACTAATTGAGCAATATTACCTTACATGTGCAATAAGATTGGGGTGGGCTTATTTCAATTAGGCAAACACACAATGCTCTGACAGGCAGAACAATTTCTAAGAAAAATTTCAGGAAAAATCCTATATAAGCAATTTTGTTATGATCACAAATTGTTTCAAATCAACATCATCAATCTGTTTTAAATAAGCAATAAACAACTAATTAAAACTAGAATCATAACAGATTCAACAGTTAAAATTCTTGCTTCCAAACCAGCTATTTTTTTCTAGAAATAAATCTTGGGTTGACATACACATAAGTTATAGCTTCTAGGCTGTATGCACCTGCCTCCCTTTTAGAAAGGAAGAGAAAACAACATTTAGTTTTTTCACAAGTACAACAATTACAGAATGTAGTCCAGTCAAAAATCCTGTCAACTTCCTAGCTAGGAAATACTCAGAGTCTTGCTTCGTGAAGTTGCTTTATTGTTCATTCCTATACCCTGTCTGTAGCTGGCCATAAGAGTCATTGTTGTTACATCCTGGAAATAAAGTCTACTCTCACAGGGAAGCTGCAATGACTGCTAATTATATTTAAAGCAAAATTTAAAAATACAATGGAAGGAACATTTTCCTCAAGTGCAACATTTCCCAAAACTTCCAAAAATGCCTCCCTGCTTCTAAAGCTCTGATCAGCCCCCAATACCTAACCTTTTTAATAGTGTTAGAACTCGTATTGATCTATTTATTTGCTTTTTCTATTGAAGTATAACTGATACACAAGACTGCATTAGTTTTGGGTGTACAACAGTGATTTGACACCTAACTTTCTTACATAGCCCTTTTACTCTACCTTTTCCCTCATGCTTCAAATAGAGCATTATTAAAGAACTTATTTCAAGTCTTGTTTTGTTTTTAAATAAGTTGTGTGTGTGTTTTTCTTCACAGATTAGTATGAGGCATATGGAAATCAGTAATTTGGACTTAATATTCATTTTTTGTTTATCCAAAGGAGACAACACATCATTAGACCTTATACAGAATAGTAGATACTCAACAGATATTTACAAATTAATTGAAATAGAAGAACTTGGAGATTTAGAGATATGAAAGTAAACCATCCTTTCCCTGGCACTTTTTGCTTTTTATTGTTACCAACAACTAGAAGCAGCTGCCAACCAATAAGTTTATAATATATATGTATATATACATATATCTATATATATATATGTATGATATATATACATATTATATTATGTTGGTGCTGAATTATACAGATGAGCTTTTGAGTTTCCCATTTGCCAGCAGAAGATATCTCTTAAGGGTATGAGGATGAGACATAAATATATTTATCCTTTAAATGGAGTATGGAAAGTGATAAGACAAGAGTAATTACCACACTAGAATACAAATTCCTTAGGATATTGATCATATCAGTCTTTTTCACACTTCCAAAACTCCACACAACACAGAATTTCACACTTAAGATATGGTCAATAACTACTGACTATCTGTTAATATAATATCAATGAAAACTCAATGGCATCACTGCTCTCATAATCATACCCAATAAAACATAGTAAGGACACTCCCAGGTGCCAAGATAATGGTAGCTGTCTAAACCCAAGGCTCTCCGGACATCTTCCAAAAATTATATAGATCAACAAAAAGAACAAACTCTATGTTTTTGACAAAAGTAGAAGACAGAGAACATAATAAACTTCTGATAAACTAAAAGTCAAAAAATAAATACCAATTTTCATCAGAACTATTTCTTGAGCCCCCATACAATCTTTTGTAGAGTTAGGGAGACTTGGAAAGATAGTCCAAAAGAGAGAAGAGGGAATTGAGATAAAACATATCCCACAGAGAATAAACATAATATATCAAAAAGAAGCAAAATCAGAAACAGTCATCCTACATCAGAGCAATGACTTAAAAACTAACATAGAGAGTGGTGTTAACAGAAAGGGTGAAGAAGGTGGCTCCAAGGGCCCATCCTTCCACAGAATGATTAAAAAATAAAGCATAACAGTAAGAATCAACTTGGTAAGAATTCTTAAAAAAGCCAAAGATTTTCAAAACCTAGTGAACCCTGAATCAAGAAAAATACAGCTTAAAAATGGAAAGAAAACTTTGCAGCATTAAAAAAATATTTTAATGTTTATTTTTGAGAGAGGGAGTGAGACAGAGCATGAGTAGGGGAGGGGCAGAGAGAGAGGGAGACACAGAATCTAAAGCAGGCTTCAGCCTGTGACCTGTCAGCACAGAGCCCAATGTGGAGCTCAAACTCACAAATTGCAAGATTATTGCCTGAACTGAAGCCAAATGCCTAACTGAGCCATCCAGGTGTCCCAACTCTGCACCATTTTTAGTTGCTTTTGCCCCACCTACCTTCACAGCTCAGTGGTGGTCTTGAGATACACTCCACATTTACAGAGGGAGGCCTGGGTCCTGGGTTCTGGAAGGTAGAGAGTAGATCTTATTCTCAAAGAATTGTTTTTGTCTGTTCTAACCTACCTGACTGAATAGCTGCCTATTTGCTTTTGTTTTGCCTAACTCAGAATGTGCTCAGGGAAGAAAAGCAGCAATGCAGTGGGCTTCCCAAAAAACGTTGAATGGAAATGAGGAAGTGAGGCCAACAGTAGACATATGGAAAGCACTGGAAAGAATCTGGGGAGAAAATTCTAGAGAAAGAGTTCCTTTGGGAAATTAGAGCATTCAAATCACATGTAGGGCACTTGGCTGGTTCAGTCAGTAGAACATGTAACTCTTAATCTCAAGGTCATGAGTTCAAGCCCCATGTTGGAGCTTACTTATAATTTTAAAAAATAATAAAAGTAAAAATAATAATAAAAGTACATGTATGTACACTGGAAAATTTTTAAAGCTCTGTTCATGTTCAGGGCAAAAATGCATGCTCAGAAAAGACTTGAAAAACCCCTAAGCTTTCACCTCTACCCATCTTTAAGGCTCAAGGTAAGCACTCATTTCTTTCTTTCTCTTAACTTTTTAATGTTTTATTTATTTTTGATACAGAGAGAGACAGACGATGAGAGGGGAAGGGGCAGAGAGAGAGGGAGACACAGAATCTGAAGCAGGCTCCAGGCTCTGAGCTGTCAGCACAGAGCCTGACGTGGTGCCTGAACCCACGAATGTGAGATCATGACCTGAGCCAAAGTCAGAGGCTTAACCAACTGAGCCACCCAGGCGCCCCTTCCTTCCTTCCTTCCTTCCTTCCTTCCTTCCTTCCTTCCTTCCTTCCTTCCTTCCTTCCTTTTCCTTCCTTCCTTCCTTTTCCCTCCTTCCTTTTCCTTCCTTCCTTCCTTTCTCTTTTCTTTCCTTCCTTTTCTTTCCTTCTTTCCTTGTTTTTCCTTCCTTCCTTCCTTCCTTCCTTCCTTCCTTCCTTCCTTCCTTCCTTCCTTCTTTTTCCTTCCTTCTGTCCTTTTCCTTCTTTCCTTTCTTTCTTTCCTTCTTTTTTTCTTTCTTCTTGTCTCTTGGCCTTCAAAAAAATCCCTGTCAAAACTAGCTGAATGTATGGTAAAAGAACAGAAAAACAGATTTCAAAGCTCACATATGACAAAAAATGCAGACTTTACAAAAGTAGGTTAGGAAAAACCACTGAACAAGTAAATGTATATGGTCCACACACAACAAGCAACATAAGACCTTGAGGAAGGGAGGAATCTGATTTCTATAGGCACCACATGATTATATTCAAATATCAAATATCAAATTTCCAAAAAAGCAGGAAATATGCAAACAAACAAAAATGTGGCCAATTCACAGAAGAAACTAACAGAAACTATCTTCAAGGAAGCAGAATGGGAAGGAAAAATAAAAATATCTTTGTTCACAAAGGATATGTTAACAAGACATTCCTGAAATTAATAAGCAATATTGCAAAGTTACAAGATTCACAGTTAATATGCAAAAGTGGGTCACTTCCCAGCAATAAACAAGTAGAATTTGAAAATAGAAGCATAATATAATTTACATTAGCACCAAAAAAATGAAATATTTAGGTATAAATCTAACAAGATACATATAAGATCCGTATGAGGAAAACTACAAAGCCCCGATGAATGAAATCAAAGGACTAAATAAATGGAAGGATATTCTCTGTTTACATATAGAATAACTCAATATTGGCAAGACGTTGGTTCTTTTCAACTTGATATACATATTAACATAATCACAATAAACAAAAGCAAATAATTTTTAGATATTGACAAAATTAGTCTAATGTTTATATGGAAATGCAACATTCCCAGAACAGCCAACAAAATATTGAAGAAAAAGAACCAATTTGGAAGATAATCAAGATTCCAAAACTTATTATAAACCTAAAGTGATTGACTGTGGTATTGGCAAGACAATAAATAAATATATCAATAAAACTTAGAAAGTACAGAAATAGACTATACAAACACAGTCAATTGATCTTTGGCAAAGGACCAAAGGCAATACAATGGAGCAAAGATGGTCTTTTCAGCAAATAGTGCTGAACAACTGGACATTCACTTGCAAAAAAAAAAAGAAAAGAAAAGAATCTGGACACAGACTTTACACACTTCCAAAAAATTAACTCAAAATGGATCATATTTTTAAATGTAAAATGCAAAATGATAAAACTCCTAGAAGAGAGCATAGGAGAAAACCTAATGACCTTGGTTATGGAGAGGAATATTTAGAAGTAACACCAAAAATACAATTCATGAAAGAAATGATTGATAAGCTAGACAATTAAAATTAAACACATTTACTCCGTGAAAGATAATGTCAGAAGAAGGAGAAGACAAGTACAGACTGGCAGGAAATATTATAAAAAACATTATCTGATAAAGAACTATTAACTAAAATATATAAAGAACTCTGAAAACTCAACAATAAGAAAAGGAACAACCCAATTAAAAACACCACCGACAGACCTGAACAGACATTTTACCAAAGAGGATATACAGGCAACATGGAAGTATATGACACATTAGATGTCATTAGAAAATCACAAATTAAAACAACAATGAAATACCATTAAACGCTCACAATGGTCAAAATCTGAAACACTGACAACACCAAATGTTGGCAAGCATGTGGAGCAATAGGAACTCTCATTCACTACTAGTGGGGATGCAAATAGTAGAGCTATTTTGGAAGATGGTTTGGCAGTTTCTTCCTTCCACTTACCCTATGATGTAGCAATCATTTGTATTTACCCATACAGTTGAAAAACCTAGGTCCACACAAAACCTGCACATAGAGGTTTTTGGCAGCTTTATTCATAATTGCCAAAAGTTAGAAGCAATGAAGATGTCCCTCAGAAGGTGAGTGAATAAACAAACTGTGGCACATCCAGATAACAAAATATTACTCACCCTTAAAGAAACAAATAATCAAATCATCAAAAGACATGGAAGAACCTTAAATGTGTCTTACTAAGTGGAAGAAGACAATCTAAAAAGCTTCAACTGCGGGATTTCAGTGATACGACATTCTGGAGAAGACAAAACCATGAAGATAGTAAAATTATCAGTAGTTGCCAAGAGTTAGGGGGCAATGAAGAATTAATAGGGCACAGAGGATTTTTAGGGCAGTGAAATTACTCTGGGTGATACTATAATGACAGACACGTGCTATTATACATTTGTCAGAATCTATAGAATGTACATCAGGAGTGAACCCTACATAAACTAAGGACTGTGAGTAATAATAATGTGTCAACTTGGTTTATGATCGTAACAAATGTACTACTCTCACATGTGAGACTTTGATAGTAGGCGCAGCTATGCCTATGATGTAAGATCAAAGTAAACGGGACTGCCGTGTTTTCTTCCCCATTCCGATGTGAACCTAAAACTGTCCTAAAAATAAGGTCTATTTTTTTAATGTGGTGGTGAGAGAGGAAAATTAACAGAAAAGTTTTATGTTCTGAAGAGTAGAAATAATGCAACTAAAAACCAGTGAAGCAAGCAGATATAAAATAGAAATATAATAAAACAATTAATTGTCAGTAAGAAGCAGCCAAAATATATTATTAAAAGCTGACAGAGATACTAGAAGGTTAAATTTAAAAAGCAGAGAAATAGGGCACAAAATATGTCATTTTTAGGATAACCACTAGAAAAATGGTATTACCTTCTTGAATACGAAAGTATATACATCTTTACAAAGGAGAGATTAAAAATATTGATATCTGGGGCACCTGGGTGGCTCAGTCAGTTGGGTCCGGCTTCGGCTCAGGTCATGATCCCACAGCTTGTGGGTTCAAGCCCTGCATCGGGCTCTGTGCTGACAGCTAGCTCAGAGCCTGGAACCTGCTTCTGATTCTGTGTCCCCCTCTCTCTCTGACCCTCCCCTGCTCCAGCTGTCTCTCTCTGTCTCTCAAAAAAAAAATATATATATATATATATTGATATCAGGAGTGCCTGGGTAGCCCAGTTGGTTAAGCATCCAGCTTAGGCTCAGGTCATAATTTCATGGCTTGTAGGTTCAAGCCCTGTGCTGGGCTTTCAGCTTAGAACCTGTAGTCTGCGTCAGTTTCTTGTGTCTCCCTCTCTCTCTGCCCCCCCACCTCTGCTCTCTCTTTCTCTCTCCCTCTTTCTCTCAAAAATAAATAAACATTTAAATAATTTTAAAAAATATTTATATCAAAGTACAGTTCAAGACAGTGAATATAGTAAAAGAACAATTAAAAATGCTAAAACTAACAATAAAGTTGAAACAGTTGTGACTATATATCAAACAACACAGTGGCCACAGTTAAGAAGTAAAATCTATAGAAGATGCTAAGAGATATACACTAATGGAAGATTTTAATACACTACTTTCAATATAAGAACAAGAGTACAAAAAGCAAGCAAGATTAAAGAAAATCTATATAATACAATCAGTAACATAAATTGTGTGTATTTTTGTGTGTATCTAAACTTTATACATTCACAGCAGAGAAAACTCCTTAACAGAGGAAACATTTACAAAATTTTATCATACATGCTTCTATATAGAAAACATTAAAGAATTCTATAAACTAGAAATATTATAAACAATACTCTGTTCTAAACAAAATAAAACTAGAAATTAATAATAAAAGTTTTACAATGCTTGGTACATAGAAATTAAAAACAACAATATCGAACAACTCTTGCATGAAAGGCAAAAAGCAAACCAAAATGTTACAATTTCACAAAAGTAATAATAATGGAAACTTTCTGTATCATAACTTCCTGGCTACACTGAAAACTTAGCTCATCATGTTATCACCATTGAGTTAATTGATCAAAGCCAGTTAACCTCGTTAGACATAGGTTTTGTGTCCATATTCATCACTTTCACTGGCAGTTGTAAATGCAAGTATGAATATTGTCACAGAGGCTTTCAGAACCAGTATCACAGCAGTCACTAGCTCTGACCTACTGAAAATTATCAGTGGCAAGATAAGAAAGTTAACTTCAGTAGCTCCTGGGTGGCTCAGTTGGTTAAGTGTCCAACTTCAGCTCAGGCCATGATCTCAACAGTTCATGGGTTTGAGCCCTGCGTGAGGCTCTGTGCTGACAACTCAGACCCTGGAGCCTGCGTCGAATTCTGTGTCTCCCTCTCTCTCTGCTCCTTACCCACTCTCTCTCTCTCTGTCTCCCTCTCTAAAATAAATAAACATTTAAAAAAAAAAGAAGGTTAACTTCAAAAATGACCATACATTAAGAAAAAACGTTGTAAGACATAACAGCCTCAATATTATCAGCACGTTCTGGTTCTCTTACTACAGACCGTGTTTAGAGCAGCTGTGTGCTAACAGAACTTTCAAAAAAAATGAGAAGCATCTCACATGATACATTTCAAACAGACCCTCCATTTTCACAAATTGGCCATTTTGTCAACTTTCCGACAATATGCCATCTGGCGTTTGCATCAAAACTGTGTAGGAGAGAAAGTAACTAGGTGAAGGTGTAGATGAATGGCTGGCTGTAAGCTACTGTTGGAACATTGAATGATAATTCATGGGAGTGTTTTATAATGCCTTTCCTATTTTATCAACATTTATTTATATTTGATATAAAAGTATTATGTTTTAACTTAGGCGACCTTTATGATGCTGATATGAAGCTATCTATAAAATATACCAATGTACAACAAGAAGTACAGAAGATGAAGATAGTGTGCTAATGTTTGGACTCAAAAAGAACGTTTCTGGCAGCAGAGGATATACATATATATTTATATACATAAAAAGTGATTCCAGAAGAATAAAATTTAAAAATGGAAACTTCTTCCCATATAGCTCAGGACAAATTATTGGTTTTTAAATTCTAACTTTAAAAATATTTGTGGGGTGCCAGGATGGCTCACACAGTTAAGCACCCAACTCTGGTTCAGATCATGATCTCACAGTTTTGAGTTCAAGCCCTGCATCAGGCTCTCTACTATCAGCACAGAGAGCCCACTTCAGGTCCTCTGTGCCCCCTGCCCCCCTCCCTCTGTGTGTGTGTGTGTGTGTGTGTGTGTCTGTGTGTGTGTGTCTCAAGAACAAATGTTTTTTAAAAAGATGAAATAAAAATATTTGTATGAGTATTTAAGACTCATGATAGTGATCATGACTGAGGTCTCTCTGTAGTCCACCAAGACTTGCCTCAACGCATTTTTACTGTCAGGAATCATGCTATAGAGGCAGAAAAATCTTCCCTTTTCCCTCCTAGGCTCTTTGGCTGGCCTAATAATTAAACTGACATAAGACAGATTAACAGGAGAAGAATAAATTTAATTTTGTATGTATAGGAGCCTTGTTAAAATATGAGATTCCTGGGGCACCTGGGTGGCTCAGTCAGTTGAGCCTCCAAATCTTGATTTCAGCTCAGGTCGTGAGCTCCCGGTTCATGGGATTCAGCCCACATCGGGCCTGTGCTGACAGTGTGAAATCTGCTTGGGATTCGCTCTCCCTCTCTCTCTGCCCTTACCCACTCATTCTCTTTCTCGCTCTCTCTTTCTCTCTCTCTCTCAAAAATCAATAAACATTTACAAAAATATATGAGATTCATGGAAATGCCCAGAGCAGGAAGTTTTTATACCTTTTAGACAAAGAAACAATAAATCTGTGAAGAATTGACAAGACAAAGGGGTGTGGGTTTGAAGTAGTAACAGTCATAAGGAAGTAACAAGTTTTGTTTATATAGCCTTCTCCACCCTAAATTCTCCATCTCTGGTTATAAGGATGCCTTCTACCCTCCTGGTACGAGGAGGGTATATTCCACATGGAAGATTTATCTCCTGCTTTCAAAGGGGAAAAGGTGGATCAGAACGTCCTTCTTGCACCACCTAGCTATCCAGTAACGTTAATCCATAATAATCAATATGCAAAGCAGCATATTTTGAAGGAGGCACATTCTGTTTCCCTTCAATGCCCATAGATAACAGTCCAATGATTTGCTACTAAGGCCAAGATAAAGCTAAGCATTTAACTTACAGTAGAAACTTACAGGAAATGGAGACTATGAGCAAAGACCTAAACACTCACAAGGTCAATACAGAAGTAATTCTAGACATTTGAGACAATGATTAAGAACATGAAATCAGACTGGTTTTTAAATCTGACTCAATCATTCTAGTCATGTAGCACTTGGTCTAGTTCCCTGACCTCACTGAGGTTCAGTTTCTTTATCTACAGAATGGGAATAGCAATGGATCCTAGGGTTACTGTTTATTATAGGAGCTAAACCCCATATAATTCATTTTTGCTTTTTCTAGGTTTCCTTTTTCTTTTTTGTTTTTGTTTTTGTTTTTGTTTTGTTTTGTTTTTTTGTCTTGGTTTTGGGGGTTTTTTTTAACCACAAAAGCAATACAACAGAGTAAGAAGGGAGAATAACAATAATATAGAAGAAATGATATATTAGTTGAGAGTTTAGGCTCTAAACTTACAGATACTTGGCTTTAAAAGCTGGCTCTGATACTTCCTATAGATGTGATCCTTGGCATATTACTTAATCTTAATCTTCTAAACTGTATTATAACACAGTCAGTGGGAAACATGGACAGTAATATTCAAGAGACAGCTATACCAAAAAAATAGATTTATTTTACTCTTAGAAAGTTGGTCCAAAGTGGTCCAGCTTTGGCTCAGGTCATGATCTCGTGGTTCGTGGGATTGAGCTCCATGTTGGGCTCTATGCTAACATCTTGGAACCTGGAGCCTGCTTCAGATTCTGTGTTTCCCTCTCTCAATGTCCCTCTCCCACTAGTGCTTTCTCTCTCTCTCTCTCTCTCTCTCTCTCTCTCTCTCTCTCTCTCTCTCTCTCTCTCCCTGTCTCTCTCTCTGAAAAAATAAATAAACATTTAAAATTTTTAATAAAAAATAAAAAAGAGGGGACACCTGGGTGGCTCAGTCAGTTATGTGTCCAACTCTTGATTTTGGCTCAGGTAATGATCTCACAGTCGTGAGTTCAAGCCCCACATTGGGGCTGCACTGTGCAGAGCCTCCTTGGGATCCTCTCTCTCTCCCTCTCTCTCTGCCCCTGCCATGTACTTGCTTGCTTGTCATCTGTCTCTCCCTCAAAATAAGTAAAAAATAAAAATAAAATAAAATAAAATATAAAAAGAAAGTTGGTATTCCAAGACAAGTAATTGATCATAGGATGAAATCAATATGCTATTGAAAAAATAAATACTGAAGAATTTATTATAAAGCATTTTTCCAAATGATATGCAATGCTGTTAGCACAGTTCCACTGTCATTTAACTAAAATTCTTGGGCCACATATTAGAATTCAGAATTTTTCTGATCTTAGAAAGATAATATACTGGAAAGTCTATGTATTTCATACCTCCAGTGAAGTCTGAGGCAGAACCCCATAATTAAACATATTAATATTCTGTAGCAAAATGTATGAATATTCAAATTGAGTATAGCTTTAAAAAGATTATAAATCACCTCAGCTCAGTTGAGGTCAGAGTTGCAGCCAAATGACTTGAAAGAAAGCTTTTAGTTTTCTGAGATTTAGAATTTCAGAATTGTAAATAGGGAACCATGGATCTGTATTTGCATACCTTCTAACAAAGCTGGGCATATAGAGAATTCTTGATGCACCTGTTAACTGGATGATTGCCTGATAGAAGAACATTTACATCAAAAAATCTCATCTCTTCAAAGAGTCAAATTTGCACATCACCCACATTAAGTTCAGTGAGTCAGCTATGAATTCGTGCTTTTCTAGACAAAAAAAGATCTGGTAAAACTATGAAATGGGGCTAGTGGTTACTCAGCAGGTTGCCTCATTACGAGTTCTGCAATAGTTTCTATGTCTGGACTGGATTCTTGTTAGGATATTCCATAGTTTTGCTTCGATTCCTCCCAGATTCTCAAAATACAAAGGAATAGAGAAGTAAAGAAGCTTTCATTAAAAAGAAAGAGGAATGGAGAGAGGAAGAGATAAAAGAGAAAAGGGTCTTTTACCCAGATTTACTAGGCCATTTGCAATTCAGAATTTACTCTCATGATAATGAGTATTTTATAAAAGCTTTGTCTTAATTGTTATCTATGATTCTTTTTAATGCGATTAATATAATCCTCAGACTGTGTACATGTTATCTTTTGCAAGAAATACACAGTCAACCAATTATGTAGAGGTCTCTGGTAGGAAGAGTCATCAGAAAATGTTTGTGCTAAACAAAACATCAATATATAAACATATTTTATTTGTTGCTCTCTTTTTCTGAATTTTTTCCTAATTACTTAACTCTCTGTATATTTAATTAATAGGAAAAATGAGTAGAATGCTTTGATTGTCTGGATCATAATTATGCTGACCATTATTATTAATAATTACAACAATAATTCACTAGAATTTAATTTTGTATGTATTAAAATCAATAAGAAAAACAACATACTGATCCTGCAAAAATATTATTTATAATCAATTGTAATTTCTTTGTCAGCAAATTTACTTTTTATATTTGGCATACACACACCAAAAGCTATGGACATTTGAAGCCCAGAAACCCCAAATTAAAATGATACAGTGTAATAGGTATTTTATTATTTTCTTAAGTTTTTATTTATGTTGTGAAAGAGAGAGAATGGGAGAGGGTCAGAGAAAGAATCCCAAGCAGGCTCTGCACTGCCAACACAGCCCGATGCGGAACTCGAACTCAGGTACCAGGAGCTCATGACCTGAGCTGAAATCAAATTGGATGCTTAACTGACTGAGCCATCCAGGTACCTCAATTTTAAAAAGTAAAAATCTGGGGCGCCTGGGTGGCTCAGTCAGTTAAGTGTCTGGCTTCGGCTCAGGTCATGAT
Source organism: Suricata suricatta (assembly GCF_006229205.1). Lineage (NCBI taxonomy): Eukaryota > Metazoa > Chordata > Mammalia > Carnivora > Herpestidae > Suricata > Suricata suricatta. Next base: position 24,914,712 of record NC_043702.1, read on the forward strand.
CTCACAGTTCATGGGTTCAAGCCCCATGTCGGGCTCTGTGCAGACAGCTTGGAGACTGAAGCCTGCTTTGATTCTGTGTCTCCCTCTTTCTCTCTGCCCCTCCCCTGCTCATGCTCTCTCTCTCTCTCTCTCTCTCTCTCTCTTTCTCTCTCTCTCTCATAAACATTAAAAATTTTTTTAAATAAATAAAAAATAAGAATCATTTCTATTCATAAATGGATAATATCTCATCACTGTCTAAAATCCCGTATTTTCATTTGGCCAAAGTCACTTTAGGAAAGATAATCAGTAAAGAAAGATAAATCTTGGGGAAAATGTTAAGAGTTTCAGTTCGGTTTCAAATGTCACATAGTACTCCTATCATGCATCTATATGAGATTTTTACTATCACTTTCCAGGGTAAATCAGAGCCAAGGAAGACCAGTAAATTTTCACTTTGGTTATTTTCTAGTGGATATCTTAGAACTGCATCAGATGGATTCACAAATCATGAGAGACGATTGAACACTGAAAATGAACGGAGGGCTGAAGGGGGAGGAGTAGAGGGGATGGTCATGGAGGCGGGCACTTGTTGGGGGAAGCACTGGGTGTTATATGAAAACCAATTTGACAATAAACTATTATAAAGCAACAACAACAACAACAGAAACAGAGCTGCTTTGTTTTCGAAGCCTTATGCTTGACCCACTACATCTGGGGAGACTGATTACTAGGAACCATATTCCATTCCTATAAACAGGTTTCTTCAGAGCAAAGTTTCAAATGCAGTGAGAGAAGAACATGTTGCTACCACTACTCTAACTGACCAGGCTGGGAAGCGTTTCTGTATCATGCTGAAAGCTGAGAAACAAAGCTTATCTTTTCCCAAACCAAAATAAATCACTCAATGTCCAGTCTGACACTAACTACAAAAGATTTTACAAAAGAAGTCAAGGGCCTCTTTGGGTTCGCTGAAGGAAAGGAAGCAACAGTTAGCTCTTGTGAGTGCCAATTGCAAATGATTAATGAATCGGCAGAAACCAACAGAAAAGGGAGTAAATCAACACAAAATCAAGTAGTCGAGATGTCAAAAGGCCAAGCAAATAGGCCATTTGTTGTGATGATTATGGAGGATTTTCCCAGGGAATTTTATAAAGTTCTGTGACTGCAAATACAAGAGTTCTGAAAACTCTGCTACTCACCTAGGAAGAGGATCTGTGTTCCTGTCGGACACAGGTAAAAGCAGCGTCCTTATGTGATTGCTGATCTTGTTAGAGGAAATGACGCAGTGTCCGGAGAACATCTCTCTCTACTGTAGTTTATTGTAGTAGATGAACAGATCTTAGACGGCACAAAGAACATATTCAGGGAAAGGTGAGGGGAGAGGGACCAGGAGGAATTCTAGAAGCTGAAACAGAATTCACAGAAAATAAACCATCTTAAAGGGAAGAGAAGAAGGTGAGAAGAAAATCTGCATCTCTGTTTATCAAAGATTCAAGGTTTCATAGAAACGTTAATGAGAAAGTCATCGGATCATATCCTCTGTTGAACATAAAGAGGGGCTCCTTAGGCCCCAGCAGGCAAGAATCTTTATTTTACACATTTAGGTGAAAAAGAAAGAAGACTATATTCACACCAGTCACTATGAACCACCATTGTTGGTTCTGCTAACCATCATTACCAGTGGACAGTGTCCTTCTGGAGCGACAGAGCCAGAAGACTGCAAACACTTACCTCGCATTCAACCTGTGTGGTCCTCAATCTCAGGAGAGCAAAAAATGCCTCCAAAAGAAACTTGGATTGGCACTTTAATGCGAGAGTGTTTAATGTAGAGTCCACAAGCACTATTCAGGAAGAATACTCCAGCCCTACTCCCTGCCACACACAGTACACTTTGTTAATCTGTGTGCATTGTTTCGAGAATCTTACAGCTTCCTTCACATTCTCAAATGATCCACAAAAAGTTAATAACCACCAATGTAATACACTCCCCATGAGGCCAACAGGAGATAGAACAAACTAAAAGGGAGAAAAAGCCGTGATCATCCATTTATCTAACCCAAGAAAAGGGTTTATTTAATGGAACGTGTGTGTGTGTGTGTGTGTGTGTGTGTGTGTGTGTGTGTGTGTGTTGAAGGAAAGAAAAACTGATGCAGAGTCCAAAACATCCTTGTATTGTATCATTAATATTAATAATCAATTCTTATCATTTTATATCAGAGTAAGGAATTTTAACAAGTGAAAGGAAGAATGTCAAAGAGAAAGAGGAGAACATATTAGGTAAGGTATTTGCTGACTGATCAAATGTCTTTAAATAGAAATTTGTAGAAAAGAGAGAAAACTGCTTTACAAGTCTATAAGCAGATACAGACTAGGCATCAGAAGACAAATTGAAAGACCAAACTATAGTGACACAGATTTGAGCAAATGTCCTTCAAATATCAGTGCTTTACATAAATTAAATAATTGCTAAGGAGTAGATACTTTGTTCCTTTTTTATTCAAGTGATGTCTCATAAGCTAAATTTCTCAAAATCAAAGTTTTTTTCATGAAATGTTCATGTGAGATTTTTCTGCGTGGTAAGTGAATAATAGCTTTGCATTGAAAAACCTCCTGGGATTTAAATCAGTTTATAAAAAATAGTAGTATATATATATATATATATATATATATATATATACAATGGAGTACTACATGGCAATGAGAAAGAATGAAATATG